>NC_080393.1:44707523-45020376 GCF_028751815.1 Salvia miltiorrhiza | reverse complement strand
TTCTCATAGATGACCCCGACGCTTCTCGCCTTCAAAGCCTCGAGTGTCGAAACCCCATCGTACATCTGCCTAGCCTTGGATATCAGCTCCAGCCTCTCATGAAGCCACCCGACTTCCACCTTCACAAGTTTAAGGTCTCTTCCTCGGGTCCATACCTTCCTGGGCTTCAACAACTTTGTCAGGGCTTATACTCTCAAGTTCAGAATGTGTATCCTTGAAAAAGGGAAGGAAATGTTAAATATGCTTCAACGTGAATGCTTTACAAAAGCATTCCACTTTCATTTCATTTCAATCAAATTCTATATATCTTGTGAAGTTTTCAAAGAAAGTAATCATTAATGCAAAATGTTAGTCATTAATTACCTTAGTTTCCAATGCAACATGGTTTCTTTATCCATACTGTTCGATTCAAATAGAATCTGCTTCACCAGCAACAAGCTAGAATTTTCAGAAGAATTTCCACCAATGCTATGAGGTGGGATTCTTGATTGAGAGCTCGCTGCTGCTTTCTTATTATACCAAGTGACAAAGCAAACCTGGTTCGGGGCCTTGAAACCGTAGGTTGATGCAGTGATGCAGACTCATGCCCCTAACAATACACCATCATAGAAAATAATGCTTAATATAACACAATAATACACTTGGCTCAGTATGATCCATATATGGACTACAAACTTTCGAACCAAACATAAGAAAATCACTCATGACAATTGCATCTTCCACTTAATTCATCCATGATCCACCACTCTCCACTTCTGTCATCTAAGATTGATCAAAACGGGGGTGAAACGAGGAACTCATACTATTCCTAAGAATGTAATTCCAATGAGAGCATGTTTTTGAAAAGATGATTCTACCATGAGAGGCATTACATCAAGCTGCCCGAAACAAGAAGGAAGGATTGATTTTCTTTTCTATTTTTCTCCTTTCTAAATATAAGTTCAACAGAAACTCAAATTGGTTTAACTGATTGCAATCACAAGTTTTCACCATGAAATGAACAGGAATATGCATGAGGATCTACCCAAAAAAAAAAGATACCTCAAGGATGCTTGTGCTCGCACAATTCAAATTCCTGAATACTCTTTAAGTTATGCATAAAGCTTCAATTCAACACAAATATTAACATGAACAAGAACATTATACACTGGAAACTAAAGAACACACAAGTAGAAATTGTGTCTTCATTACCATATATACATATCACATTTCTTGATTTTCCTTCCAATCCCTTTCGTAGCAAGAATATCAGCATTGTATAACAGAAAACCAAAGCTACATCTCAGATACATTTTTTATTCTTAAAATCAACCTTCCCTTCTCCTAGAAACATCAAAAAAATAGGACTCCATGTCTCCATCTTCCATTTCACACACACAGCCACACATATAACACGAACTACATATACATAATGGTTGATAGTGTAAATGGAATTTACCTTTGATAGTTTTAAATGAAATATGCCCATCTCTTGTAAATGTAGAGCAGCCTCGGGGTGTCACCTTTGTGAGTGTCCGATAGCAGAAGCTCACATCGAATGCTCTTACTGCCACCGTAGTATTACCATCAATCACATTCACAATGGTACAGAACAGATTAATAAGATTGGATTGGAATCAACATAAAAAATAAGAAATGAATTGCAGACTTGGCATGGGTGATTGCATTTCGACACAGTGCTAGCACTCGGACTATTGCCAACTCTCTTCATCTAGGGTTGTTGTATCTCTCTTGGTAATTCCTTTTCAGAAAACGGAGCCAAATCAGCTTAAATGATCTAGACAATTTAAAATTGAAGCAAGTAGTACATAAGAAAAACAAAATTATCTAGGAATTAGTTTACTCTCATTGAGGATGAAGATGAACCCTAACCACGGAACCACTCCCATTCATTAAAACATACCCATTTTCTCAAAACTAAAAAGCAATGAACAACCGCGAACTAAACAACCTCGGCAAAGTCCGGTTGGTGGTCGGGGTTGTGCTGCGACTTAGCGCGGATCTCGATGTCGGCCGACTCATCGACAATCTCCTGCATCATGTTCTGGATGAACTCATCGAAGGAATCGAGTTGCTGCCGCACCAGACCCTTCTCATCGAATTAAGCACTGGTCACCGCTCAGGCGTCCTCCTGCGTGATATCCTCCTCGTCGTCGCCCTCGCTGTCTTCGTACTCCTCGCCAATGTTGTACCCTTGATCCTCACCGTTGTCTCCCCGCTCGTACTCATCATCCATATACATTTTTCCGAGTGTTTTTCACCGATTAATCTTCGATTTTTAGGATTTAGAAGTCCAATTGAAGTTAAGCTGAAAACCCCTCCGATCTGGGGGAGAAATGGAGTGGCGATTGTGTGAGATGGGAGGGTTTTGATTTTTGAATGAAGGCTGGTGTGTGTAAGAGAGAGAAGGGGCGCGATTTGAATTATTTTAAATTTGTTTAGTGTAGTCAGTAGGGATGTCAATGCAGCCCGAAACCCGTGGGCCGACCCGAATAACCCGACAAAATTAGAGGGTTAGGATTGAAAAATCGCAACCCGAAAAAACCTCCAGCCCGATTAGCCTGCACCCGACTATCCCGGAACCCGATAGGGCTAGCCCGAAAACCCGATGGGCTGGCCCGGTGGGCTGACGGAATTGTGACTGATGCATCCAGTTACAACTTCTGCTATGTTTAGATCTATGGTATTTGCTTAAATATATATATGTAGCCTCATTAAAAAAAGTGAAATTAATCAGTTAGAATATATATGTGTGTGTGTGTGCAATCTCGTTAAAAAAAAGTGAAATTAATTACGGATTTTTTGTAGAAATTGATTATTAGTATCTCATTAGTTAGAAATTAATTATTAGTATCTCATTTTAAAGTGATACCATTTTTTTTTTCTTTTCTGTCAATGAGACGTGGATGGCAAATCCACTAATTATTCAGTAATAATCCAGATTGATTCTAGTGCATTGATACATGTTAAATTTTACTATCTCATTTTAATATAATTTTGTTTATGTAATCTTGAATATCTTATATTTTTACATTTCATGCTTTGCTATATAATTTATATCTTTAATATCTATGTATATTTTATACATTATACATTAGATCATTAGGAATAATAAAATACAAATGATAATTTTATTTTTACGCCTTTAACCTGATTAGCCCGATGGGCTAGCCCGAAACCCGAAAGTTTAGGGTTAGGGTTGAAGATTTACAACCCGAAAAAATCTCCAACCCGATTAGCCCGCACCCGACTAACCCGGAACCCGATAGGGCTAGCCCGAAAACTCGGTGGGCTGGCCCGATTGACATCCCTAGTAGTCAGTATTATTTAATGAGTTGGCAATATTAGTATATAGATTGTCATTTAAAAAAATTGGCAATTTAAAATAAATGCTATTTTTCGGTCATGTAGATTTTTAATAAAACAAATTGGCATTTTAAAAAAGGACCATTTTAGCTTTTCAATAAAAAAAATTGGCATTTTTAAAAACTAGAATTTTTTTTAATAAAAAATTTGGTGTTCTTAAAAAAATATATGACGGTTTTTTTTACTAATTTCTTGATGTTTTAAAACTTGCATCAAAAATAATATAATTAATGAAATTTGGCGTTCTTAAAAAATATATGACGACTTTTTTTACTAATTTCTTGACGTTTTAAAGCTTATGTAAAAAATAATATAATTAATGACGAATTTTATATTAACATACATGATGATATGCATAATTGTCATGTATAGCAATTAATTTAACGCACATACATGACATTTGTTTTATTGACATTTTATATAAAATGTCAAGAAAAATAAAATTAATGATAGTTTGTTGAACAACATACATGACAATTTGATTAACCGTCATGTATTGCATTTAAATTAACACACATACATGACGCTTTGTAATGAATGTCATTTATACTATGAATAAACGACGCTCATACATGACGCTTTTTCTAAAAGTGTCAGCACAACGTCATGTATAGAATACATGACACTACATACATGACGTTTTTTATTAAAAATTTCATGTATTCAAAAATGGCGCTCATACATGACGTTTTTTACTGAAAAGCGTCATGTATGCAGTGTCATGTATACTCAATTTTCTTGTAGCGTCTGCAAGTAATCTTAGCTCTGGCGAGAAATTGTAGCTCTGGAAAAAGTATGCGGCTCTAGAAAGATATGCCAGAGCTGACTTCAGCTTTGGAATTAGCGAGCTCTGGCGGTCATGGCAGAGCTGGAAGTCAGCTCTGGATATGTTGACTCTGGAGAATAGTCAGCTCTGTCGATTCTTCCCAGCTCTGGAATGTGTTTACTCTGGCGCGTAAGTCAGCTCTGTCGAGTTTAGCTATGCTCTGACAAGTTTGTTCTGCTCTGGAGATTTCAGCTCTGATAGTGAAGTTCAGCTCTGGAGATGGTCAGCTCTGACTATGAAGTCAGCTCTGCTCTGGTACAGAGCTATCCGCTCTGCTCTGCTCTAGCATGGCATTTCAGCTCTGCTCTGGCGCGGACTTAGCTCTGGACACCATTTTGCTCCTAAGTACGCAATTTTGACCCATAATCTCCAACATCACACTCTTCCACCTATAAAATCAGAATCTCCTGCAAAGCATAAAACAAACCCATAAACGCACCAATTTCCAGGATATTTAACTTAAAATAATACACACATGCAAACCCTTAAAATACGAACAATTAGGCCTTAATCACCCCCCCCCCCCCACACACTTAGCCTTTTGCTTGTCCTCAAGCAAAATCAGTATGAATCCTAGGAAGAGATTGGTTTCAACGATGCTTATTTCCATCCAAACATTCAACAAGTCAATTCAAAAATTTTCAATCAACACACATCTCTCGATCATGCAAGTAAAGTTTACGAAGCAACAAAACAGTAATGCAAGTAATTCGATCCGACCCAATTCTCCGCTAGAAGTAAATTCCCTAATGTGATCGCCTTTATAATCAATATCTCCATTTTTCACACTTTGGTGCTTAAGTTTTGGACAGTTGAGCCATAATTCATGAAAAAAAAACCATTTGGATGTAATCCAAAGTCATTTCACGTGGTTTCCCATGCTCATAGTTAGACTAGAGGAGCAGAGACTCAGAGCTGCCATTTTCAGAGCTGGCCTTTTCAGAGCTGGCAATTCGTCCAGCATTTTGATTTCACAGATAAGGATACGATCGTAGGGAATCACAATGACAACACTCTTTCTAGCATCTATCGGACAAATCACGTTTTACTTACTTACAATCGTGTTGCAACAAAACTCATAATTCTTTGCACAAACAAGAAACACATATCAAAAGTAAAACAAGAATAACCACCATTCATTCACAAACCCGAAAATCACATCGAAAACCATCTTCTCTTCCACAAATTCATAAAAAAATTGCAAGTATCCAAGAGCAAGCTAAGCATAAAGGGACCAATCGCCCAATTGAAAGCATACGCAAAACAAGACACCCCCTCCACACTTAAAGCATGCCATGTCCTCAGGGTAAAAGAAATAAGTAGAGTTAGAAGAACATCCCTGATAGGCGATGAAAGCATAAACACTGTGAGAGGCGGCGAAAATTTTTGGGTTTGCGGTCGTTGGCAGAGTAGAAATGTCAGCGCTGGTGGCAACGTCAGAGTGAAAGTTCAGCGCTGGCATTTCAGAGCTGGTGGCTCTCTTCAGCGATGGCAGCTTAGTCAGAGTGGAATTGCAGTGTTGGAAACAAAAACATTAACACCAAGAATCAAAGCATCCGCACAAGCAACCAAAGACAAGGAAAAAAAAAAAAAAAAAAAAAACGGAAAACAAAGAACAAGAAAAACAAAAACTAAACCAAATCAACAATGGGTTGCCTCCCACCAAGTGCTAGTTTTAAAGTCGCCAGCCCGACTTCAGCTCTGATCATCAGTCAGGATCGTGCAGAGCTTGAGACTCCACCACCATCGGAGTACTCAAGTGCCCATAGTAGGATTTCATGCTATGACCGTCTACTCTGAAATTCTCCTTAGCATTCTCAATGTACAACTCAATTACACCAGGGTCAAACACATCCTTTAGCAACACACCTTCTTGCTCCCGAGACAGCTATGCCGTCCTGAACATCGGCTTCTCCTTTTTCTCTTCTAAGAACACGTGCTTGAGATTTTCAGGGGGTTTCTTCAACTCTAACTTGGGTCTCTTGGACCCCACAGGTTCATCTAAAGGCAGCGTACCCCATTCCATCATGTCGGCATCTCGAGCTAACTTCTCCATATCGGCTGATCCTGCAAAAACATCCACACTCTTGCTCCTGCACAAATACCGTCTCGACCAAGCCATCAATATCATCTATAAATAAGCATTCATTAGTAAAACTTGCAGACGGCATTGTACGACTATCATGCACAGAGAAAGACACAGACTCCCCTAACACCATCATTTTAATAGTTCCATCCTTAACATCGATCAAAGTGTTAGTGGTTGCCATAAACGGTCTTCCTAATAGCAGTGTGTGCTCTATACCATTTTCGTGCACCTCCCCAATCTCCAAAACCTCAAAGTCAACGGGAAGAATCAATCCCCCAACACTCACCAAAACATCCTCTACTATCCCACGAAGGTATCTAACAGACCTATCGGCGAGCTGCAAACCCATGCGGGTGGGTTTCAAATTACCTAGTTCTAATTGTTTAAAAATAGAATAAGGCATCAAGTTAATTTCCGCACCAAGATCTAGCATACTAGAAGCTTCCTTACTATTTCCTAAAGCAATTTTAATCACAAAGCTACCTGGATCGCGCTGCTTTGGTGGCAAAGGTTGCTGTATGATAGAGTTTGCAATTTTCGAGACTATCACTTTCTCATTGTCCCTGAACTTCCTCTTGTTGGAAGCCAACTCTTTGAAGAACTTCACATAGGCAGGGACAATTCTGATCACGTCAAGGAGGGGCAGATTCACATTCACTTTGGCCAACATACTGTAGAAGTCGGCAAACTGTTTATCAAGCTTTTCATTCCTCAATCTACTCGGAAAAGGAATCGGTGGTCGATAAGGTGAAGTGGCCTTGTGAAGTTTCATCTCCTTCTCCTTCTCCTTGTCTCCTTGTTTCTGCGGCTGCTGCTGCTCTGCCTTCTCTTCTTCGCAGGGGCTCATCAGAGCTAAGCTAGGCAGAGCAAAGCTCGGCAGCGCTGGATTTTGCGGAACTGGATTCTACAGAGCTGGATTTGGCAGGGCTGAATTCTGCATAGCTGAATTTTGCATAGCTGGATTCTGCAGAGCTGAATTTGGCAAGGCTAAACTCGTCAGAGCTGGCAATCTTGATAGAGCTGGCGATCTTGGCAAAGCTGGCGATCTTGGCAGAGCTGGCGACTTGGCAGAGCTAGTGATCTTGGCAGAGTTAACGGCATTGTCAGAGCTGGCGGTCGGATCAGCTCTGGCACCCTTGTCTGCTCTGGTACCCCGGTTTGCTCTGGTATGTAGGTCTGCTCTGGTACCCAGGTCTGCTCTGTTACCCTCTTTTGCTCTGGTTTGTAAGTCTGCTCTGGCATCCAAGTCGGCTCTGGTACCCTGGTCTGCTCTGATATGCAAGTCTGCTCTGGTACCCAGGTCTGCTCTGGTATCGTCTTCTCTGGCATCCACATCTACTCTGGTACCGAAGTTTGCTCTGGCACCGTCTGCTCTGGTATGTTAGTCTGCTCTGGTACATTCACTTTATTATCCACCATCTTACCACTGCGGAGAGCAGTGATAGCTTGAGCTTTGTGAGTTTGCAAGGGCTGGCCATGAAGTTTTCTGGGCTGCTGCTGCTGCTGCAACAGGTTCAGAGTGCCCGACAGTTTCCCCACGGTGGTCTCAAGTCTTTTTATGGTTGCGGACTGAGATTCCATATTCTGTTTGGTCACCTCCAAGTTCTTCTTGCTGAACTCCATGAAAGACTGCAAAGTCTCCTCCAACGACGGTTTCGGCGGTGGCATCTGCTGCGCATTCTAGAAGTGTTGCGGCTGAAAGTTCCGTTGCGGCATGGAGTGCTGCTGCGGGTATTGCTGCCGATACTGCTAAGGAGGATATTGCGGCTGTGGTGGGTAAAACGGTTGTTTACTTTGATAGCCCATCTGCTGCGTGGGTTTGGCGGAATTGGCTATTTTGATTTAATCCTGCCCCTTGGCCAGGAGCTGAGTTCCTCCAACCCGAGTTCTGCTACCCTTGATTGTATAGATGGCGTTGCTCATAAGGCGGTTGACTCATCCTAAAACACCTAGCGGATGGACTCGAATTTATACGAGGTCATCCTAGGGTGGTAAGGTGACTCAAGTCGTCTCACAAGGAAGACTTAGCAGGGCTCTAATCGTGTTGCTCACAAGAAACTGAAAGGAAATCTAAACACTCTAATCGGGTAATTGGATCTGTCACTAACTCGCTCTCTAATCACCAAGGCATAAACAGAAGGAAACAATAAACATTAACTAATGTAGAAAACATATAAGAACTAAGAACATGCGATTGAACATTAAACCTATCAACTAGGGTTTTAATCTAGAGCTTTAAACAAACGATCATACTCATAACCTACAATCAATTTGAAACCAAAGCATGAAAACTAAATCAAGCATCCGATTCAAGTACAATGAAAACCTTAATCACCATAAAAGAAATCTCTAAACATTCACCAACAAGAAGGAAAGCGTAGGCAATAACAACGAACTACGAATCACGTAGATTATCTAGAATCAACAACAATGATCTCCAATCATCACATTCATCAAAAGCATAAAACAAAGGATTCAAATAGCCAAGGATTCAAATAAACTAAGATAAAAAGTGAGTTCTTACAAATAAAACGTAGCAATCCAAGAAATCTAATTCGATCGAAAGTTGAATGACATCAATAGCGTTCCAATGAATCCAAAAGCGAAAGTAAATGTTTTGAAGCTCCAAAAACCATGGAAAAAGTGTGGAATTCGCCCTAGAGGCTGCTGTGGTCGAAGATGTAAAAATAAAACCCTAAAAATTAGTTTTTATATGGTGAAACGTAATTGCCGGATCTGAACGGGGACGGCGGTCGCCGTGAGACGGCGGCGCCGTGGACGGCGGCCGCCGTGGGACAGCACCGCCGTGAGGGCCTTTCGCAGATTTCCTCCAAGTATTGCACGGCCCGCGCCGTGGGGCCGCGGCCGCCGTCTCGACGGCGGCGGCCGTGAGCCTGCCTTCGAAATTCGCTCCCAACGATGCTGAAAATGCTCGACAACTCACGAATCCTGCACACGACAATAGTATACCCAAAAAGATCATCGAACACGTGAAAAATAGGGCAAAAAGATATAAAACATGCTCGAATGCACAGCGGAAACATACGCAAAACTACCCAAAAATGAGGTAAACAGCGGTCTTCCCTGGTACCCCTGTGCAGCACACGCCTCGGCCTGCCCTCGGGTGTGAACTCACCCTTCCGGTTGCATTCATTTACTCCATGTCCGAACTCTCCGCATATCCCACAACTCTTGACATAAGGCTCCTGGGGCCGAGGTGGCTCCATTCTTCCCATCTTCATCTGCTTCACTTGACTCAACCTAAACACTACTCTAGATTGACTCGCAAAAGTACGAGATCTATTGTAACGAGTAAGCTAACCCAAGTCGATCTCACAAGGAAAGTCTTTAAGGGCTTCTAGTAGTATCGTAGGAAAAACAATAAAGAAAGCAGTAAAGAGATTGATTATTAAACTAAAACTTAGAATTAAAAACTTAATTAAAAACCGAACTTAAAATTAAACTAGGCGAATTAAACTATTAAATCCTAGGCAAGAATTTAAACAACTCAAATCAAACCTAACTTAAGAAATTAAATACTTGTAATTTAAAAACCAACTAATCTAGGCGTGAAACTAAAGTGCATAATTTAAATTGCATAATTAAAACGAAAGCATAAACATGAATGAAAAACATGAACATGATTTAAACGAAAGAAATTGAATTTAAATACGAAATACCGTAAACGTCTTGAACGTGTAATTGTGTCACGCAATCACAATCCAAGAATAAACTAAAAACTGAATTGAAATCTAACTTAAAGCAATGAATTTGAAAACTATGAAAAACTATGAAAGCAAATAAATTCCTAAGCTTCGGAGCAGTGTAGCGCTGGATGCTTCTTCACTGCAGACTCCAAAAATTAGGGCAAGAGATTGATATATTACAATGAAAAGTATGGCCCTATTTATAGACTTCAAATCCTTCTGGATCACCATGAAAGTTGCCATGCAAAGTAGAACTCTAAAGGCAATAGAATCGTGCAAAAGAAGGCAACTTTCCAGCTGTGACGCGCGCCCCAGAAATAATCTCCTCCCTGGCCGAATTCGGGGTTCTCGCCAGCGGAATGGCTTCCGCTCTGGCTATCGCCCAAGAGATGGTGATTTCTCTGGCTTCTCGATTCCACTGTAATGGATGTCTATCTCATCTGCTCTGACTCTTGCTCCTCTGGTGATGACTTGGCTACACTGGCTTCTTGATTTCGCTGACTCCAGAGAAATGGTGATTCCTCTGGCGTTTATGTTTCCAGAATTCCAGTAGCAAAGTGATTTCTCTGGCGATTCCTCGCTTGCTTCGATTCCTCTGGCATTTCCGCGCTCGCCTCGATTCCTCTGGCTTGAGCGGATTTCGCTGGCGACTTCTGGAGTGCACTCCTCTGCTCTGAAACGGGCTTCTCTATTCTGGCACGGGCCTTCATAGAGAAGTTCAGCTCTGCATAACAAACTGTGCCTAAAAACACCATTCTTACCCCCAAAATCTCCAAAATCGCACTCTTCCATCTATAAGACCTAAATCTCCTGAAAAGCATAAAACAAACCATAAAACGCACCAATTTCCAGAAGATTTAACTTAAAATATGCGCATGTAAACCCCCAAAATTAGAACAATTAGGCATAAATCAACCCCCCCACACTTAGCCTTTTGCTTGTCCTCAAGCAAAATCCATATGAATCCTAGGAAGAGATTGATTTCAACAATGCTAATTTCCATCCAAACATTCTCAAAGTCAATTCAAAATTTTACCAACAACACACATCTCTCGATCATGCAAGTAACTCAAAGTTTAAGAGGCAACAAAAGAGTAATGCAAGTAATTCGATCAGATCCAATTCTCTGCTAGAAGTGAATTCCCTAATGTGATCGCCTTTATAATCAATATCACCATTTTTCACACTTTGTGTGCTTAAGATTTTCGACAGTTGAGCCATAATTCATGAAATAAAAACCATTTGGATGTAATCCAAAGTCTTTTCACGTGGTTTCCCATGCTCATAGTTAGACTAGCGGAGCAGAGACTCAGAGCTATCACATTTCAGAACAGGCCAGATGTTTCAGAGCTGGCGATTTTGAATTTTAAAGTTGGCAATTCGTCCAACATTTTCACAGATAAGATACGATCGTAGGCAATCACAATGACAACACTCCTTCTAGCATCTACCGGACAAATCACGTTTTACTAACTTACAAACATGTTGCAACAAAACTCAAATCCTTTGCACAATCAAGAAACATATATCAAGAGTAAAACAAGAATAACCACCATTCATTCACAAACCCGAAATTCGCATCGAAAACCATCTACTCTTCCACAAATTCATAAAAATTAGCAAGATTTGAGACAAAAAACTAAGCATAGACAGATTAATCTCGCCCAATTGAAAGCATAAACACAATAAAACACCCCCCCCACACTTAAAGCATGCCATGTCCTCAGGGCACAAAAAGAAATAAGAAGAGTTAAGAAAAATGTCCCTGATTATCGGCATTGAGAAACTGAAGCATCGTGCGAGGTGGTGAAGAGGGGAATTCACGGTCTATGGCAGAGTGGAGAGTGCCACGCTGAATCAGTCAGTGCTGACAGAGCAGCGCGGAGAAGGGCAGCGCGGAGAAGTGCAGCGCGGATGGCTGAATGAGAATTGCAGCGCTGAAAACAAGACATGCTCACCAAGCATCAAAGTATCCGCAAAGCAACCGAAACTTAGGAAAGACACCAAACAACAACAGAAAACAAAGAAAACACACGAGAAACAAAAACTAAAAACAAACCAACGGTGGGTTGCCTCCCACCAAGCGCTAGAGTTAGAGTCTCCAGCCCGACTTCAGATCTGACCCTCAGTGAGGATCGTGCAGAGTGTGAGACTCCACCACCATGGACGAGCTCTGGTGCTCGTAATATGGCTTCACTCGGAAGCTCTCATTCGTGTTTTCATTGAATAGTTCAACGGCACCATGCTCGAACACCTCCTTGAGTAAAAATGGACCGCTCCACCTAGATTTCAGCTTACCCGGGAATAACTTCAGTCGAGAATTGAACAAAAGCACCTTCATTCCAGGGCAAAGCTTCTTGTGACAAATGCAGCGGTCATGTAGTCGCTTCACTTTATCCTTGTAGATCCTTGCATTCTCGTACGCCTCGTTGCGTAGCTCATCTAACTCCTCCATTTGCAGCGTGCGCTGCTTCACAGCAGAGTCCAAGTCATAGCTGGCAGCCTTGATCGCCCAATAAGCCTTGTGCTCAATCTCCACCGGCAGATGGCAGGCCTTGCCATAGACGAGACGGTATGGACTCATCCCAAGCACGCCTTTGAAGGTAGTTCTGTATGCCCAGAGAGCATCATTCAACTTTGCGGACCAATCCTTGCGCGAGGGCTGGACCGTTTTCTCCAAAATTCCCTTGATCTGCCGATTGCTCGTCTCGGCTTGTCCAGAGGTCTGTGGGTGGTATGGTGTTGCAACCTTGTGCGTGATCCCATTCTTCTTCATGAGCTTTGCAAACAACTTGTTGCAGAAATGCTTGCCTCCATCGCTAATAATAGCTTTGGGAAATCCGAATCTAGAAAGAATGTTCTGTTGCACAAACTTAAGCACCACATTAGCATCACATGTCCGCGTGGGGATAGCCTCAACCCATTTGGACACGTAATCTACAGCAAGTAAAATATATTGAAACCCATGCGAAGTAGGAAATGGCCCCATGAAATCAATGCCCCATACATCAAAAATTTCGACAATTAAAATCCTTTGGAGAGGCATCTCATTCCTGCGGCCGATATTCCCTACTCTCTGGCACCGATCACATGCAAGAGTGAAAGTGTGTGCATCTTTGAAAATGGAAGGCCAAAACAAACCTGATTGAAGAAATTTATGAGCTGTTTTCTGCCCCCCAAAGTGTCCACCACAATGATCTTCATGGCACATTTTTAACACTTGTTGTTGATCCTCTGCCGGCACACACCGTCGAATGACATCGTCATTTCCAAGCTTGAAGAGGTAAGGAATCTCCCAATAATAATGCCTGCACTGAGCTAAAAATCTCTTTCTCTCCTGCGACGTCAGCTCCGGTCGTAGAATACCACAAGCTAAGTAATTGACAATATCTGCATACCAGGGCTCGGCGCTCGTAGGGCTGCACTGAGAAGTGCTGAGTTCGGTAAGGCTGGCAGAGGTGATCTCGGTGGAACTGGCCAGAGTGAAGCTGGCTGCTCTGGAGTCGGCAAAGCAGAGCTCGGCAGAGCTGGGCAGAGGGGAGCTGGCTGCTCTGGAGTCGGCAGAGTAGAGCTCGGCAACTCTGCACTTGTCAAGGGTGAATGCATATGCATGCTCAAAAGGAAAAGATTCAGGGATGCAATTAAGACTCGAGTCTATCAAATTATTATCCAAACGGGAAAGGTGGTCAGCTACGTGATTCTCACTCCCTTTCCTATCCCTGATCTCTACATCAAACTCTTGTAACAGTAAAACCCAACGGATTAGAGGAGCTTTAGCTTGAGGTTTGGTCATCAAATATCGAAGCGCGGCATGGTCACTATGGACAATGACCTTAGACCCAATGATGTATGCTCGAAATTTATCTAAGGCAAAGACCACATCAAGCATCTCTTTTTCAGTAGTGGTGTAATTTACTTGTGCACTATTCAGAGTTAAACTAGCATAGTAAATCACACGTAACATCTTATCCACACGCTGACCTAGCACCGCTCCTACAGCAGAGTTAGACGTATCACACATGATCTCAAAGGGCAATGACCAATCAGGCGCAATCACAACCGGGGTAGAGCTCAACTTAAGTTTCAATGTTTCAAAGGCATGCATGCAAGAGTCATCGAAATTAAAAGGGACATCCTGAGCTAGCAGTTTGCATAGAGGTTGGCTAATTTTAGAGAAATCTTTAATGAAACGCCGGTAAAAATCGGCGTGACCTAAGAAACTCTTAATCCCTTTGACATCAATAGGGGGTGGCAACTTTTGGATTACCTCCACCTTGGCTCTGTCGACCTTTAGTCCATGCTTAGACACCACATGACCCAAGACAATCCCGCTAGTAACCATGAAATGACTCTTTTCCCAACTCAAGGTTAGGCCACTTTCAATACACCTTTGCAACACTACATCAATCATAGTCAAGCAATCATGAAAAGACTGCCCAAAAACCGAAAAATCATCCATAAAAACCTCCACGAATTTACCAGTCATATCAGAGAATATGGACATCATGCATCGTTGAAACGTCCCGGGTGCATTGCACAATCCGAACGGCATCCTCTTCCATGCAAATGTCCCAAAAGGCGTGGTGAAGGCAGTTTTGACTTGATCTTCCGGTGTGATTGCGATTTGGTAGTATCCTGACAAACCATCTAGAAAATAATAAAAATCATGCCCTGCCAACCGATCTAACATTTGATCAACAAAAGGGAGGGGAAAATGATCCTTTTTGGTGACGGCATTGAGTTTCCTGTAGTCGACGCACATCCGCCATCCCATGGTAGGACGTGTCGGCACCAACTCCATCTTGTCATCGCGCACAACCGTCATTCCTCCTTTCTTTGGCACGACATGCACCGGGCTCACCCACTCACTATCGGTGACAGAGTAGATAATCCCTTCGGCAAGAAGCTTAAGGATTTCCTTGCGCACAACCTCCATCAGAATAGGGTTCAAGCGTCGCTGGGCATCTCTCTTGGGTGCAGCTCCTTCCTCTAGGTTGATCATGTGCATGCATGTGGCTGGGCTAATGCCACGTATGTCACCTAGGCTCCATCCCAGCGCTGCTTTGTTTCTCTTCAACACATCGAGCAGAGCCGCTTCTTGCTCTAGAGTCAGAGTAGACGAGATGATGACTGGCTTCTCCTCGCCTTCTTCCAGAAAAACATACTTGAGATTGGCGGGAAGTTCCTTCAGTTCCAGCGCTGAGCTCGGCAGAGCTGGTTGGTCATCACTGAAGGGCAGAGTCGGCTGGGCATTGCTGAAGGGCAGAGCTGGCTGGGCAGCGCTGAACTCTTCAACTTCCCTAGCCAATTCCTCCATGTCGGCTGATCCAGCGTAGACTTCCACGCATTCCTGCTCCTGTAAAAATACCTTCTCAACCAAGCCATTAATAGCATCTATATATGAGCATTCTTTCATAAAGTTGGCAGAAGGCATAGCCCGATTTTCATGTACCGAGAAAGACACTGAGTCCCCTAACACTGTCATTTTAATAGTTCCATTTTTGACATCAATCAAAGTGTTAGTGGTCGCCATAAAGGGTCTTCCTAATAGCAGAGTGTGATCTCTACCATTCTCATGCACATCCCCAATCTCAAGCACTACGAAATCAACGGGCACAATCAAATCCCCGACTCTAACCAGAATATCTTCTACTATCCCACGGGGGTACCTAACGGACCTATCAGCAAGTTGTAGACACATGCGAGTAGATTTCAGATTACCTAACTCTAATTGTTGAAAAATAGAGTAAGGCATCAAATTAATTCCCGCTCCCAGATCTAACATACCCGTGGCTTCCTTACCATTCCCCAAAGCAATATTAATTACAAAGCTACCTGGATCGCGCTGCTTTGGTGGTAGGGATTGTTGCATGATTGAGGTTGCTACTTCTGAGACTAGAATCTTCTCATTGTCTCCGAACTTTCGCTTGTTGGAGACCAATTCCTTGAAAAACTTTACATATGCCGGGACCTTTCTGATCACATCAAGGAGAGAAAGATTCACGTTCACCTTGGCAAGCATGTTTTAGAAGTTGGTGAACTGTTGGTCCTGCTTCTCGTTGCTCAATCTGCCCGGGAAGGGAATCGGTGGTCGATAAGGTGTAGAAGCCTTGTGGAGCTTGACCTCCTTCTCCTTCTCTCATTCCTTTTGCTGGTCTGCCTTTTCTCCATTCGTCGAGCTGGGCAGAGCTGAGCTCGGCAGCTCTGGTCTGGATTGAGCAGAGTTCGGCAGCTCTGTTCTGGTAAAGCCAGAGGGATCGGCTCTACTCTGGCGGAACGGTTCCTCTGCTCTGGTTTGTGTTGGAACATCCACTTTGTTATCCAAGATCTTACCACTGCGGAGAACAGTTACAGCTAGAGCTTGATGTGGATGAGCAGGTTGGCCATGAAACTTCCCGGGCTGTTGTTGTTGTTGAATTTGATTCAATGCAGCGGAAAGTTGTCCAACCGTTGTTTCAAGCCTTTTGATTGTAGAAGCTTGGGACTCCATACTTTGTTTGCTGATTTCCATAAAGGCTTGCAGCGTTTCTTCGAGCGTGGATTTTTATGGTGGAATCGGCTACGCACTCTGTTGCGGAATGGATTGCTGCTGTTGGTATTGTGGTCTGTATGGTTGAGAAGACCCCTGCTGTGGTGGGAAATACTGTTGTTGTTGTTGATAGCCCATTTGGGGTGGTCGACGGAATTGATTTCCCCATCCAACATTCGGCTGGCCTCTCCATCCTCCAACTATATTCTGTGGACCTTGATTCATATTCTGGCCATATGGTCTGTTCTGCACTTGATTGTAGGTTTGGAATCCTTGTGCTGCATAGACCTCAGCTTGTCCTTCCGGAGTAAACTCTCCCATTCTATGGCACTCATTAGCTCCATGGCTGAAATCTCCACAGATACCACACGGCTCAACATACTGCATGGCTGGGTTCTGCGGAGTTGACATTGGCAGAGCCGGATTTGGCTGAGTTGTCATTGGCGGCGCTGAGCTCTGAACTGGAGAATTTTCCATCTTTTCCATCTTGAGCTGTTGAACTTCTCGCATGATCGAAGCCAATTGTTGCTGCATCTCGAACTGATTTGTCACGGCACTAGCCTCCACTCTCCGTCCACGGACTGACTTCTGTTGGGAGCTTTCGGCCAAGGTCTTGAAAATCTCTTTCAGATCTGCCGCAGTCTTCCGAGCTATGTTTCCTCCTGCCGTGCTGTCCACCATAAATTGGGCAGTTTGCACTAACCCATCATAGAAGAACTGCATCAACATAACATTCGTGAATTGATGTTGAGGGCATTGACGGATGAGTTCTTCATATCTCTCCCAAGCTTCATGCAAAAGCTCATCCGCTCCTTGGGTGAACTCCATTATTTTTGTTCTCAGCTCCTGTGTTTTGTGGCTTGGGTAATATTTCAGCATGAATTTTTCACAAGCATCTCCCCACGTAGTGATAGAGTTGGGCGGCAGAGAGAGCATCCACGTCCTGGCCCGGTCTTTAAGTGCATAGGGGAAGCACTTGAGCTTGAGTTGGTCCTCCGTGAGGCTAAGCAGAGGAATCGTTTGCACTTGTGTGCAAAAGTCTCGGATGAATTGCAGAGCATCCTCGCTTGGCATCCCGTGGAACACCGGCAGCAAATTCGAGTCATTGGGTTTGAGATTGTAGTTTCTCACAGCAGTGGGGAGCACGATTACCGACGTGTTGGTATCTCCGATTACCGATCTGGTGAAGTCTCCCATATATTCCGTGTGCTGGGCCATCTCCTTCTTTTCCTCGTTTAAATTCTGCTTAGGGTTGAAATTGGCGGAGCTGGCCTCTTCCTCCTTAGCTTGGTTTGCCGTTTCTGTCGTGTGCTCTGTATCGGCAGAGCTAGCGTCCTCTTTCGTTGGCTGCTCTGAAGGCTCAGAGTCAGAGCTGGCTGGCGAATCTAGTTCCTCATCTCCTGCACTCTGCTCTGGTAGTTCAGAATCAGAGTAGGACTTGGTAGAGCTGGCTTCCTCCTCTTGTACGGTCTGCTCTGGAGCTTCAGGTTCAGAGTCAGAGCTGGAATTGGCGGAGCTGGCTCCCTCCTCTTCTTTGCAGCTATACTTCCTGAAAATCCCTTCGCTCGTACTATGCAACGGGGACACAAGTTTGCCTTTAAGACTACGGCGTCCCTGCATGCACAACACTAAACAAACGGATTAAACGCACCGAGTGGAAGAAACGTAAAAACCAAAATTAAATAAAGCAAGTAAACACGACACAACTAAAACGCCTAAAACTTTCCCCGGCAACGGCGCCAAAATTTGACTCAACCTAAACACTACTCTAGATTGACTCGCAAAAGTACGAGATCTATTGTAACGAGTAAGCTAACCCAAGTCGATCTCACAAGGAAAGCCTTTAAGGGCTTCTAGTAGTATTGTAGGAAAAACAATAAAGAAAGCAGTAAAGAGATTGATTATTAAACTAAAACTTAGAATTAAAAACTTAATTAAAAACCGAACTTAAAATTAAACTAGGCGAATTAAACTATTAAATCATAGGCAAGAATTTAAACAACTCAAATTAAACCTAACTTAAGAAATTAAATACTTGTAATTTAAAAACCAACTAATCTAGGCGTGAAACTAAAGTGCATAATTTAAATTGCATAATTAAAACGAAAGCATAAACATGAATGAAAAACATGAACATGATTTAAACGAAAGAAATTGAATTTAAATACGAAATACCGTAAACGTCTTGAACGTGTAATTGTGTCACGCAATCACAATCCAAGAATAAACTAAAAACTGAATTGAAATCTAACTTAAAGCAATGAATTTGAAAACTATGAAAAACTATGAAAGCAAATAAATTCCTAAGCTTCGGAGCAGTGCAGCGCTGGATGCTTCTTCACTGCAGACTCCAAAAATTAGGGCAAGAGATTGATATAATACAATGAAAAGTATGGCCCTATTTATAGACTTCAAATCCTTCTGGATCACCATGAAAGTTGCCATGCAAAGTAGAACTCTAAAGGCAATAGAATCGTGCAAAAGAAGGCAACTTTCCAGCTGTGACGCGCGCCCCAGAAATAATCTCCTCCCTGGCCGAATTCGGGGTTCTCGCCAGCGGAATGGCTTCCGCTCTAGCTATCGCCCAAGAGATGGTGATTTCTCTGGCTTCTCGATTCCACTGTAATGGATGTCTATCTCCTCTGCTCTGACTCTTGCTCCTCTGGTGATGACTTGGCTACACTGGCTTCTTGATTTCGCTGACTCCAGAGAAATGGTGATTCCTCTGGCGTTTATGTTTCCAGTAGCGAAGTGATTTCTCTGGCGATTCCTCGCTTGCTTCGATTCCTCTGGCATTTCTGCGCTCGCCTCGATTCCTCTGGCTTGAGCGGATTTCGCTGGCGACTTCTGGAGCGCACTCCTCTGCTCTGAAACGGGCTTCTCTATTCTGGCACGGGCCTTCATAGAGAAGTTCAGCTCTGCATAACAAAGTGTGCCTAAAAACACCATTCTTACCCCCAAAATCTCCAAAATCGCACTCTTCCATCTATAAGACCTAAATCTCCTGAAAAGCATAAAACAAACCATAAAACGCACCAATTTCCAGAAGATTTAACTTAAAATATGCGCATGTAAACCCCCAAAATTAGAACAATTAGGCATAAATCACTGCACATCTCTCATAATATCGGCTACTTGCTTCTGCAGCTCATACTGGTTCGTCACAGCGCTGGCCTCAACTCTCCTTCCACGGACTGATTTCTGTTGGGAGCTCTCGGCTAAGGTCTTGAATATCTCCTTTAACTCTGTTGCAGTCTTCCGAGCTATGTTCCCTCCTGCAGTGCTGTCCACCATGAATTGGGCCGTTTGTACTAACCCATCGTAGAAAAATTGCATGAACATCACATTGGTAAACTGATGTTGCGGGCACTGGCGGAGGAGTTCTTGAAATCTTTCCCAAGCTTCATGTAAAGGCTCGTCCAATCCTTGGGTGAAGTCCATAATTTGCGTTCTGAGCTCCTGTGTCTTGTGGCTCGGATAATACTTTAGCATGAACTTCTCACAAGCTTCTCCCCAAGTGGTGATGGAATTGGGCGGCAGAGTTAGCATCCATGTTCTTGCCCTATCCTTAAGAGCATACGGGAAGCACTTGAGCTTTAGTTGATCATCCGTAAGATTCAGAAGTGGGATAGTTTGAACTTGCGTGCAAAAATCACGAATGAATTGCAGTGCGTCTTCACTCGGCATCCCGTGGAACAGAGGTAACAAGCTGGAATCAATCGGCTTCAAATTGTAGTTTCGGACGGCGGTAGGGAATACAATAGCCGAGGTGTTAGTGTCCCCTATAATAGGCCTGGTGAAATCTCCCATGTACTCCATGTTGTTAAGTGCTATCTCTTCCTTGTTGTGCTGGGCTGGTTCTTCTTCTTTCTTATCGTGAGCGCTGGACTCGTCAGCACTGGACTCGGCTTCTTCCTCTTCTACGGGCTGTTCTGTATGGTCGAAGACAGAGCTCGCTGGCAGCTTTGTAGGCTTTTCCTCTTCCGTTTCCATGCTCCGCTCTGGAAAGTCAGAGTCAGAGTTAGAGCTTGAGTAGAAACTGTCAGCTCTATCACGTGTTTCTCCGTCAGAGCTAGACTTTGAACCGTCTGCTTTGTCTTCTGCAAAAACTCCTTTGCAGTTGTTCTTCCTGAAAATCCCTTCACTCGTACTGTGCAATGGAGACACAAGTTTGCCTTTAAGACTAGGGCGTCCCTGCATGCACAACACTAAACAAACGGATTAAACGCACCAGGTGGAAAGAAAAGTAACAAAAATGAGAAAAACTGAAATTTAACTAAAGCAAGTAAAAGCAGAAAGAAAAGCAACACAACTAAAACGCCTAAAACCATCCCCGGCAACGGTGCCAAAATTTGACTCAACCTAAATACTACGCTAAATTGACTCACAATAGGATGAGATCTATTGTAACGTGTAAGCTAACCCAAGTAGTCTCTCAAGGAAGATCTTAAAGGGCTTTTAATTATATCGCATGAAAGCAGTAAACGTTGATTATTAAACTAAGACTTATAAAGTAAACTTAACGTGAAAAGTAAACTTGAACGTAAACTTAAACTTGTAAATTTAACTAGGCAAGAAACTATTAAACCCTAGACAAGAATTAAACGCTTAAAGTAAATGCAACTTAAGAATTTAAAGACTTGTAAATAAAAACTTCTAAACTAGTTGACATAAACTAAATTACATAATTTAAAGAAAAACATAAACATAATGAAATTGCATAATTGAAATTTCATGATTGAAAATAAAACATAAACATAACAAAATGAAAGAGATTGAAATAAATACGAAATACCGTAAATGTCTCGAAGGTGCAACCACTGTCACTTGATTACAAAATCGAAAGAAACTTAATGCAAAGCTAAACGTGAAAGTAAACTAGAACAAAAAGAACTCGAAAACTTGAAGAACAAGAAAGCTTGAAAACGCCTAAGTCTTTGGCTGCCTAACGGAAGAATGACTCTCAAAAGACGGAACAAAGATTAGGGCAAAGGGATTGATTGTTACATGAATATTTAGACCCTATTTATGGACTTCATTCCAACCCTAATTATCATCAAACTCGCCTTGCAAAACTGGACTCTTAAGGAAAAAGAATCGTGCATTCAAAGGTAAGTCCAGCTGGATCGTGCTCTGCAAGTAATCTTACCTCTGGTGAGAAATTGTAGCTCTGGAAAAAGTATGCGGCTCTGGAAAGATATGCCAGAGCTGGAAGTCAGCTCTGGAATTAGCGAGCTTTGGCGGTCATGGCAGAGCTGGAAGTCAGCTCTGGATATGTTGACTCTGGAGAATAGTCAGCTCTGTCGATTCTTCCTAGCTCTGGAATGTGTTTACTCTGGCGCGTAAGTCAGCTCTGTCGAGTTTAGCTCTGCTCTGACAAGTTTGTTCTGCTCTGGAGATTTCAGCTCTGATAGTGAAGTTTAGCTCTGGAGATGGTCAGCTCTGCTCTAGTACAGAGCTATCCGCTCTGCTCTGCTCTGGCACGGCATTTCAGCTCTGCTCTGGCGCGAACTTAGCTCTGGACACCATTTTGCTCCTAAATATGCAATTTTGACCCATAATCTCCAACATCACACTCTTCCACCTATAAAATCAGAATCTCCTGCAAAGCATAAAACAAACCCATAAACGCACCAATCTCCAGGATATTTAACTTAAAATAAACACATGCAAACCCCTAAAATACGAACAATTAGGCCTGAATCATTGATCAGAGATGACATCCAGCAATGCATCAATTGGATTCTTAGTGCCTTCAGGGATTTTAAATTGAGACTTGACAGGTTCTCTCTTTTTCCATTCAATGAGATATCCGTCAGTGTTATCATCTGAGTCATATCGAAAGACACCTGGTTTGCGAGTGAGTTCGATGACTTCAATTGGTAACTCAGGAGGAGCAAGAGGTGCTTGTGCTTGCCTGTGAGAGGTTGAAGCTTTATGAGATGATGTAGCAGCATTAGTGGCTGTGGTTGGAGCAGGATGAAAATCTTCTTCATCCGTGGGAGAGGAAGGAGCAAAAGTGCGTCCTTTTCTGATATTGTGGCCATCGGTTGGAGTGGGCTCATCAGTGGTGAAGATTGGCGGTGAGGAAGGTAGAGGAGTTTCTGTGACGTTCTCAATACATCCTTCCGGAGTGGAGGGATCATTATCTTCGACTGATTGCATTTCAACTGCGGGAAGAGAGCTTGGATTCTCAGCCTTGTCAAAATCACCGGTCTGAATATCCTTCAATAAAGAAGGCATGACAGTAGAGATTTCTGTCATTGGCTGATTGATTGGATCAGTCATCAACTGATCTAGAGAGAAGATACCAGCAGCAGTGCCGTCTTGAGGTGCAGACTCAGAAGTAGGGGCTTCTTGATGAGTGTCTGCAGGCTCTGGGCTTTTATAGAGAGGAGACGATGGAGCCAGAAGATCAATGACTGGAATCTCCTCAGTGATTCTAGATGTGGACGTACCAGCATCTTTGTTAAGAGTCAGGGTGTTTCTGGTGTAATCCTGGGATTCAAGACAATCTATGGCGAACTTGTCAAACCCATAGATTACATCCCACACTCTGGTGAAATGGAAGATGCTGAGCAGAGAGACTTCTTCAAATTCAAACGAGTCTTCAATTTCAATACTTTGAAGATCGTTGACCTGAGGGCAGGGGGCCGTCTTCAGAAAGGTGTAGGTAAGAAGTCTATGGAGGTTTTGATAGACTTTAAGAGAAGTGTCAAAGTCACCAAGGAGATGTAGTAAGTGATTTGTTGCATCTCGTCTGGCTTCAGACTGCATTGCTGTGACTGCTTGGATTTTTGCCGATGAACCAGTGGAAGTAGGTTCAGAAGGGGTTTGTAGGACAACTTTTCCTTTGGATTTTGGAGAGGGAGGAATTCTGGAAACAACTCTGGAAACAGCTTTAGATTTTGGTTTGGGGATTATTTTGGATAAAGTTTTCGGGATGGAGGAGCGAGGACAACGAGGTACATTTGTGGTGTGGAGAATGGGATGTTCAGAAGTGGGGGGTTCAGGGAGTTCTGATTCAATGGACTCTGGAAAAGAGAGAACAATTACCTTTGCCTTCTTGGAAGGCTTAGGTCCACCTTTTGCAATCTTAAAAAGTCGAAAGCTGTCAGTGAATGACAGCTGTAGACAATTAAATTTGTCGTCGAATTAAATCATGCCATGTGTAAATTCATGAATTAAATATTCAATTATATTTTCTATTTTATTAAAAGGGGGTTTTATTCCTAAATTAAATAGATATATAATTAATATTTGATATAAATGAAGTAATGGGCTCATGGACACCTAAAGCCCTAAGGCCCATGCATGGAGGCCCAAAGCTTATAAAGCCCATGAGGCCCACCTCCTACTTCTATAAATAGGGGTGTTGAGAGCTCATACATGACATCTTGGAGGAGGGAAAGGTTGAAGAGCACAAGATTTCTCTCTAGTGTCACAAGTGGAAGAAGTGGAGGATTCAAGTATTCTTCAAGCATTGAAGCATTCTTCAAATCTTCAAGAGTTCAAGAGTTCAAGATCTTCAAAGCTTTAAGAGTTCAAGAGTTCAAGAATTCAAGATCTTTTCTTCAAATCTTCAAGAGTTCAATAGTTCAAGAATTCAAGATCTTTAAAGCTTCAAGAGTTCAAGAATTCAAGATCTTCAAAGCCTTCAAATCTTCAAGTGATCAAGATCTTCAAATCTTCAAGTGATCACCTTCAAATCTTCAAGATCGAAAGCTTCAAGGCGTTCTTACAAAATTCTAAGGACGTTCTTCTCCAAATCAAATCAACTTCGACGTGCAATTCAAAATCATGGCTTAAAGCCCTTTGGATTTATCGTCATCAAATCAAATATTTCAAGAACCTTCGAGATTGTTCAAGAATCAAATGGAAGAGAAGAATCAGAGGATCAACTAGAGATTGCAACCCGCAAAACTCTATCAAATTCTATCAAATTATCTTTGTAATACGCTTTTGAATTTTTTTTAAATTGAAATACAAAAATTTGTTGTTACAACAGCATCTCCGGCCAGAAAACTAAGGGAAAATTCTTCGTCCCTTGGATAATGATTTGGGAAACCCTGTTTCCCTGTCGAAGCAAATTTGCAGGCTTGGTGTTGCGAGGCTCGCTGAAGAGGAGATTGAGATAAGCCTCTTCCCAGTTGAAGGGTCCTTCCTTCAGGAGAGCTGCCAGGATATTCTTCTGGGGCTGAGACGCCTTGTCTGGAGTTCCCGTCGCGCCTATCCAACATTTCTGAATAATTTTGCCTAGTAGAGAGTATCCAGGCTGAAGAAGAGAAAGAACAAGAGTCCCTTCAGTGGACTCATTTGGCTCCTTCATGGTCGTTTTGAGAGCGGCGTTGGATTCCTCATCTGAAAGGGATGAGAGTGATGGACCGCTGTTCAGAAGTTTGAACAGATCTCTAACAATGTTTGTAACATTGAGAGTTTCCTCCTGTTTGTCCGAAAAATCTGATGTCGTTAAAACTGTGATTGTTAAGAAGAGCTCGCCAGATTCGTTGAAATGCAGATTCTGATAGAATTGCTTAACAGCATCAGTGAGAAGGTAATCTGCTCCTCTGGTGACGAAAGTTATCCATCGATGTCGAGTCAGGATTTCTTCTGCTTCAACGTGCTCCGGCTTCTTCGGAAAAGATAGAGTGTTTACCGACTATTCGTATCTGATTCCTTTGGTGAAGCAGTCGATTTCCTTGGTGCCAGACTTCTTTCCATCGGATTTGGTCATTTTTGAGATTGTGATTCTGTAGAAAACAAGTTTTGGGACAGGAAAAATTCTCACAGTTGATGGCTGTGGAGTGGGGGTTAGATGGAATGCAGGAGAGAGAGAGAGAGAGAAAACATGTTGATGAGATGAGAGGCAGACGTGGTGACAAATTGTGATCGTGGAAGATGAACAGTTATCTAAGGCGATTGAAAAGACATCGGCGGTTTCAAATCCACGCGCCAAGTCGAATTTAATGATTTTTTAAATCCGTAATAAATGCCCGTCAGAGAAATACCTTAAAATAAGAGATTTTAAATGATGAAGAATATTTGACGCAATCTCTTACTCATGAAAAAGGGGCGGAGATCAAATCATGCGGTGATCAGAAAAAGATAAGTTCAAATAAGGTATTTTGAATTAATCTTGTTCAGCAAGAAAACATAGTCACCAGTCAACAATTAAAAATAACATCATCTCATCTCTTATCAATTATAGTTAAGAACCTTTTAGTCAAGTTCCCAACAATCAGTCAGGAATGACAACTTTAGCTGATTAGATTAGAACAACATTCTCCCTAAGTTTGACAGCTAGTTAACTAAAGAAAGGTTGACTGAAAGAGGATAAAAGCGGGAGAAACAATCATGAACTAAGATCAACTAGTTTCAATGCATCAACAGTCAAAATTTGCAATACAAGGCTGAACAAAAGGAGGTCGTCAAAGCAGTTTAAGAACATCATTTACAAGAATATGAAATTTAAAGACGAATGACATTCTTGACCTTCCTTTGTCTTCAGTTGATGCGAAGTTTCTTGCTTGATTTCTTTTGTGGACTTTCGGATGTCTCTGCAACTTTCTTCCCTTTTCCTTTCTTGTCTTGTTCTTGCTTCTTGTTGTTGTGAGACTCAGGCACTGCTTCACTTTTGGTCTGAATTCCCAATTGCTGTTTAAGATTCATGACAGTTGATTCAAGAAAGGCAAGTTTGACCTTGAGATCATAGGTCTCATTTTCTTGTATGAGAAGCCTTTCATCTAGCATTTGAATTTCTTCGTCGGAGAGGGGCCTTGCCGACTTCGGAATTTCATCAACTGAGTCTTCATCCCCTGTATTTTCATCTGAAGGAAGATTTTGACAATTTGGAGACTCAAGGCGAGTTTCATCGTCATTGTTGAGTTCTTCCTTGAGAATACCCTTGGAAATCAGGTACTGTCTGAAGTTGGGAGACCAGTCATGGATTGCATCCCAAAGATTTGTGACTTTGAATTTATCAAAGACACTGTCTTCGAGAGCTTCCATTTCAGCGTTTGAGAGAACTTCGTCAATTCCATGAAATTTGGATCTGGGCATAGTCTTGACGAAAATGAAGAAGATGTAGCTGACGAGGTCTTGGAACTCTTCAGCATGCTCGGTTGCCATGATTGAGGGAAAAGTGGTAGAGACACAGTGTTGAGCAAGGAGTGTCAGATAGTTCTTGAGAAGTGTGAGAGGTGTCACTGAGGATGATGATGCAGCATTGATATCAGCAGTCGCGGCATACTTGACCTTCTTGTTGAACCCTTCGAGGCATAATTGGAAGAATCCGATGAGAGGAGGATGAAATTCCTCTGTTGGGCTTTCTTCTTTGTTAACTGCTTGAAACTTATGTGGCGGCTGTTCTTCTTGACGTTGAGAAGGATCAGCAGAGGATGACGGAGGTTGATGAGGAGTTTTGCCATCTGGAATTGATATTTCCTCTGATGTCTTCTGTGCAGTTTCCTCATAGTGTTCTTTGGATTGTTGCTGAGGAGAGTCAAGAAAGATCTTGACTGGAGTTGAAGAACTTTCGAGATTCCTTTTGACTGGGCCTCGAGTTCTATAGTAAACCTCTGTTGTTGAAACAGGGGTTTCATTAATCACACTGGGAATCCCTCTGGTTGAGCTCTTTTGCCCTTCAAAGAGAAGAATTGATGAAGAAACTTTGGTGGTGTTCTTCCAGAAGCATTGAATATCTTTTGTGCTGTGAAGGATCAAGGATGACACCCTTATCCCTTGCCGTAAGTGTCTGCAGGAGTGAGTTTCCCTCTTTTCTTTAGCAAGGATTTGAAGATATGCCCTTTCTCAGTTGAATGGGCCTTCTTGCATTAGTGCGATCAGCACAAGTTTGTGCGATCTTGAAAGATGATCAGGTGATCCAAGAATGCCAAACCAACATCTCTTCATCATCTTGGCAATGGGTCTGAGATAAGGATGCATTCTTGACATGCTCAAGACGTTCTTGATATTTGTGTTGGAGGATGCATCATCTCTCATGAGATTGGTGGCTTCTTCATCTGAGTAGATTGTGACTCAACTAGAAACACCTCTAAGTTGACTTGCAATAGAACAAGGACATCCTAGTGATGGTAAGTTGACCCAGTGTCATCTCTCAAGGAAAGTCTTTAAGGGCTTTTAGTAGTATCGTAAGAAAAAGCAATAAAAGAAAGCAGTAAAGGTTTTGATTTAAAAACGTAACTTAAACTAAAACGTAAATTAAACTTAAACTTAACCTAGGCAATAATTTAAACAACTCGAATTAAACCTAACTTAAGGAATTAAATACTTGTAAATTTAAAGACTTCTAATCTAGGCGTGAAACTAAAGTGCATAATTTAAATTGCATAATTAAGAAGAAAGCATAAACATGAACGAAAAGCATAAACATGATTAAACATAAATAAATTAAATTAAATACGAAATACCGTAAAATCCTTGAACGTGTAATCGTGTCACGCAATCACAATCCAAGAAACTAAACTAAAAACGAAATTGAAATCTAACTTAGAACAATAAAAACTTGAAACTATGAAAGCAAGTAAATTCCTAAGCTTCGGATGCCAACAAATCGCAAGGTGGCGTCTAAAACTAGGGCAAGGGATTGATTGGATTGATTACAATGAAAAGTATGGCCCTATTTATAGACTTCAATTCCCTATGGATCACCATGGAAGTTGCCATGCAAAGAAGAATTCTAAAGGCAATAGAATCGTGCAAAATAAGGCAACTTCCAGCTGCAATGCGCGCTTCTGGAAAACACTCCTACTCTTGCCAATTTCGCAGCTCTCGCCAGAGGAATGATGATCTCTCTGGCATTCGCCAGAGGAACGGTGAATTCTCTGCTATCGCCAGAGGAACGGCGATTACTCTGGCTTCTCTGACTATTGACTCCTCTGACTAGCGACTTCTCTGACTGGTGATTCCGCTGGCGCTTATGATTCCTCTGGCATTTCGATTTCTCTGGCGCTTTCGATTCCTCTGGCGCTTCGATTCCTCTGGCATTTCCGCACTCGCCGCGATTCCTCTGGCGCCTTGACTCCTCTGGCGCGGGCCTTCTCGGCTCTGGAACGGGGTTTCGCTTCTCTGACGTGCCAGAGTGGACACAAACATACGATTTTTAGCCCAAACTCTCCAAGATTTGCACTCTTCATCTCGAAAACCTAAATCTTCTGCAAAGCATAAAATACACCATAAAACGCACCAATTTCCAGAAGATTTAACTTAAAATAAGCACATACAAACCCCTAAAATTAGAACAATTAGGCATAAATCAACCCCCCCACACTTAGCCTTTTGCTTGTCCTCAAGCAAAATCCGTATGAATCCTAGGAAGAGATTGATTTCAACAATGCTAATTTCCATCCAAACATTCTCAAAGTCAATTCAAAATTTTACAATCAATACACATCTCTCGATCATGCAAGTAACTCAAAGTTTAAGAAGCAACAAAAGAGTAATGTAAGCAATTCGATCAGACCCAATTCTCCGCTAGAAGTGAATTCCCTAATGTGATCGCCTTTATAATCAATATCACCATTTTTCACACTTTGTGTGCTTAATATTTTCGACAGTTGAGCCATAATTCATGAAATAAAAACATTTGGATGTACTCCAAAGTGCGTTTAATTCTTGCCTTGGGTTTAATAGTTTCATGCCTAGATAATTTTAAGATTAAGTTTTTAGTTAAGTTTAAATTACAAGCATTAGTTAATAATTCCTTTTTGCCTAGTTAAGTTTAATTCGCGTTAATTTACTTTCCATGTTTTAGTTTAATCATCCTTAGTTTACTGTTTTCGCGTGACATAACTAATTGCCCTTTAAGATCTTCCTTGAGAGATGACACTGGGTCAACTTATCACTGCTAGGATGTCCTTGTTCTATTGCAAGTCAACTTAGAGGTGTTTCTAGTTGAGTCAAATTTTGATCAATACACATCTCTCGATCATGCAGTATAATTAACGGGGTTTCGCTTCAAAATTTTACAATCAATACACATCTCTCGATCATGCAAGTAACTCAAAGTTTAAGAAGCAACAAAAGAGTAATGTAAGCAATTCGATCAGACCCAATTCTCCGCTAGAAGTGAATTCCTTAATGTGATCGCCTTTATAATCAATATCACCATTTTTCACACTTTGTGTGCTTAATATTTTCGACAGTTGAGCCATAATTCATGAAATAAAAACATTTGGATGTACTCCAAAGTCTTTTCACGTGGTTTCCCATGCTCATAGTTAGACTAGAGGAACAGAGACTCAGAGCTATCACATTCCAGAACAGGCCAGATGTTTCAGAGCTGGCAATTTTGAAGTTGGCAATTCGTCCAACATTTTTCACATTTCACAGATAAGATACGATCGTAGACAATCACAATGACAACACTCCTTCTAGCATCTACCGGACAAATCACGTTTTACTAACTTACAATCATGTTGCAACAAAACTCAAATTCTTTGCATAAACAAGAAACATATATCAAGAGTAAAACAAGAATAACCACCATTCATTCACAAACCCAAAATTCGCATCGAAAACCATCTTCTCTTCCACAAATTCATAAAAATTAGCAAGATTCGAGACCAAAAACTAAGCATAGAAAGACTAATCTCGCCCACTTGAAAATATAAGCACAATAAAACACCCCCCCCCACTTAAAGCAAGCCATGTCCTCAGGGCACAAAAAGAAATAAGAAGAGTTGAGAATACGTCCCTGATTATCGGCATTGAGACACTGAAGCATCGTGCGAGGTGGTGAGAGGAGAATTCACTGGCTGTGGCAGAGCGGAGAGTTGCAGCGCGGAATAGGACCGCGCTGGATAAGTGCAGCGGGGAGAAGTACCGCGCTGGAAAAGTCCAGCGCTGAAAACAAGACATACTCACCAAGCATCAAAGTAACCGCGAAGCACCCAAAACTTAGGAAAGACACAAAACACACAACTAAAAACAAAGAAAAACAGAAACTAAAAATAAACCAACGGTGGGTTGCCTCCCACCAAGCGCTAGAGTTAGAGTCTCCAGCCCGACTTCAGTTTGATTCATCAATGAGGATCGTGTAGAATGTGAGACTCCACTCCCATCGGAGTACTCATCTCCCCATAATCGGATTTCATGCGATGACCCTCTCCTCTTAATTTCTCCTTAATATGGGCTGCACCAGGGTCAAACACGTCCTTGGGCAACACATCATCTTGCTTCCGAGACAGCGCTGGTGATCTGAACCTCGACTTTTCCTTTCCTTCTTCAGGGCATCTACTCATCAATTTCTCCTTAGTAAAATTCTGGCAAGTGCTCATCATAACAGGCTGGATGGGCAGCGCTGGGCTCGTCAGAGTTGGGAAAAGAAGTGCAGGGTTGCTGGGCAGTGCAGGGTTGAGGGTTGCAAGTTCCCTTGCTGCATTGGGGGCGGTTGATATTGCTGTGGGGCCGGCAAGTGCAGCGCTGAACTCTTCAGCTTCCCGAGCTAATTCTTCCATGTCTGCCGATCCTGCAAAAACATCCACACACTCTTGTTCCTGCGCAAATACCGTCTCGACCAAGCCATCAATAGGATCTATAAAGGAGCATTCGTTGATAAAATTTGCAGAAGGCATAGCACGACTATCATGCACAGAGAAAGACACTGACTTCCCTAACACGGTCATTTTAATATTTCCATCCTTAACATCAATTAAGGTGTTAGTGGTTGCCATAAACGGTCTTCCTAACAGTAGTGTGTGCTCGACACCATTTTCATGCACCTCCCCAATCTCGAGAACCACAAAATCAACGGGAATAATCAAGCCCCCAACATTCACCAACACATCCTCTGCTATCCCACGGGGATATCTAACGGACCTATCGGCTAGCTGCAAACACATGCGGGTGGGTTTCAAATCACCTAACTCTAATTGTTTAAAAATAGAGTAAGGCATCAAGTTAATTCCGGCACCCAAATCTAACATACCAGAGGCTTCCTTACCGTTTCCTAAAGCAATTTTAATCACAAAGCTACCTGGATCGCGCTGCTTTGGTGGCAAGGGCTGCTGTATGATGGAGTTTGCAATTTCTGAGACTAAAATCTTCTCATTGTCCCTGAATTTTCGCTTGTTGGAGACTAACTCCTTGAAAAACTTCACATACGCCGGGACTTTTCTGATCACATCAAGGAGGGGCAGATTCACGTTCACCTTGGCAAGCATGTTGTAGAAGTCGGTGAACTGTTTATCCATCTTTTCATTCTGCAATCTGCCCGGAAAAGGAATTGGTGGCCGATAAGGTGTAGTGGATTTGTGTAGTTTGGCCTCTTTTCCTTCCTCCATCACTCCGTCTTTTGGCTGATCTTCCTTCTCTCCTTCTATTTTCTTCTGCTCTGGTCCTTCTTCTTCATAAGGGCTCGTCAGAGTGGAACTTGGCAGAACTGAACCTTGTGCGGTGGAATTCTGCAGAGCTGACTTCTCCAGAGGTGACTTCGGCATCTCTGGACTCGGCAGAGCTGGCTTCGCCAGAGGTGACTTCGGCATCTCTGGAATCGGCAGGACTGGCTTCGCCAGAGGTGATTTCGGCAGCTCTGACTTTGGCATGGCTAAACTCGTCAGAGCTGGTGATCGTGACAGAGTGAACGGCTTTGTTAGAACTGGCGGTCGGATCAGCTCTGGCCTGCGAGTCGGCTCTGGTACCTCCACTTGATTGTCCACCAATTTACCACTACGGAGAACAATGATAGCTTGAGCCTGATGAGTTTGCAAGGGTTGACCATGGAATTTTCCGGGCTGTTGTTGCTGTTGCAATTGGTTCAAGGTGCCCGACAGTTGCCCTACGGTGGTCTCAAGTCTTTTTATGGTGGATGCTTGAGACTCCATATTCTGCTTAGTCATCTCCATATTTTGCTTGCTAATCTCCATGAAAGCTTGCAACGTATCTTCAAGTGATGACTTCTGGGGCTGAGCGTGTTGCTGCGAAGGCTGAAAATTCCCTTGCTGTTGATACCTCGGTGGATATTGTTGGGGAAAATTTTGTTGCGGTGGGCAGGGCTGCTGACCTCTCCATCCATTATTGACGTTCTGCCTTTGATTATAATTCTGCGGTCTGCTCTGCCCTTGGTTATAGCTCTGTCCTTGATTATAGCCTTGCCCTTGATTGTAGTTTTGCACGAATCCAGGTCTGCTCTGCATTTGATTATAGCTCTGAAATCCTTGTGCCGCATAGACCTCAGCTTATCCTTCCGGAGTAAACTCTCCCATTCTATGGCACTCATTGGCTCCATGGCTGAAATCTCCACATATACCACAAGGCTCAACGTACTGCATGGCTGGATTTGGCGGCGCTGACATCGGCAGAGCTTGATTCTGCACCGGAGTTGAATTTTCCTTCTTGTCCATCGTAAGATGCTGCACTTGTCTCACAAGATCGGCTACTTGCTTCTGCAGCTCAAACTGGTTTGTCACGGCACTAGCCTCCACTCTCCGTCCACGGACTGACTTTTGTTGGGAGCTCTCGGCCAAAGTCTTGAAAATCTCTTTTAGCTCTGTTGCCGTCTTCCGAGCTATGTTGCCTCCTGCCGTGCTATCCACCATAAATTGGGCAGTTTGCACTAACCCATCGTAGAAGAACTGCATCAACATAACATTGGTGAACTGATGTTGAGGGCATTGACGGATGAGTTCTTCATATCTCTCCCATGCTTCATGCAATGGCTCGTCCGCTCCTTGGGTGAACTCCATTATCCTCGTTCTCAGTTCCTGCGTCTTGTGACTTGGGTAGTATTTCAGCATGAATTTTTCACAAGCATCTCCCCATGTAGTGATAGAGTTGGGCGGCAGAGAAAGCATCCACGTCCTTGCCCGGTCCTTAAGTGCATAGGGAAAGCACTTGAGCTTGAGTTGGTCCTCTGTGAGAGTAAGCAGAGGAATCGTTTGCACTTGTGTGCAAAAATCTCGGATGAATTGCAGAGCATCCTCGCTTGGCATCCCATGAAACACCGGCAATAGACTCGAGTCATTGGGTTTGAGATTGTAGTTTCTCACAACAGCAGGGAGCACGATTGCCGACGTGTTGGTATCTCCAATCACCGGCCTAGTATAGTCTCCCATGTATTCCATGTGCTGGGCCATCTCCTTCTTTTCCTCGTTTAAATTCTGCTTAATGCAAAAATTGGCGGGGCTGGCCTCTTCCTCCTTTGTCTCTATGGTGTGCTCTGGAATTTCAGAGTCAGACTCAGAACCAGAGTAGAAATCGTCAGTTCTGTCACGTGCGTCTTCGTCCGAGCTGGAGTTAGAACCGTCTACTCCGTCGTCACTGAACACTCCCTTGCAACTATTCTTCCTGAAAATCCCTTCGCTCGTACTATGCAAAGGAGACACCAATTTGCCTTTAAGACTACGGCGTCCATGCATGCACAACACTGAACAAACGGATTAAACGCACCGAGTGGAAGAAACAAAAATTAAATAAAGCAAGTAAAAACGACACAACTAAAACGCCTAAAACTTTCCCCGACAACGGCGCCAAAATTTGACTCAACTAGAAACACCTCTAAGTTGACTTGCAATAAGTTGACCCAGTGTCATCTCTCAAGGAAAGTCTTTAAGGGCTTTTAGTAGTATCGTAAGAAAAAGCAATAAAAGAAAGCAGTAAAGGTTTTGATTTAAAAACGTAACTTAAACTAAAACGTAAAGTAAACTTAAACTTAACCTAGGCAATAATTTAAACAACTCGAATTAAACCTAACTTAAGGAATTAAATACTTGTAAATTTAAAGACTTCTAATCTAGGCGTGAAACTAAAGTGCATAATTTAAATTGCATAATTAAGAAGAAAGCATAAACATGAACGAAAAGCATAAACATGATTAAACATAAATAAATTAAATTAAATACGAAATACCGTAAAATCCTTGAACGTGTAATCGTGTCACGCAATCACAATCCAAGAAACTAAACTAAAAACGAAATTGAAATCTAACTTAGAACAATAAAAACTTGAAACTATGAAAGCAAGTAAATTCCTAAGCTTCGGATGCCAACAAATCGCAAGGTGGCGTCTAAAACTAGGGCAAGGGATTGATTGGATTGATTACAATGAAAAGTATGGCCCTATTTATAGACTTCAATTCCCTATGGATCACCATGGAAGTTGCCATGCAAAGAAGAATTCTAAAGGCAATAGAATCGTGCAAAATAAGGCAACTTCCAGCTGCAATGCGCGCTTCTGGAAAACACTCCTACTCTTGCCAATTTCGCAGCTCTCGCCAGAGAATGATGATCTCTCTGGCATTCGCCAGAGGAACGGTGAATTCTCTGCTATCGCCAGAGGAACGACGATTACTCTGGCTTCTCTGACTATTGACTCCTCTGACTAGCGACTTCTCTGACTGGTGATTCCGCTGGCGCTTATGATTCCTCTGGCATTCGATTTCTCTGGCGCTTTCGATTACTCTGGCGCTTCGATTCCTCTGGCATTTCCGCACTCGCCGCGATTTCTCTGGCGCCTTGACTCCTCTGGCGCGGGCCTTCTCGGCTCTGGAACTGGGTTTCGCTTCTCTGACGTGCCAGAGTGGACACAAACATACGATTTTTAGCCCAAACTCTCCAAGATTTGCACTCTTCATCTCGAAAACCTAAATATTCTGCAAAGCATAAAATACACCATAAAACGCACCAATTTCCAGAAGATTTAACTTAAAATAAGCACATGCAAACCCCTAAAATTAGAACAATTAGGCATAAATCAGATTGGAGCAGGTCCTTCAACAGGAAGATTGAACAGTTCTCTTGCTGCTTGAGAGATGTTGACAGTAAACTTGATCAACTCCGAAAAATCTTCGTTGGTGAAGATGTCGATGTCTGCTGTGTAGTCAATCTGAATGGTGTCGTAGAACATTTTGATGGTCTCTTCGTCAAGTAGAAATTCTAGTGAACTGTGAAGAAACTTTGTCCATCCACGTCGGCTCAAGATCTCATTGATCTTGCAATGTTCAGAGAGTTTCTGATGAGCCTCAGTTGTGAGGATGGGCTCGTAACAAACAACTTGTTGAGAGGCGGATTTCGAAGATCTTGCCATGAGTAGATTTTGAGATGAAAGGTTTCTACAAAAATCTTGGAAGTTTCTCACAGAGATTGAACTGTGGATTTCACAGTGAGTTGAGAGGAAAGACGACAGTTTTTAATTTGAAGCGAATGAGTTCTCAGAGATTGAGTAAATCTTTTGCAGAAGATGAAACAATTTTGAAGAGGATGTGGAAGATCGTGCACAAGGCAGTTTTAATGATCTTTTGAAATCAGTACAAATAGTGATGTGACACGTGTGGATCAGTCCGCTTGTTAGTAAAAAGGGCGGGATCGTGCGAACGTGTGACAACCACATTTAGACGAAAATTCTAAATATCATTAACCAAAACGAAAAGATATTATCATAACAAATCAACCTAATAATAGTTTTCAGTGGAGAGTCATAAATGAAAAATAGTCATTTCAACTTATAAACTCATAAAGAGAAACTTACACGTCAACCAGTTTTGAATTGGACGTTAAGAGCAGTGGAAGTTCCCCCTTAATTGGTGACTGATTTTTCTTTAGGCACTACAGTTTTGACTGTTACTGCACTTGCTTCTCTTGTTTAATCTTTCTTCTGGTCTGCAGTGTTGCTTCATGGATCACTCCTTCAAATATTTCTGACGTCTTCTTGAAGTTTATTTTTTTTTCGTCAAGGTGAGGTAGAAGTTCTTGCTTCTGAGATTGTAGAAGTTTCAGTCTGTTGAACAGTCTGCGCTCTTGAACGTTTCTTCTATCAGCTTTGTCTTCATCTAAGCTAGTTCATACCCACTCCCGTGGCATACAAACCGTTGATTACATGCAAGGCTACCATCCCTAGATCGCACTTCTAACACGTAACTCCTAAAAGTTCCTAGGATTAACGTCCTCACAATTATCAATTCCCTTAAGAATTAAAATAAATGTGTTCTATGTTCTTAGTTCAGGTAATAATTATCATCTCCCGATCTCAAATTAAAACCTATGATTATGCTAAATTGGTGGTCAATCAATAAAGCAAACAATTATAACAAGAACATAAAAAGTAAAAATAATCTCAATTAATTGAATCAAACAGTCAGAAATTCAAATCATGTCTACTCCCTAAACTCTGGGAAAAAGGATTTTAGCCACACATAGACATATGACTAAAAATCAATATCTCAAAAATACAAATAAACATTCAACAATGAAAAACCGTAGTAGAGTTGAGAATCTTCAATCTTGCCCTTGCTCCGTCTCTCACAGCTCTCAGGAAAAGTAAAATATGATCAAAGGTTGATAAAAAGTTCTTTCAATATGTTTCTGGGAAGTATTTATATGCCCTAAGTCTCAAAATATAGGTCAAAACCGTGTAGGATCGAAAAATAGCTGAAATAATAGAAAAATCGCGCAAAATCTGTGCTGTCACGCGGCCCGAGGCACGGCCGCGCGCCGAATTCTCGACGAGGTCCTGACAGCTTTGCGCAGAAATTTTGTTTTGGCTTGTTCTCCCTCGTCCGAAATCTGATTTATGATCTGTTTGCGCTCATGAACTCCTCTTGAGACGATCTAAAACTTGTATTTCAGCCAATTCTTCCAAATTCTGCTTCATTATTTCTGAAAATTCGTTCAAACAACAAGCAAGTGACAAGCTCTTGACCATAAACCAATATAAGCTCAAATAAACCATCAAACACACAAAATCCTCATAACTAAACGTCAAATATGACACACCAAGAGGTAAAAATGCATGTTTATCACTTGCTGACTATCAGAAGATAGATGAGTTAGATTGATAATGTTGGGAACCTTGTGGAATATCCTAATCCTTGTTTTGATGATACCAAAATTCATAGGTCGTAATTGTAATAGACTAGAATTGTTTTGAACTCAAGTGTTAGAGTTCGGTTCTAGTTTAGCTTGCGGTGTCGAAGACTGAAGACTGAAGACTGAAGAATGAAGGACTGAAGACTAAAGACTGCAGATACCAACTGAAGTATCAGTTGAAGAATCAGTTAGGAACTGATTACTTAATGCGCGCAATGGACTGATACTAAAGTCAAGTACCAGTTGAACATTCCTCCTCGGACTGATCTTCCAACGTTCAGAGGAAGCCACGTACTTACAAAGTACAGCCGCATTAAATGCAGAGATATCAGGATATCCTTATCTCTGCAGAGGTCATTCCTATCTGGTGGTTACTTTTCAGAGACGTCACATCTCCTGTCCATCAAGAGAGCCGTTTCCACCCAGACAAGGAACCTCGAAGATTAAAGCCTCAGCCCAAATTCGAATTGCTCTCCAACAGAATAAATCTTGATGATGTTCTACGCCAACGGATCTATTCAAGAGTTCTCCTACAAATAGCGCTCGAAAATCACTTCAACCTTCACCGATTCAACGACATAAGCTGAAGCTCTGCCGAAATTGCTACTCAGCCTAAAGCTTAACCTCCCCAAAGCTTGAATCGAAGAAGAGAATTCCAAAGCCAAAATCAGTCACTGCTGATTACACATATTCTCTTAGACCTTAGGCAAACCTTTGTTTACCCAGAAGCCAAAGGTCAAACTTGCTTCAAAGAACTTGTTCTTTGTAGTATAGTTGGCACTCGTTCAAACCTCCCCCCCCCAACAGAGTGTTTGAGTGATTCGGAGTTCAGGAAGATACTCTGACTCTGAGTGAGAAGTCTTAGCACCGGTTGTGCTGAGCAAGAGAAATCCGACGCGAGTGAAGCATGGGTACTGAAGAAGGATTTTCTTCAGTGGTATGGTTGTGTGCACCCGGCAAGCACACGGTTTGGTTTGCAGTGCACCTGTTAAGCACTTGCGGAGTGGATTGTTGGTCTGATCAACCGACCGTGGATGTAGAAAAGGGTTTTTCCGAACCACGTAAAAATCTCTGTGTTGTTTACAGCTTTCAGTTTTATATTCTTACTTGTGTTATTTCAATTAATAAACTGAACACTGATTAACTGCAAAGAGAAACCTAAAGACCAACAACGTGCTCCATCGAGGCTATTGCGAAACTAAGTTTAATTTCCGCTGCGTATGATATCAGTCTGACTGATCTATCTTCTGATAGTCAGGAAGAGTGTTATCATCTCTGTTTTAGCAAACTCGACTGAAGCCATTACGTGCATCAGTTAAGTTCCAGCAACTTAACCGATAACTCCCTACTGAAGAGTTTTCAGTGTCAGTTGTCAACCCTGTTTAGTCAAAACTGTTTTCAATTGAACAAGTGTCTTTGTTTGCGTGTAAAGTTTCGTTTAGATCTCTGTCTGAGATCCCTCTGATTGAGGAGTTTTAAAAATAGCCCATAGGTGTATTCCCCCCCCCTCATACACCTATTCGAGACCCTCAGGACCTAACAATTGGTATCAGAGCAGGTTGTTCGCAAGAACAGTCTGTATCTGACTAGGTTCTAATTGAACTAGATCCTAATGAGGGCATTTTGTTTTTGATCAAAATCTTTTCTCAAGATTCCTCTTGAGATTGCTTGCTCCGTGTTCTCTTCCTGTTTCCTGTGTGTTTTTCCCTGTTATCTCCTCAATGTATAGGAACAAGAAAGACTCCTCCAGCGACTATGTTCATACATACTTTCGAGGAATCAATGGACTTGAGATCGGAACACTGGATTCTGACGACGAAGACAGATTCATCTTTCCAGTAGAAAATCAGAGTCCAACCCACTCACAGTCAGAAGGAACGAGCAGATATGATCAAACACGATTAGAGTATCAACACCTAAGTACGAGATTTGAAAATCTCCGTAGGGAGCACAAACAGATCATCAGAGAGATTGATCTTGTGCAAGATGCTCGAAGGATTGTCATGTGCCACTTCATTTCAGATGAAGACGAAGCTGACAAAACAGATGTTCAAGAGCGCAGACTGATCAACAGACTGAAACTACTTCAGTCTCAGAAACAAGAACTTCTGCCACGTCTCGAGGAAACAGAGACAGAATTCAAAAAGGCGTCAGAAGTCTTTGAAGAAGTGATTCATGAAGGAACACTTCAGTTCAGAAGAATGATGAAACGAGAAAGAAATGTGCAACAACAGTCGACAGATTAGAAACCGAAGGAGAACCAGTCATATACTCCAGGGGAAACTTGCACTTAAATCAACGACTAATCTAGTGATAGTCACTGTGTAAGCTTCTCTCAACAATCTTACTTGTAATTATGACTACTTTTCTTTATCTTTTTCGACTGAAATGTGCTTAGTCTGACGTGTCATTATATTTACATTTTCATTTCTTTTTAATTGACACGTGCAAACGTCGTTCAAAATGGATGACACACGATCACACGATCCCGCCCTTTTTACTAACAAGCAGAGTGATCCACGTGCCACGTCTCCATTTGCACGAATTTCAAAAGTTTATTGAAACCGCCTCGTGCACGATCTTTCACATTCTCTACTAAAAACGTTTCATCTTCGACAAAAGATTTACTCAATCTCAGAGAAATATTTTGTGCAAAACTCCTTGAGTGTGCTATCTCTGCAAGGCTAACAGTGAAAATCCACAGTTCAATCTCTGTGAGAACCAATTTACAGATTTTTGCAGAAATCCTCTACACTCAAAATTCCACATGGGAAAATCAGCATCTCAACAAGTTGTGTGTTACGAATCCCTTGTAACATTGGAGGCACTCTAGAATCTTGCTGATTTCAACAAGATCAATGAAATCTTGGAACGTCATGGATGGATGAAATTCCTTTAATGCTCACCGGAGTTTCTTCTCGACGAGTCGATCATCAGAGAATTCTACGACAACATCAAGACTGATGAGTCAACTGGTGATCTCAAAACTAAAATCTCTGTATTCACAAATGGAGATTTCTCAGACTCCACAAAGATATCCATCAACATCTCTCGAGCGGCAAGAGAAGTATTCAATCTCCCAACTGACGGACCAGCCCCACTCTTCGCTGATGACGAAGCCACAAATCTCATGAGAGATACGCTGATGAGCGATGCATCTGCCGACCACAACATCACAAATGTTTTGAGGTTATCAAGACTACATCCTCATCTCAGACCAATCGCCAAAATGATCAAGAAATGTTGGTTCGGTACTCTTGGATCTCCTGGTCATCTCTCGAGACCACACAAACTGGTGTTGATCGCCCTGCTTCAGAAAGGCCCATTCAACTAGATGAAGGCCTATCTTCAGATCCTTGCTGAAGAAAAGAAGGAATCCCATTCCACCAAGCATCTACGTCAAGGAACCAGAGTTTCATCACTGATTCTTTACAGTGCAAAAGAGACTCAATGCTTCTGGAAGAACACCACTCAAGTGTCTTCTACCATCCATCTGTTCGAAGGACAGAAAAGCTCAGCCAAAGGGAATGTCAGTGTGACAATTGAAATCCCTCTCTCCACTACCGAGCCACGCTACAAGACTCGAGGCTCGATCAAAAGAAAGTTTGACAGTTTGTCATCTCCAGTCAAGATCTCACTTGACACACCTCAAAGGTCTCTCAATGGAGATCATGAAGAAGCTGCACAGAAAGCTTCAGAAGAAGTGCTCATTCCAAGCACTGAAACTTCTCAGCAACAGTCTCCCACTGTTCCTCCACAAGATGAAGGAAATTAACAGCCAGAGGAGACACAAGCAACCGACACCAGAGAAACTGATTCAGAAGAACTTCCTCTCAGAGGATTCTTCCACTTCTGTCTGGAAGGGTTCGACAAGAAGGCGAAGTTTGATGAACCTGCTGACATTAATGTCGCATCCTCATCCTCAGCCACTGTCAATCAAACTGTCATTCTCAAAGACTTTGTGACACAACTGGCCCATCACTGTGTCACAACCACTTTTCCCTCAATCTTACCAACCCTGAATCCGGAAGAGTTTCGGGATCTTGTCAACTACTTCTTCTTCATCTTCGTCAAAACCCTACCCAAGTCTCAATACAAGGAAATTGATGAAGTTCTCACTGCAGAAGAATTGGAAGCCCTAGAGAACAGTATCTTTGAGAAATTCAAAGTCACTAATCTTTGGGATGTTATCCATGACTGGGCACCCAACTTCAAACTGTTCCTGATTTCCAGAGGTCTTCTCAAAGAAGATGACGCTGAGGACACTGAAGTCCACCGTGAGTCTCCACCGCGTCAGACTGCTCCAGCCGATGCAAGAGGTGAAGAAACACCTGCTGAAGATCAAAGACCTGCAAGTCCTCTCACCAATGAAGGATTTCAAATGCTGAACGAGAGGCTGCTCATTCAAGAAGATGCAACTTATGAACTGAAAGTCAAAATGGCTATTCTTGAATCAACTGTCACGCATCTTCAACAGCAACTGGAAATACAGAACAAGTACAGCGGTGTTCCTGAGTCTGATGACAAAGACAAACGAGAAGAAGACAAAAAGAGAAAAGGGAAGATGATTGAAGAACCAAAAGGAAGTCCTCCAAGGAAACCAAGCAAACAGCTCCGCATCAACTGAGGACTAAGGAAGATCAAAGAATGTCATCTTATCAGAAACTTTTTATCTTGTATATGATATTCTTAGATTGTCATAGTTCATTCTTCCTTGTTTTGTTCTTCTGCACACTTTTGCAAGTTTGTCTTTCAATGAACTTCAAGCTGATTTGCGATTACTACTTTTACTCATTCGTTGTTCCCTGTGCCTTTTTACTTGAATTGATAATGGATTATCTAATTTAGGGGGAACTCTGCTTAAGCTTTATCAGTACCTGACTGTTTTCCTGAACTGATTGTTGGGAACTTATTTTTTATTCGCTTTTATCTATGACTAATGTAGAAAATAGGGTTTTTATGTCATAATGATTAACTAGCGACTTTGCGTTTAATATTAGACTTTCAAATTCTGAACACATCTTTTTGGGCATATCTTTTCAAATCATTGCATGCTCTGTACGCTGCCTATTTTCAGCAAGAAATCGTGTCCAATATTCCATATCAGTTTAAATCTCTTATTTTAAGGTATTCCTCTGACGGGCATTAATTACGGACGTCAAAATTCATTAAACCTGACTTGGCGCGCAGATTTCAAACCGCCCACATCTTTTCGATTGCCCTAGGAAACTGTTCATTCTCCACGATCACACTTTCTTCATTACGCCCACTCCTCCATCTTCCATTACTTTTGCATTCTCTCTAACTCCCAAAATCCATAGCACTCTACTGTGAGATTACTCTCTGCAAATTTCTCTTCTCAGATTTCACATTCGAAATAGCCAAGACCAACATAAAGAAGAATGACAACAAGAAGGAGGCTCTGATCGAGAAAGAAGTCAGATATGAACAGTCCGTGCACAAGGAATCTTTCGAGAAGAAGCCTGAATATGCAAAAGTCTCGACAATTCTCCACCGGCACAGATGGACCAAATTCGTCACCAGTGAAGCAAAATATCTACTTGATGACGTTGTCAGAGAATTCTACAAGAATCTTCATTTCAACGACTCCGAAGAGCTCATCTCAAAAGTCAGTATCTACACCTCGACAGATTGTGTTGTAGAGACTCTCAACGTCTCTCAGATTGTCAGAAAAATGTTCAAACTCCCGAACAGCGGAACTTCCTTCTCCAGACTGACTGATGAGGAAGCGAACAAGACTCTCAAGTATACTCTAAAGGATGAATCTGAATCGATGGAAAGTCAAGTCACTCTTTCCCATCTTCATCCATAGTATGCCATGCTGGGCAAGATAATCCAGAAATGCTGGATAGGTGCAACTGGAACCCCCGACAAAGCTTCTCAACCCCAGAAGAATGTTATGGTAGCTCTTCTGAAGGACAAACCCTTCAACTGGGAAGAAGCTTATCTGAAGCTTCTCTACAACGAAGCCCACAACACGACGCCGGCAACAATGGTTCGACAAGGGAACAGGGTCTCCCAGATTATCATCCAAGGAACAAAGGAGCACAGCTTTGTGCGATGGTCAAAGATGATTGACTTCACAGACAGTCTTCGTCTCTTCAAACCTGCAAGAAGAGAACCCAAACCTTCTCCGAAGACGAAGGTAATCGATATCTCTTCTCCACAATCATCTGCGTCTGATGCCCCTGATTCTCCTCCATCAAATCCTCCTGCTCACATGAATATGCCACGCCGATCCCGTTCCATCCTCCCCCAAAAACCCTCCAGAAAACCAAATGAGATGCCTTGGAAATCATCTCCGAAGTCCAAAGGCAAAGCTGTCTTGGAAGTTTTCCCTGAACCAGCTCCCACTATTCCTTCAAAAGGGACTCAGGAAGTCATTGAACTTCAGTCTGAAGCTCAACGAGATGCTACAAATCACCTCCGTTGTCTACTTGGTGATTTCGATACGTCATTAGAAGTCTACCGGAACCTTCATAGACTCCTCACGTATACCTTCCTGAACACGGCACCCTGTCCGCAGATCAATAGTCTTCAAAGCACTCAAGCTGAAGACTCATTCGAGATGGAAGAGGCATCCCTGATCAGCCTCTTTCAAATTGAGAAAGTTTGGGATGTAATTCATGGCTTTGACAGATTCGCCATGAATTATCTGAATTCTTCCAAACAGTTCAGACATCTCATCTCATTCAATAACGATGCTGGAACTTCAAAGGCGTCTGAAGAACCCTTCATTTCTGAACTAGTAGCTGATTTACTAAGCTCTCCAGCATTCGACACTGCCCCACCAGCGGAATTTGCAGCTGATCCTGCCGCCTCTGAACAGTTGATGACCGATCCAATCAGTCAGTTGAACTTGCCATCAACTCCTCCAACAATCTCTGCTGAAGGTATTCAACCCGGTGTCATTGAAATAGATGCACCTCTCTGCTCTTCGCCCGCAGCAAAACTGAGATCAGCTGACAATGCTGATCCCCCAGCCTCTGAAGGACGAGTTGAGGATATCACCAAGTCTCCTCAGCCTTCATCATCATCCCTCTTGAACACTGATGAGCCTACTCCTCTTGAAGGCATCACCATCAGTCAAGAGCATACGAGTTCTTAGCCTCCTGCTGAAGAAAGAGCTGAATGCTCTGTTCCACCAAGCACAGCCGAGGCATCCACCTCAAAAGCTCCATCTGACGATCAACAAGCGAAGGTCTCTTCTGTCGATCCAGAAATTCCAATAGAACAAGTCAAGCTTTCTCGTCCATCAGGACCTGTTCTATTCGATTCAGATGAAGAAACTGACGAGCGTCTTACTATCTGGAAACACAATCGACCGCACAAGAATCGGATTCTGATTTCTGAAGATGTAGAAGATCCGATGGCTGTTCTACTTGAGCACATCTCCGATCAAGAATATGAAATCGAGTCACTTCACCATGAGCTCGAACGTCAGAACATCTATGGAGAAAAATTTGTGAAGAAACTCAAAGAAGTCCAGGAACAGGCTACTGCAGACATGATTCATCATTCCGAGTTGATCAATAAGCTTCAAAGGGACTTGATGAATGAAGAAGTTGCTCTTATCAAATACAAGAATGAAATACTTGATCCTGACAACGGTATTCCCAAATCAAGAAGGATCACGATAACTTGTGCAATCTTTTTCTTGAAACAGAGATTCAAACGAAGACGCAACTTCTTGAGCTCAAAGAGAAGGTCAAGGAAATGGAACTTGAATTCTTGAAGACGTTCATGCCTGCAACTGAAGTCAGATACCTCGTTGCAGACACAGTACGTCCTATCCTGGAACGCCTTGCGAAAGTGGAACTGCAAATCCAACGACCTCAAGAGTCCCCTGACTCTGCCCTGCTTCAGAAGATGTTTAATGATCTTCAAGAGCTGAAAAGCCGACTTCCTCTTGATGATGCCAAAAAGGGGGAAGAGGATTTACTGAAGCGCATCCGAAGGGAAGATGATTAGATCCCTTCATACTTTAACAGGGCTGAAGAGATTATCTCAAAGGTTGCTCCTACCATATCCTCAGTCGAACTCAACAGAAAAAGAGCCAGAGAAAGCTCCTCAAATGAGCCAGCACTGAAGAAGATGAAACTCGATTTCGTATCAACTCTAAAGGAAGGTCAAAATCTTGAACACTACTTCAGTGAAGGACTGATGGTATCATATTTGGAAAAGTTTGAGCGTCCAGACAAATGGATACCGTCTGAGTTGAACAACTGGTGGGAGAAAACAAAGGAATGTTACACCAAATGGATGGTTTTTGCAAACATCCAAGGTGACGGAGAATACAGGAATGATGCTTGGAAGTATTTCCTATTGCAGCTGCTAGAACGAGCTTTGGTCTTAAAAATGCAAGAAGCTCAAAGAAGACTCGGAAAAAGCATTCCTGATCCTCAGAAGAAGACTGTGACTCCACCAAGGATTAAGAATGGAGTCAACAGAGACAGAATTCAGAGCCATATGCAAGATCTTGAATTTGCATCCAGACTCCAGTGCAGCCAGAGATATCTGGGAAGCAGTCTTCAAGCTATATAATCAGAAACCGTGAGTCTCATGGTTGTCTTCTGTATTGTTCTTTTCCGTTTCCCAATTGTAATTTAGACTGATGGCTTATCAGTATTTTATTAATGAAAAGAACTTCTTTTTTATCTCAACCTGAAGACAATGACTCTTTGTCCAGGCTCTGATTATATTTTTCTGTCTTCTCCTTGTTCTGTTTTAGAATTGTTTTTTTCTTAACTCTAAGTACAAGTTTTTAGGTTCTATTGTTAAGGGGGAACTGTTTTCACCCCAGTTTTAGAACTTGTGCTGTGAGTTCAGTCTTTTTGTTGTTTAGAACTGCTGTGTGGTTTTGGCATCATCAAAAAGGGGGAAATTGTTGGGAACCTTGTGGAATATCATAATCCTTGTTTTGATGATACCAAAATTCATAGGTCGTAATTGTAATAGACTAGAATTATTTTGAACTCAAATGTTAGAGTTCGGTTCTAGTTTAGCTTGCGGTGTCAAAGACTGAAAACTGAAGACTGAAGACTGCAGATACCAACTGAAGTATCAGTTGAAGAATCAGTTAGGAACTGATTACTTAATGCGCGCAATGGACTGATACTAAAGTCAAGTATCAGTTGAACATTCCTCCTCGGACTGATCTTCCAACGTTCAGAGGAAGCCACGTACTCACAAAGTACAGCCGCATTAAATGCAGAGATCTCAGGATATACTTATCTCTGCAGAGGTCATTCCTATCTGGTGGTTACTTTTCAGAGATGTCACATCTCTTGTCCATCAAGAGAGCCGTTTCCACCCAGACAAGGAACCTCGAAGATTGAAGCCTCAGCCCAAATTTGAATTGCTCTCCAACGGAAGAAATCTTGATGACGTTCTACGCCAACAGATCTATTCAAGAGTTCTCCTACAAATAGCGCTCAAGGATCACTTCAATCTTCACCGATTCAACGACATAAGTTGAAGCTCTGCCGAAATTGCTACTCAGCCTAAAGCTTAACCTCCCCAAAGCTTGAATCGAATAAGAGAATTCCAAAGCCAAAATCAATCACTGCTGATTACACATATTCTCTTAGACCTTAGGCAAACCTCTGTTTACCCAGAAGCCAAAGGTCAAACTTGCTTCAAAGAACTTGTTCTTTGTAGTATAGTTGGCACTTGTTCAAACCTCCCCCCCAAAAGAGTGTTTGAGTGATTCGGAGTTCAGGAAGGTACTCTGACTCTGAGTGAGAAGTCTTAGCACGAGTTGTGCTGAGCAAGAGAAATCCGACGCGAGTGAAGCGTGGGTACTGAAGAAGGGTTTTCTTCAGTGGTAAGGTTGTGTGCACCCAGCAAGCACACGGTTTGGTTTGCAGTGCACCTGTTAAGCACTTGCGGATTGTTAGTCTGATCAACCGACCGTGGATGTAGGAAAGGGTTTTTCCGAACCACGTAAAAATCTCTGTGTTGTTTACAGCTTTCAGTTTTATATTCTTACTTGTGTTATTTCAATTAATAAACTGAACACTGATTAACTGCAAAGAGAAACCTAAAGACCAACAACGTGCTCCACCGAGGCTATTGCGAAACTAAGTTTAATTTCCGCTGCGTATGATATCAGTATGACTGATCTATCTTCTGATAGTCAAGAAGAGTGTTATCATCTCTGTTTTAGCAAACTCGACTGAAGCCCTTACGTGTATCAGTTAAGTTCCAGCAACTTAACTGATAACTCCCTACTGAAGAGTTTTCAATATCAGTCGTCAACCCTGTTTGGTCAAAACTATTTTCAGTTGAACATGTGTCTTTGTTTGCGTGTAAAGTTTCGTTTAGATCTCTGTCTGAGATCCCTCTGATTGAGGAGTTTTAGAAATAGCCCATGGGTGTATTCCCCCCCCCTCCATACACCTATTCGAGACCCTCAGGACCTAACAGATAACACACGCAGCGGAAAACTTTTGTTTCGCAATAGCCTGTGAGTTAAGCACATTGTTAGTCTTAAGTTTCTCTATGTAATTAATCAGTTTTCAGTTTACGAAAGGAAGAGCACAAGTAAGAAAGTAAATACTAAAAACTGTAAATAACACAGAGATTTTTACGTGGTTCAGAAAAATACTTCCTACATCCACGGTCGGTTGATTAGACCAACAACTTCACTGGAGAAGTGCTTACGAGTGCACTGCAAACCTGAACATGTGCTTACGGGTGCACACAACCAAAACAACCGAAGATCCAATCTTCAGTACCAACACACCTCATTGGATTTCTCACTCCTAACACGCACTGGGCACTAGGATCTCATGGAGACAGAACACCTTTATGAACTCCTTAGCAACACAAACACTCGATTCAGTCGGTTGAAGGGAGGTTTGAAAACTTGCCAACTAAACTTCAAAGAACAAGTTCTTTGGAGTTAGTTTGACCTAGCCTTTGGATAAACAAGGTTCGCCTAAGGTCTAAGAGAATGTATGTAATCAGCAGTGACTGATTTTTTACTTTGAAATTCTCTTCTTCGATTCAAACTTGGGAGAGTCTGGCCTTTAGCTGAGAAACAATTTTGGCAAAGGTTCAGCTTATGTCGTTGAATCGGTGAAGATTGAAGTGATCCTCGAGCGCTATTTATAGGAGAAGTCTTGAATAGATCCATTGACGGAGAAGGTCTTCAAGATTTCTTCCGTTAGAGAGTAATTTGAACTTGGGCTAAGGCTTCAATCTTCGAGGTTGCTTGTTTGGTGAGAACGGCTATGTTGAAGAGCAGGAGATGTGACATCTCTGAAAAGGTAATCACCAAAGAGGAATGACCTCTGCAGAGAAAGGACGATCCTGAGATCTCTGCATTTAATGCGGCTGTACTTCTGGAGTGCGTGGCTTCCTTTGAACGTTGGAGGTTCAGTTCGAGGAAGAATGTTTAACTGATACTTGACTTTAGTATCAGTCCGCTGATTCCACGTGGCTCGCATTAAGTAATCAGTTAAAAACTGATTCTTCGACTGATGCTTCAGTCGGCAACTTCAGTCTTCAGTCTTCAGTCATTCGTTCTTCAGTCTTCAGTCTTCAGAATAGCAACTAAACTAGAAAAAGAACTCTAACTCTTGAGTTCAAACAGTTGTAGTCTATTACCAACGAAACCTATTGATTTTGGTATCATCAAAACAAGGATTAGGATATTCTATTAAGTTCCCAACAATAACTCCTTTAATTGCATGATGCAAATGAAATTTTCTTTCATACTTCAAAACATATAATAACTAATCACTTAAATTATGCACTTCATAATAACAAATCATCCTTAAAATAATTAATTAAACTAATGATAGTTTAATTGAATAATTTTAGTGTAGTCCATCTTTAATAAATAACTAAGTGGCCCAAACCCTTTTATTTAAAGAAATTCGTAGCCTAACATTTAAATAAAATTGGGCTTAGCTGATAAATGAGAAAACCCAGTCCAAATCCTTTTGAAAAGACATGGCCGCATGGTATAAGGTGGCTAATTTGACAATTAAAAGTTAAAGGGTGATTCTATTCATAGCCCCTATTTTACTCACTATAGCTCCTTATTTAATAAAATAATAAAAATATTAAATTCATGTACTATTTTATCCTTAATATCACATCTAATTTAAATTAAATAATAAATTCATTATTAATGTCAAACATTTAAACACCAAAGAGTTATACGGTTTTTGGGGGCTACACATTTTCATCGTCTTCTTCATTCCAAAAAAAAAAAAAAAACTCATCATCATAGCTAACAATTTTATCGATATCTCTCAAAATTTTGAACAATGAAAGAGACCCATATAGCCCCTTCAAAACATTGGCATCTTAAAAATTCGTTTCTCCTCAGTATAGCATGGTCTATGAAACTAGATGAGAGAAGACTCAAATTGGCTCACTTATCTTCGCCTTTAATCTACCACAATCAAAATTTCAATACTAGTTAATCCGACAATTGTGCTGGCCTTGAGATGTGTCAATCTTAGATAGCAATGGTGATGAGTTTTTTTGGAACGAAGAAGACGATCGATGAAAACTTATAGCCCCCAAACACCGTATAACTCTTTAGTATTTAAATATTTGATATTAATAATGAATTTATTATTTGATTTAGATTATGTGTGATATTAAGGATAAAATAGTACATAAATTTAATATTTTTATTATTTTATTAAATAAGGGGCTATAGTGAGTAAAATGGGGGCTATGAATAGAATTACCCAAAATTAAATACCCACTTTAATAAAGTATATATTAAAAATATCCATCCTCATAACTTATGTACTAAATCTATTTAAATTCATATGAACTACCATTTCTACCCTTAATGTTTCAATCATGTCTCAATCATTAATATAAAGGTGACCAATTACAAACTTATACTCCCTCCGTCCCATCTTCATAGACCCTTATTCCTTTTTGAGATGTCCCAATATATAGTCCACTTTCTAAATTAAATTAGCATTAAATTTATTTTTTTACTAAATTAACCTTATCTAATACATAGAATAAATAGGGGCAAAATTGAATAATTACATCTAGTTTGTATTTTCCAAGTAATAATAATTGTATTTTCTTAATATACGTAAAAAAACTAAAGTGGACTATGAAGGTAGGGCAGAGGGAGTATATATTATGAAATATAAAAAAAATCTAAAACTAACCACATTATTAGCTGCCGAAAAATTGTTAGCCGTCATCATTAGCTGCCAATGAAACTCCAGCGGCTAATGGCGTCGGCTAACGATTTTTCGGCGACTAATAATGTGGTTAGCTTTAGAATATTTTTCTATTTAACAATATATAATGTTAGAAATTTTTTCACCTTGATATTAATGTTTTTTTAGCAAACGTGTCATTATTTAAAAAAATATATATATTCAAACCTACAGTATATTAATTAAAGAAAGTGACGTGAGTTATCAATAAATGCATCTTTCTCAGTTTTTGTACATTTTACAACTAACAATCTTACACTTTTCTTACACAAGTACAATTGTGGGAGAAATGTATAACTTTTCCAATGATATCCTTGGTATTTCACATTAAGTTGGGTAGATTTAGTATTTAAGTTGTAAGAGTGGATATTTTTATATATTAACACTAAGAATAATATCTTTCAATTAGCAACATTTTAAATAAACACTTTAAATATAAATAAAAAATTTATAAAAATCGACGCTGAAAGGTGGAGCGCATGGTGCACTCATCCCCCGGGAAAGCAAAGCTTTTGTGAACTTAAAAATTTGCATGACCAATAAATGAATATGACCAGGGGTGTAAGTGAGTCGAGCTAGCTCGTGAGCTACTCGGGATTGACTCAAAAAATACTCGAATTCGATTCGATGTTAGTCGAGTCGAGCTTGAGCTCGAGCTACTCGACTAGGTGTCGAGCCCGAGTTCGAGTTTCTTCATACTCGACTCGTTAGGCTTTCGAGCATAATCGAGCTTTTAAAGGAATTTAAGATTTTAAAGTGAAAACAGCCCAAACAATTAAATAGATAGGCCCAAAGTTAAATATAATTCGCAGCCCACATAGAGGCCCAAAACCTAAGCCCAACCCCATTCTAATTTCTCACATAAAATCCTCCCTTCCTTCCCTCACAAGCAGCCGCCCCCCTCCTCCCAATCTCTTTCTCTCTCGGCTGACACACACACGCACACAAGCATCGCCGACTAGTCCTCAATTCCAGCGAAGGTCCGACCAGCCATGGTCGACGCCCTAGTGGTGCCAAGGGCCAACCGGAACTGACGGTTCGACCCTGAACCGGCCTGGTGGTCAACGGTTCCGGCTCAGACCGTTGACCACCGGGCCGGTTTAGGGCCGAACTGCCAAATGTTAAAGGCCGGTTTAGGTTCACATATATTTCCACCCTGAACCGCCGGTCCGAACCAGCGATTCGACCCTGAATCAACTTAACTTATAAATATATAACTTATATTCATGTAATATACTCCCTCCGTCCGCCAAAAGTATTCCACAATTACTATATTTAGCGTCCGTAAAAAGTATTTCACTTTCCTTTTTAAGCCATGGTCCCACCATCCACCTTTATATTTTATCCTTACAAACACTCTTTATTTACAAAAAACCCACCCCAAATTCAATCTCAACCACACATCTCATAAAGTGGTGGGACTATTTCTCCACTACATCAACATCATCACACATTTTATTAAACTCCGTGCCCGGCCAAAGTGGAATACTTTTGGCGGACGGAGGGGGTATAACTTATAAATATATACTCCCTCCGTCCGCCAAAAGTGGGGCACTTTAGGTGGGCACGGGATTTAATAAAATTTGTGATGATTTTGATGTAGTGGAGTAAGGGCCCCACACTTTATGAGATATGTGGTTGAGATTGAATTTGGAGTGGGTTTTTTTGTAAATAAAGAGTGTTTGGAAGGTTAAAAGATTAAAGTGGATGGTGGGACCATTTCCTTAAAAGGAAAGTGGTACACTCTTTGCGGACACCCGATATAGTAATTGTGCCCCACTTTTGGCGGACGGATAGAGTAACTTATAACTTATAAGGTCTAGGGATCAAATCCCATTGCTCCCCCTCCCCCAAATGTAAAAAAAATGACTTATAAATATATAACTTATATAATAACTTATAAATATATGTTGTATTTTTTAAATTTTGCGTATATATATACTGTACTTTAATAATTTTGAAATTACTCAACTTAAAAATCTTAAATAATATAATAACCTACAAGTGTTAAAATTTTAATAACTTACAAGTGTTGAAAAACGCAACATATATTTATAAGTTATTATATTATGGGAAAAGGTGCAGATAGACCCTTTAAGTGGTAGCCCTTACAGCGTACAACCCCTCTTACTCATTCTGTGTGCAACTAAATCCCCGAACTCAAAAAAATCGTGCAATTAGGTCCCTCTGACCAAACGGCGTTAATTCTTCCGTTAGTCAACCGTTTTTTTAATTTTTTAATTAAAATATGGTTGTCCCTTCGCCTCGCGTCTTCTCCGTTTGTCCAAAGTTCTGTCCGCCGCCTTCTACCGGATTTGTGATTCCAATCGCCGGCAATCGAGCCATCCAAATTTGAACTCCCGTCTCCACCGCTTCATCGTTTGGTGTTCTTCGACGGTCGATTGCTCGCCGCCGCTGATTTATGCTTAATTGTTCTATTTTTAGGTGTAACACCCAGCATTTTCACCACAGTATATATATTATTAATATTGTTTTCTATGATTTTAAAGAAGAAAGAGAAGTCTCAATTTTTATGCAAAACCTGAACTTAGTTATTTAACGAGCAGATTATATCGAGATTTTTAAAATCATAGAAGCTCGAGTATTTCATGATTTTAAGGTTGATAGGATTTTATGCAAAAAGCCCAACAATTATGGACAAATGGGCCAAAAGTTGTGTAAGAGTAGAAAGCCCAATAGTTATTTTGGGCTGGAGTAGTCGAGCCCAAGGTATTATATACTCCATATGAATTCAGTTCAGATGGGCCAATGGTTATCACTTGGGCCAAGAGGCTGATGTAATAATATAAAGCCCAATGCCTCATAGTTATATTAGAGAATCAGTTATTTTTCTAATGAGCTTTAGTTAGCAGTTAAAATTCATTAGAACAAGTTAGCTCCTTGAATGAACACGTAGAGCTTGATACTACACGTATCTTCCAACTTTACACTCAGCTCTCAATTTTACACTCAGCCAAATCCCTCAAACCGACTCAAACGAGTATAAATACGATGAGTTACCATAAATCTTATTTTTCCCCATTCTGCAAACTCCAAACAGTAAAGTAAATATCCATCCCAAAAGCATAAATCATCCCCAGCAGTCATCACAGCAAACAAGCAGGTAGTATTCTTCCTTCAACTCAGTAATCACTCATAGATGGTAATCAAGAATAGCAGAGATAACATCAATTTTCTTTAACATCTACAGAATACATCTAGTTACAACAGTTTATAAATCAATAATAATCCAAACAGAAGGCTGAGTCTTATAAAAACAAAGTCTTGGGCTGTAGATGAACTACCGATGAAACCATCTCAAACCATCTTGAATCACCGATTCCTGGAACAGAAAATAGTTTGAGATTTATTAGTTTGTGATGTTAAAACTGAAATAGAAATTAGATTGGAAGTTTGCTGGAATGAGATTTTGAATTGGGAAATAGAGAAGAGGGAAGGAAGAAGGAGAAGGGGGGAAATAGCAGTAGCAGCAGCAGCCGCGAGCCACCGCAGCGGAGGCACGGCTGGCGGCGGTGGTCGCCGGCGCCACGGCGGCCGTGGTGGCTACTGACAGCAGAGAGAGAGAGGTTGAGAGAGAGAGATAGAGAGAGAGATTAAACCAGGGAGATAGAGAGTGAAATAGAAAGAGACGGATAGAACGAGTTGGAGGGAGAGAGGGGAGTGCAGGACGGCGGAGACCACCGGCGCTGCATGCGCTGTCGCGGCTCGCAGTGGCCGCCGCGGCCCGACCAGAAAAGAGAGAGAGATCGAGATAGAAGAGCAAAGAAAGGAAGAAAGAAAATGAGAAAGAGAGATGGGGAGGCTTACCTGAATCAGAGGGGGTGGCGGCGCGACGAGCACGGCGGCGGCAGTGGCGGAGTTCACCGGAGGAACAAACTTCAGGAAATTTTGAAACCCTAGATCTATTCTAAATTCAGGAGAAAGAGGAGAAGAAATGGAAGGAAAGAAAGGGGAAAGAGAAGAGGCCGACCTCGCCGCGCCGGAGGCCGCAAAGGCCGGCGACGCTCGCCGGGAAAGAGAGGGACAGAGAGGAGCGGTAGAGAGCAGAGAGAGAGAGAAAAGAGTTCTGTTCAGAATAAAAGAGAATTGAATGAGTTAAGGAAGAAGAATTAAAATGTTTTCTAAAATTCTAAATTGCTTATTAAATCAGAAAATAGTTAATTTATTTAATTGGGCTCAGGTTAATTTTGAGGAGCCTATTAATTCTCTAATGGGCTAAGTTAAGTGACTATCTGTTGGGCTTTTGATTAATTAGGTAATGGGAGATTCTATTCATAGCCCTCTTTTTGCTCTTTATAGCCTCCTATATAATAAATAATAAAAAATATTTATGTATGTACTCTTTTACCCTATAATCTCAAATTAAAATACCAATTTCTATGTAGCCTCCGAAAAAAAAAACTGAAGAAAGAATAACAAATACAACTCCATTAATTTGCCATCATTGTTTTTGCAGCAGGTGATAATTCTAAGAGTGTCGTTGCACTATAGATTGGGAAACGACGTCGTCTCCGTTCCTAGAATCGCGTCCTTCTTGCTCTTGGCCTGCCTAAAAATGGAGAGAAACGAAGCCTTGTGGACGTGGGTGTAACTGGAGCGGAGGAAGAAGGGGATGGAGAGGGAACGGGAGCGAGAGCGGGCGGAAGGAGGGCTCAACGGCGGTGTAAGAGGAGGAGGCGGAGGAGAGCGCGGCGGAGGCGTTGAAGGGCAGGGGTAGGGGCGGACGTTTCCGCAATTGGGGCAGAGGCTGGTGAGGCGGTCGCAGAGGCAGGTGGGGTAGACGCCGCGACGCCGCCACTTGCGTTTCCAGAGCTGTTTTTCCTCCATGCTATACGCAGCAGTCACCGCCATTGATGATATCTATAAAGGAAATGAATTATTGTTTGCTTTTTCTATTTTTTATTTGTTTATTTAAGGTGAATGTGGTGTTGTATTTTGATCTATTGAGAGGGGAGGTGGGGGGGTGTTAATTGTTAAGGTCACGAAGGCAAGTGAAAAAAAAAATCTGCTGAAGAAGGAGGGTTATGGAATCTATTGAAGAAGGGGGTTATGTCACGTCAGAAAATAAAAAAGAGTTGGGGGCTGAGGGATAAAATAGTCTCTTTATAAATATTGTAAATATTTTATTAAATAAATGGCTACAAAGAGTAAAATGGGGGCTATACATAGAATTACCCTTAGGTAATAGGATTGTTTTAATTGGACCTTTAATTTATTCACATGGGCTGCATTATTATCATTTGAGCCCAATAGTTTATATAAATAAGATTAGCTATTCATTAATAATTAGAAGTGATTAATTAAAGTATTCGAATATATAGAATTCTTTTAAGAAGCTATTAATAAATTAGATACTAGAATCATATTCTAAAAAGAGGCGAAAAAGGGAGTATTAATTAAAGTGGCTACCGCATTTGAATCTATGTTGACATTTGTTGATAAGCTTGCCAAATAGCAGTTAGTCTTTAGTTCATCAATTTCAAATAGGAATATCACCTTAAGACCCACACACGTACTCTTTAAGTTAAATCCATATTATTTTCTCGTTATTTACTTGGTTAGTTAATTTATACTGAAGGTCATATACAACAAAAGGTGAATCCATAGTTCAGAATCACCTGGATTGTCAGACCACAATCAGGTGGGCTTTCTAAACTCAAAATCTGAAGCGCACACTATTTCATGATGTTTACATGAATGAAGCTATATTAAAGTTGTTGACTTGCCAAAACTTTTATGAGCTTGTATGATACCTATCTGGCACCAGAAGTAAATCGAATTCGGATCCTGTTCTATCCAGATGTTAGACAGGATTAGTGTACACAAGGGACCGTGAGCCGATCTAGCATATCGGCCGGCCTAGGACCGTGAGCCGGTTTAGCGTATCGGCCGGTCTAGGTCCGTGAGCTGGTTTAGCGTATCGGCCGGTCTAGGACCGTGAGCCGGTTTAGAGTACCGGCCGGTCAGTGACCGTAGAAGGTGGCCACCTTCTCGGCACACAGTTATCACTGCAGATATGGTAGAGTACAAAGAAGTATGTCTGCAGACGTATATGATGTTATGATGATATATATAGAAGTTTTACAGTTTTGGCGTGCACAGGTTATTTAAATAAAACTCATGTGTGATGCTTGAGATGGCAAGTTCAATATATAGCTCTAAGAGCAAGCTTTAAAGTTATTTCGGCATGTGACCATTGAGTACCTTTTTAGTACTCAGCCCTGCATATGTTTTCTAAATGTGCAGGTTAAGCTGTGATGCAGATGGATGTCGACAGAGCGAAGCTTTGAAACATAAGTACTAAATTAGGCTCAGGATTCCATGTCTTCATACATGTAATCCACTTAAGCTATTCCGCTGCAACGCTTAGTGCGTTTTACTTTATTGATGTGTTGCAAAGATTTCAAACTAATAGCTTACAGAATTATGTCACTTGATACTTAGACAACTTGTCGTTATGTATTGCGAGTTGTCTGCTTTTGAGTTTTAAAAAAAGCTTGTTTATGATTACCAAATATTTTGGTAAATTATTGTTTAAGCAGGTTAGTGATTTTTATTGAGATCTATTTTCTTTTTCATTTTCTTATTTTGTTTTCAGTCACACTTTTTCATGTGCATATTTTAAGCTAAATATTCTTGAAATTGGTGCGTTTTATGGTTTGTTTTATGCTTTGCAGGAGATTTAGGTTTTATAGATGGAAGAGTGTAATTTTGGAGATTTTAGGTTAGAATGGCGTTTTTAGGCACACTCTGGTGTACAGAGCTGAAAAGCCTACGATCGAGCTGAAAAGCCCGTGCAGAGCAGAGCAGAGAAGCTCGCCAGAGCAGAGCTCTGTAGCAGAGCAGAGCTGACTTGCAGAGTCAGGGCTAACATCTCCAGAGCTGAACTTCCCTATACAGAGCTAAAATCTCCAGAGCAGAGCTAAATCAGCAGAGCTGAACTTGACAGATCTGACTTACGCGCCAGAGTAAACTTGACAGAGCAGAGTTAAGGAATGACAGAGTTAACTATGCAGAGCTAACTTTTTAGCTCTGCACTTTACAGAGCTAATTTTCCAGAGTTCGCACTTTTAGCTCTGCACATCTCGGCAGATCTGAACTTTGCAGAGCTGACTTTCAGCTCTGCCATACCTTTGTAGAGCCGAGTTCCAGAATTCGCTAATATTGCAGAGTACACGACTTCTCGCCAGAGCTGAGGATAACTTGCAAAGCACGCCAGCTGGACTTACCTATGTTTACATGATTCTTTTCCTTTTAGAGTCCAACTTTGCATGGCAGGTTTGATGGTGATCAAGATGGAATTGAAGTCTATAAATAGGGCCTTGTTATTCATTGTAAAATATCAATCATTTGCTTTAATCTTTAGTTTCCGCTAGGCAGCCAAAGCTTAGGTTTATTGCTTTCTTAGTCTTAGTTTCGATTTCTGTTCTAGTTAGTTTAGTTTATAGTTCTTTTAATTCATGTTTTAGATTAGTTCCCGTTTAGAGTTGTAATTACGTGACAGATTACTTCTCGAGACGATTTACGGTATTTCTTTAATTAAGTTTATTTATTTGCTTTTACATGCGTTTCTTTAAATTCTGCTATTTCAATTCTGCAATTTTAATTATGCAATTTAGTTTATGCGTTTTTATGATGCTTTCCTTTAAATTATGCAATTTCATTTCTGCCTAGCTAGATTAGATTAGAAGCTTTTAAGTTACAAGTATTTAAATTCCTAGTTAGTATTTAAATTCCAAGTTTCTTTACTTTTATGCGTTTAAATCATGCCTAGGGTTTAATAATTTAATTTGCCTAGTTAATTCTCAAGTTTAAATTCACGTTAATTTACTTTCCATGTTCTAGTTTAATAATCCCTAGTTTACAGTTTTCGTGTGACATAATTAAAAGCCCTTAAAGATCTTCCTTGAGAGATGACACTGGGTCAACTTACCATCGCTAGGATGTCCTTGTTCTATTGCAAGTCAACTTAGAGGTGTTTCTAGTTGAGTCAAATTTTGGCGCCGTTAGTTTGTGGTGTATTAAGGCCTGAGCTGACATCGCAGGAGAGGAAGAGGTTTTTAGCTCTGTGCAGGCACTATTATTGGGAGACTCCTCACTTCTTCAAGCTTGGAAATGATGACGTCATTTGACGGTGTGTGCCGACAGAGGAGCAGCAGCAAGTCTTGAAAATATGCCACGAAGATCACTGTGGAGGACACTTTAGAGGGCAGAAGACAGCGCATAAAGTTCTTGAATCAGGTTTGTTCTGGCCTTCCATTTTCAAAGATGCACATATGTTCACTCTTGCATGCGATAGGTGCCAGAGAGTAGGCTATATCGGCCGAAGGAATGAGATGCCTCTCCAGAGCATATTAATTGTCAAAATTTTTGATGTGTGGGGCATTGATTTCATGGGGCCATTTCCTACGTCGCATGGGTTTCAATATATCTTGCTTGCTGTAGATTACGTGTCCAAATGGGTTGAAGCTATCCCCACGCGGACATGTGATGCTAATGTTGTGCTTAAGTTTGTGCAAGAGAACATTCTTTGTAGATTCGGATTTCCCAGAGCTATCATTAGCGATGGAGGCAAGCACTTTTGCAACAAGTTATTTGCAAAGCTCATGAAGAAGAATGGGATAACGCACAAAGTGGCAACACCATATCACCCGCAGACCTCTGGACAAGCTGAGACAAGTAATCGGCAGATCAAAGGCATTCTGGAGAAGACAGTGCAGTCCTCGCGCAAGGATTGGTCTGCAAAGCTGAATGATACTCTCTGGGCATACAGAACTGCCTTCAAGGGTGTGCTGGGGATGAGTCTGTACCGCCTCGTTTATGGCAAGGCCTGCCATCTACCGGTGGAGATTGAGCACAAAGCATACTGGGCAATCAAGGTTGCCAATTATGATTTGGATTCTGCCGTGAAGCAGCGCACACTGTAAATGGAGGAGTTGGATGAACTACGCAATGAGGCGTATGAAAATGCAAGGATCTACAAGGATAAAGTGAAGCGACACGATCGCCGCATTTGCCACAAGAAGCTTTGCCCCGGAATGAAGGTGCTATTGTTCAATTCTAGACTGAAGTTGTTTCCGGGTAAGCTGAAATCTAGATGGAGTGGTTCGTTTCTACTAAAGGAGGTGTTTGAGCATGGTGCTGTAGAGCTGTTGAATGAGAATACGAAGGAAGGGGCCTAATTGCACGGTTTTTTTGAGTTCGGGGGTTTAGTTGCACACACAGTGAGTAAAGTGGTCTATACGCTATAAAGGCTACCACTAGAAGGGCCTATCTGCACCTTTTCCCTTATATTATTTAAGTTGAGTGATCCCACATTGAAAAATAAAGGATTCTTTACCATGTGTAGTACACTATAAATAGTGAAGCTACATTAAGTTGAAATTATCCCACATTGAAAAATGTAACATTTTCTACCATGTGTAGTACACTATAAATAATGAAGCTAGTCAAGCTACAGTAAGTTGAAATTATCCCACATTGAAAAATGTAGGATTCTTTACAATGTGTGGTACACTATAAATAGTGAAGCTACATTAAGTTGAAATTATCCCACATTGAAAAATGTAGGATTCTCTACAATGTGTAGTACACTATAAATAGAGAAGCTACATTTGATTAAAATTAAAATATTATTTAAGTTGAATAATAATTTCAAAAAATTTCAACACTTGTAAAGTAAAAAAATTTGAAATTTCATCACAAATCATTTAATTTCATAAAAAAGAATACAAAAAAATTAAAAAAAAAAGAAAAAAAAGAGGAAAAGCCCGGGAATCTCCGGTTTTCGGCCCGGCCCGGAACCGGCGGTTTAGGGTCCGAAAATCGACCCTTCAAAGTTTAGGCGGGCCGGTTCAGGTTCATGAAATTTTCGAACCTGAACTGCCGGTTCGGGCCCGGAACCGGTGGTTCCTGAACCGGTGGCAGCCCTACGGCACCCCCGTCACCCCATTTCGCTTCGCCTCTTCTCTCTCTTCCTCCCCCATCTCCCGACGCACACACACGCACAGAATTGCGGGTTTTCAACAATCGATGAGGCACTGAAACCAGTAAAATCCAGTTGCCTTTCAAGCTTCCTCGCCGGAAAATCCACTGGCGCCGGAGAAGAAGCTTTTGATTGAGGAGGCGACGACTTATTTGAAGGAAAATTGTCCCCCTCTCTGCTCCATTAGGAAATTCGAATTGAAACAAAAACAATCGAGCCGAGCCGAGTCGAGCTCGAGCTCACCGAATATGCCATCGAATCGAGCTTGAAAATATCAAACTCGGCCAAGTTGAGCTTGAGCTCATACATATGAATCGAGTCATTTACACCCCTAAATATGACAAAATGGGGTTTAGTTTAGACAGTGCATAAATTTTCTTGCTTTAAACAAGCTTAATTTTCTTTTTTGACTTGGGGGAGTTGGGGAGGGGGAGCAGTGAGGCTTGAACCCGGGACCTCAGTGTTCACACAATAGGTTGCACCGTTTGGTGTCCCCTTGGGGACACAAACTTAATGACAAACTTAATTTTCTGTAATAATATTTGATCTTATATTGGTATATCCAATAATCAATTTGTTATAGTAAATTAATTTTTTATATTTTTATAGTACGTACCACTATAAGTTATTTATGCAAATTTTATATTTCAATGTAAGGTTTTATAAATGATGATATTTTGATATTTTTATATAATTTATAAAATATATTATGATCCGTGCATTAGGAGATGAGATGATATTAGTTACTCAAATAAAATGTCAATTTCACGACTCATCAAACTATAATTGGTGAATCACCTAAATTAAATGCCCATTTAGTAAGGAGTCCCACAATTTTAATCGGTGAAGATAGAGGGTTAATTTAATATCTGAAGCACACGGGTGCGGTAGGAGCCTAGCCTAGTAAGGGAACGACAACACAGTACTTTTCTACCGAGCATTTTTTTTTTTTTATCAGGAAAAAGAGATTAATTAAAACATGGCTCTGGTACCAGAGGTACCAAAAGCCCAGGAGAGTACATCAGAAGAAAAACGAGGAGAAAGAAAAAAAAAAACAGACCAAGTTAACAGACAACTCCTACACAATTCCCACTATCAAATTACTCAAACAACTTAGCTACTGAAAACCAAGTTCTAAAATCAGAGAAGAGAGTCTGCACATTATACGCTATCTTCCACCCCCACACTCTCGACTTGATTTCCGCCAGCATTTTCTCCTTTTTCCATGTGCCTTGATTAAATTTACAATCATTCCTACACTTCCAGATGCACCAAACCGAACAAATCCAGATACACATAAGGAGAGGAATATCTGATTTTTTTTCCCAGGTTAATAAAGGAAGACAGGTGGTCCTTAGCGGAATTTTGAAGAGCAGAAAATTTTCCAAGCCAAGAGAGAATGTCGTACCAAACTTTTGAAGTCTCAGGACACGAGAAAAACAAATGTTCGGCCGATTCAATTTGCTCCTTGCACAGAGAACAGATGGTCTGTGCATTTTGGGATAGGACATGTCTCTTAAGTAAATTCTCGCAGGTAGCCATTCGACCTCTGAGCAGCCTCCAAACTGTTGTTTTTGCCTTGAACGGTGCTGCTGCTTTCCAGATCGAAGTAAACTCCACTGTGTTACTGCCATCAACTCCTGAGAAAGTCGAGTGTGACAGGGCTTTATATGCCGAGCAAACCGAGAAAAGGCCTTTCGGATCTGATTTCCATTTCCATCCATCTCGTGTACCTGCGTAAATGGGAACATTTTGACACAGAGACAAAAGACTATGAAGCTGATCCAACTCCCTCCCTCTCGGCTCACGGCTCCAACCAAAAATCCACTCCCAACTTCCCTCAACCCACTCCCCCATGCTCTTAATAAGACCACCTTGATTATTACTAATCCTATAGAGTCTAGGAAATAAGTCCCTAAAAGACCTCTCCCCCGCCCAACAATGGTGCCAAAACAAGAACCCATCTCCTTCCCCAATCCGAACTGCCAAGTTATCTCTCACCCACCTCCCCTTTTCCCCATGACTCAATTCTAACACTCTTTTCCACCAGCCCGACCTCCCCGCTCTATTCCTCTCATTTTTGAATCCATTTTCATCCCACACGATATCCCCCCCACACTCTCTAACCACGCGTGCCCACAAGGACTCTCTCTCTGTTAAGAACCTCCATACCCACTTAACCATGAGTGCCTTATTGAAAAGTTCCAGGTCCTTAATACCCAATCCCCCTTGGTCCAGATCACGACATAAATCCTCCCACTTGACCCAGTGTATTTTCCTCTCGTCCACCCCTCCCCCCCACAGAAATTTACACAGCAAAGCACGAATTTTAGACATCACACATTTGTTCAACAAGGAAAACGACAGTTGGTAAATCGGAATTGAAGATAGGACCGATCGGAGAAGAGTGAGCCTCCCTGCAAAAGAACTTTTCATATTTTTCCACGAACCAATTTTCCTCTTGATTTTCTCCTCCAAGAAACTCCATCCCGCCGACCGAGACAAGCACGCCCCGATATTAATGCCGAGATAATTGAACGGAAGTTTCCCCACCTGGCAATCCAAGATCCTCGCCATCTCAGCAACTTTGAAATCTTCCATTCCAACACCCACCAACATGCTCTTGTCAAAATTAACTTTAAGGCCTGAGATAAGTTCAAACAACTTGAGGATGCTCTTGAAAGTCCACGCATTGTCCCTTTTATCGGTGGCAACAAACATTGTATCGTCGGCGTATTGAAGGTGAGAAATCCGGAGATCTCCATTACCCAAAGAAACTGGTTCCAGAAAGCCGTTGAGAACCGCTCTTTCCACTAATAAATGAAGCCCTTCAGCCACAATAAGAAAAAGGAATAGAGAGAGGGGATCTCCTTGACGAAGTCCTCTTTCTAAGATGAAGTTCCCCGAGGGACTACCGTTAACAAGCACATTAGCCGAGGAAGATTCAAGACAGCCGGAGATCCACCTTCTCCATTTCGGGCTAAAGTTCATTTGCTCCATCATTGTATCCAGAAAACCCCACTCCACTGTGTCGTAAGCTTTAGCGAAATCGATCTTAAACAACGAGATTTGTTTTTTCCTCCTCTTGGTTTCCTCAATGATTTCGTTGAGTACGATAACACCATCCAGAATGAACCGTCCTCCAACAAAAGCACTTTGACAATCCGAGATAACTGAATCCATAACCATCTTAAGTCTATTTGCCAGGACTTTTGCGATCACCTTGTAGAGGCAATTGATGAGTGAAATCGGCCTAAAATCTTTCAGCTCTTCTGCGCCTTCTTTCTTTGGTATCAGTGTGATGAAAGACGAATTGCACCCTCTTGCCAATTTTCCATTCAAAAAGAAATCTTTCAAAACCTTCAATAAATCCCCTTTGATAATTTCCCAACAGTTCTTCAAAAAGTTGAAGTTGAAGCCATCGGGCCCCGGGCTTTTCCCCCCTTCACAGTCCCATACTGCACTTTTATCTCCTCCTCCGTGAAAGGGGAATCGAGCCGCTGCCGGGAGCTGTCCGAAATTTTGTGATGCACAAAGTTATCTGGTAACCGGATTTTGATTCTCGATCTGCCTCTGAATTGTGTCTCAAAGTGAGCTTTGATCTGACTTTTAACCTCCTGTGGCTCCTCAATCCATCTACCTTCGACCCAGAGACCCGTAATCTCATTCTTAAGCCTTCTTCCCCTGATCGCTTTGTGAAAGAATCCGCTATTAATGTCCCCGTCGACAAGCCATCGGGTTCTTGACTTTTGGGAGAGGAGACTATCTCTATTCTTCAAGTGAAAGAACAGATTGGCACTAGCTTCATTTCTCTTGATGATCTCTTCTTCCTGTAGTCCAGAAGAGTCGTCCAAATCGTCCCATTTTTGGATTTCATCTTTCAAAACTTCAATATTCTCTTCTATCAGACCAAATGTCGACTTATTCCACCTTTTGAGATCCGTCTTTAATCTCTTCATCTTTTCTTTGAAAACGAAACTGTTCCACCCTCCAATTCCCACCCTATTCCACGATTCCTTGACCACCTCCACAAAGTCGGGATGGTTGATCCAGGCGTTGATAAATCGAAAGGGTTTTGGGCCCCAATCAACCACCTTTGTATCCATCAAAATAGGGCAGTGATCTGAGATAGTTCGCTGGAGACCCCTCGCTTTTGATTGTGGCCACACTTCCATCCACTTCTCATTGACCAAGAAGCGATCAAGCTTCGACTTACAATGTCCATTGGGTTGATACCAAGTATATCTTCTACCTTGCAGCCTAATTTCCATCAGGTCATTGGCCCTAATGAAATGATCAAAGACATTCATGTCCCTTGAAGAGAATTGAGCTCCCCTGCCAACTCTATCATTACCATTTCTAATGGAATTAAAGTCCCCTGCAATACACACCGGAACATCACGATTTTGGCAAACTACCACCCCTAGTCTATCCCAAAAGATTTCTCTGTCTTTGCTACTTTGAGGGGCATAAACATTGATTAAGCAACCATAAAAATTATCAACCTCCCACTTACCGTTCACGATAAGGGCGCCCGGGATATCCCACTGGCTGGACTTGGAGAAGAGAGCTGGATTCCATATGGACAAAATACCGCCAGATCTTCCCTCTGCTTGGCGGTATGCGAAATCGAATGGATCGGATCCCCAGATGCTTTTCAACTCCAAATCGCTGAAACCCTCCATCTTTGATTCCTGTATAAGACAAAGATCAATCTTCTGCTTCAGAATCATCTCCCTAACCTCTCTCTTCTTGATCTTGCTCCCAAGTCCTCTAATATTATACGAAACAATCTTCATTAAGAAACTGATTTTTGCGGCTCCTCCTTCTTCTCATTGGCATCCATTTCCGACAAGTGCCTTACAATCTCCGAATCTTCAAGGTGGCTCTGCAAGCCTATTTGTTTCCCAAATTCCCAGATCTTGCAACCTTCTGCAGGAAGGGAAGAAATTTCTTCCAACCTTGGTTCCTCCCTAACCTGACTTTCTCGAGTTCGGTCTTGTATACTCTCCACAGTGTCCACTTCTCCTGTCATTGAATCAGCTCTTTCCTGATCCTGCGTTCCTTGACAACTTTGAGGTTTGGGAATGTTTTTCTTGTTCTTGTGCTGTAAGAATCGATGGATCCCTAATTTGAGACAAGCCTCTGTACCTCTTTTTTTCTTATGTGCGAATTTGGATCCCCCCAAGGACTTGAGAAAGGGCCCTTCTTCACTCTTCTTACCCCCAACTTTTCCGGATTGGAGGACTGGCTTAGTTGGATTCGGCCCAAATTGGTTTTCGACTCCCAGCCCAAATTCAGTAGGCCTACAACTTCTTTCAGTCTGGTCAGCGTTCGTCCCGACCTCCCACACTCCATTGGGCCCGTCATTCGGATGATCTGGTACGCAAGGCAATGAAGATGGGCCTGGGCTTCTAATTTCGATCGGACCAGAGGGTGAAGTCATGGTTTTATTGAGAACAGAAGGGATAGTTTCTTGGACCACTGTACCAAATGATTGAATAGAACCTTCCTGCGTGATATCTTTTTCGGGATGTGTAAAAGAGGCCACACTTTTTGATGGATACGAGGAGACGTTTGGCTGTTGTATTGATTTCGAATCTGAACAGGTTCTTTCATGGGAAATCGTGCCCCCCCCGATTTGCGCCTTCGTCGGAGAACCTGGAACGTCTTCAACCTCCTCCTCCGACGCACTCACAGTCTCCGATTCCGAAAGCTCCCCATCGAACGCTGGTTTTCCTCCTTCAATTTGGTCGCCCACCTCCTCGATTCTGATTTTAAAATGAGCTCCATCAATTCTACATTCCAAAGTTCTATTCAGAGTCTCTAACCCGGTTGAGACTTGAATCCACGCAACGTCAAGACGATCTTTAGCTATTGTTTTCTCGTGAATTTTCAGCACCATGCCCAATCGCGCTCCTATGAGATTGAAGAATCGTGAGTTCCATGCTTGAACCGGTACTCCAAACCATTTGGTCCAAACCACCCTATTTGAGCAAACATCGACGTACGTCCACGGTCGTGTCCATTCAAACCAGAAGTTTGTCCATTCGTCGAGTTCCGATAAAATATCCTTGACTGGCGTTTGACAGACGCTTTGAATGAGGACCAAGTTGCCGCCCATGGTTGAGATTTTAAGCATCCCTGCGCATTCGCTGTTGATTTCATCTTGAAAATCTTCCCATAAAAAGTCCGCTTTCACAAATCCGGTGAACGAATTCCTCAGCCATTCCATCTCTTCTTCATCCGGTTGGAAACCAATAACTTCATCTGCTGGAAAAAAATCTTCTTTATGAGACCCCTTATCAAGTGCCGCCGCATAGGATTTTCCTTCTTCTCTAATATTCATTGGAACCTTCAACGCAACACTTTTCTTTCCAGTGATAACCTCGACCTCCTTCGTACCTTTGCCATTCTCTTCAAATCCTGGTCTTTCAAACCTTGGAAAATAAGCTCTTAGTTTGTAGCTCCCAATCCAGATATTATTCAGGCCTCTCAAAAGCGTTTCTCTGTCAGTGCCCTCTTTGAATCGGACGAAACCAAAGGGATTACCTTTGACATCTTTCTTCTTAGGACAAAAGATGTCGACTACGTTCCCGACCGTCCTGAAACTTCTTTCCAGAGTATCGATCCAAGTACCTTCCGGAAAGTTGTTGAAGAAGAAGGTGACGCCCTTCTCCGCTGTTCCAAAACGATTCCGATAACCAACTGTCTGGGGTTTGGGGAGAAACCTAGGGTTAGGGTTATTTGGGTGCCTCGCCGGATGTCTCTCGGGACGGGATGAACCTACCCCTCTTCTCCTTACCTCTCTCCACTCTCCACTCTCCATCTGAAAAACGGTCAACTCTTTGACTTGACTCTTCTACCGAGCATTTAATTTCTCTTAGTCGAAGTTACAACATTCTCGCTGCAGGAACTGTGATATATCCAATTCAAATAAATTAAATCCATATGTATACTATCATTCAAATAAATTAGATTATCGAATAATAGAAAAATATAATATTATTTAAAACAAATCAAAAAGAAAAATAAAAGTACATGAACATGTTGCCTGGAACATCCAAGTTGGTCCATTCGGTTATGTGATTCGAGTTTTGTCAAAATCAAACCAAATCAAATTTATGTTCGATTTTAAAAAAATGAAACATAACTGAAAAATTGAAAAAATCGAACCATATTTTAAAATTTCAATATTTTAGATCGGTTCGATTATTCGGTTTCGGATTTTTTTCTCACCCCTATACGTGACCCTGTAGTAGACAAGATATATTGATTTCATTAGAAGACCTTGACTAGTTGTTGAAGTAACACAATATACGAGGACATGCCTCACTCGTTTAAGAGTCTAAGCGCCCTTTTGCAAAAAAAAGAAGAAGCCTGAGTAGGGATAACAACATCGTCACACACCATTCGCGGACACAAGTCTTGGTAATTTTGAGATTTGGGGTCCAATTATCTATTTTTAAGCAGATTTGGCTTTTGTTTTTCTGTCTTTCTGCAAAATGTTTCTTCATCAGGTTTTCTAATATAATCTTGGTTTTATATTTAGAATACTTAGAGGGTGTTTGCAAAGCTTACAAGTTTTTAAAACAACTTGCTTATAAGCTCATTTGAAATATTTGTCAAAATAAGCTTATAAAGAGTTTGCTTATAAGCTGTAAAAGCTTATAAGCTCTCCAAAAAATAAATTTCTCTATGTCAACTTATTTTCTCATTATTTTATATACAACACTTATTTTACAAATATAACTCAATTATGAATTTTTATTTTCATCATATATAATTGTAATTTTTCTTTGTAATAAAGATTTTGTTTCTAACTAAAAATTCTCTCTTTAGCTTGTAAGCTCAATTATCCTAACACTTTGATAATTTATAAGCTTTTAGGAAACTATATCTTATAACCTCTTTAAAATAAGCTTAGCCAAACACCCTCTTCGTCTCATGTTATTTTTAGCTTATTTCTGGTCCAAAAGTACTAGTTATGCTTTGTCTTATCGTTTTCAAGTTATTTGCTCCCTCCTTGTAAACTTGGTTATATTGTTAGTATTATTGACCTCATTGAGAGATTAAACCTCCTCTTATCAACCCCCGCGATCTATTTCTACATTAAAATCTAAATTATATATTTTCATATAAATCTCTTCCTGCCCTATAGAAAATCTGCAGTTATCTCAAATTTTCAGGTTTATTGCCACTTAAATCTAGAATTTTCAGGTTTATTTCTATGTCGTATATATTTGTTTCCAAATTACTACTATGTTATTCCTATTACTCGATTGTGGTGGTTATGAAGAGCATGTGGATGGATTTTATTATAAGCTATTTGGATTTACCATTTTAAAAAATCACTAAGAAGTATATAAATTCAGATATGGGTTGTTTTTTCTTTGATTACAATTTACATGACAAGTTTGAACTACAATTCAATCGAGGGAAACCATATCATGGAGCTACAGTTGATTTGGGTGCTATAAAACAAGGAACAAATACACGCATGGCTTTGTTTGATAAATGAATGTTGTATGTGAACTAATTCCTTCTTGATATAATTGCTCTAAGATTAATACTATGCATATGTACTTTTGATGAAGTATAAATTCAAAGGTTCTTCTTAATATTTAATCTATTAATATATAATAGCAAATTATAATACACACGCCACCTTAATTCTACATCCTATGTGGCATTTCCCCATATTTTTATTCTCATTTTTCTAAATTTGTAATCACAATTATAAATAAAATAAAATGTAATATTTGCTAACATAGGCTACCACATCATTGTTGCTCACTATATTAATGGACAACTTATAGATTTTTTGTATGTGTACGCAGATATATAAAACTGACAAAATCTCTTACCATGGTCCATGTATAGCAAACGAGTCCTAAAGTATATAAAAGATATAATTATATAACTTGTAAGAAGATCATTATTTCCTTTTACTATATGTTAGTGTAATATATCATTGTTCAAATCGAACTATAATTTTATCCGTGTATCCTATTTTACGATTATCTACACAAAAAATTGAATTATAAAATAAATGTAGTTACCATTCTATATTTGGAGGTAACTAGTACTACCGTCAACAAAATCTTAGACCCTAATTAAATGTTTTAACTATGAATCTCACACTTGCGACAATACTTTGAAGTATTATATTCATTCATGCATTAAAATCTTAAAACTGAACGTTAATATCGTTATTTGCTTACTATTTATTAGGGATGTCAATCGGGCCAGCCCACCGGGTTTTCGGGCTAGCCCTATATCGGGTTCCGGGTTTGTCGGGTGCAGGCTAATCGGGTTGGAGATTTTTTCGGGTTGTAAATCTTCAACCCTAACCCTAAACATTCGGGTTTCGGGCTAGCCCATCGGGCTAATCAGGTTAAAGGCGTAAAAATAAAATTATCATTTGTATTTTATTATTCCTAATGATATAATGTATAATGTACAAAATATACATAGATATTAAAGATATAAATTATATAGCAAAACATGAAATGCAAAAATATAAGATATTCAAGATTACATAAACAAAATTATATTAAAATGAGATAGTAAAATTTAACATGTATCAATGCACTAGAATCAATCTGGATTATTACTGAATAATTAGTGGATTTGCCATGCACGTCTCATTGACAGAAAAAAAAAAAAATTGGTATCACTTTAAAATGAGATACTAATAGTTAATTTCTAACTAATGAGATACTAATAATCAATTTCTACAAAAAATCCGTAATTAATTTCACTTTTTTTTAACGAGATTGCACACACACACACACACACACACACACACATATATATATATTCTAACTAATTAATTTCACTTTTTTAATGAGGCTACATATATATATTTAAGCAAATACCATAGATCTAAACATAGCAGAAGTTGTAACTGTTAGCATCAGTCACAATTCCGTCAGCCCACCGGGTTTTCGGGCTAGCCCTATCGGGTTTCGGGTTAGTTGGGTACGGGCTAATCGGGCTGGAGGTTTTTTCGGGTTGCGATTTTTCAACCCTAACCCTCTAATTTTGTCGGGATATTCAGGTTGGCCCACGGGTTCCGGGCTGCATTGACATCCGTACTATTTATACATAACTACATTGGTATGAATACTATTTACATAAAACGAATCTCAACAACTTTAAAATAATTAAAATAGACTATTGAGTTTTTTTTTTTGAAGCAATAGAATCAATAATTAACTAAAAATATTCCAATTTGACACGTAGGAAAAGGGAATCGAGGGTCCTCTCTCTAACTTCAAAACGGAATAATAACCGAAATCCCGATCCAAACTTTTTCCCTCGCTTTTCAAATTCTCAACGGAATATTGTTTCTTCATTTTCTCACTCCTAAAACCCCCATTTCCCCACACCAATCTCTACAAAACCCAAATCCATTTTCTGGAATTCGAAATTCGCTAATACTTTTCCACACAAAGCAGTTACCAATTCTTGAGCTTTCAATCTTCGATTTCTTTTCACCGCGCTTCGATGGATTCCAACAAGACGGGTGAAGCGGAGCACGCAGGCTCTCCGAAATCACCTAAAACCGATGAAGCCGAGCGCGCAGGCTCTGAAAAATCACCTAACCCGGCGGCAACTTCGACTGATGAAGCGGAGCGCGCGGCCTCTGAATCACCTAAAGCGGCGGCTATTTCGACCAACGAAGCGGAGCGCGCAGGCTCTGAAAAATCATCTAAAGTGGCCGCAACTTCGACCGATGAAGCGGAGAGCGCCGGATCTGAGAAATCGCCTAAACCGGCGGCAACTTCTACTGATGAAGCGGAGCTCGCCGGATCTAAGAAATCACCTAATCAGGCGGCAACTTCGACTGGTGAAGCGGAGCGCGCAGCCTCTGAATCACCTAAAGCAGCGGCTATTTCGACCAATGAAGCGGAGCGCGCAGGCTCTGAAAAATCATCTAAAGTGGCCGCAACTTCGACCGATGAAGCGGAGAGCGCCGGATCTGAGAAATCGCCTAAACCGGCGGCAACTTCGACTGATGAAGCGGAGCTCGCCGGATCTAAGAAATCACCTAATCAGGCGGCAACTTCGACTGGTGAAGCGGAGCGCGCAGGCTCTGGGAAATCACCAAAAGCAGCGGCTACTTCGACTGATGAAGCGGCGCGCGGACCTCCCGAGCTCACACAGGCTCAGAAGGAATTGTGCGCCTCGATTGCCGACTTCCCGTGGGGAAATATTTTCGCTCCGTTTCCTTATACTCAACCCAAAGAATCGCATTTTGTCAAGGGCCTTTATGTCTCGTCTAGTGAGGAGGATGACGGCAACGGCGACGGCGACGGCGACGTCGATCTTAGTGCCTATGTAAGCCGCTTAATCTTGTTTCTTGATCGCTGATAACTTGATTTAATGTGCGTTTAATTTTTTCTTGACCAGGCAAATTTGAAAGTATGTGAAACCGGGCCAACAACTCCGACTGAGGAAGAGCAAGAGGCGCTCGATCAAGTGATAAGCCATTAATCTGGTTTCTTGATTACTGATACTTGATTTGGTGGTTGATAAATTAATTATGTGTGAAATTTATTTCCCTGCCAGGAATCTGTGGTAGCTGCACTCAGCAAGCCTCCCCCTCTGCTCCAGAATATGCAGATTGATGGGTTCGATAGTACAGTAACCTACTAACCCTAATCCTTGATTAGTGTTATCCTTAATATAGAGTTTATTTGGTTTTGTGAGATTAATGGTGATGCATGACATTGACTTGCCTGCCAGAATTATGAGGATTTTGATCCATACGATGTTTCACCTCCTCCGAGTCAAACGTATCGAACACAAGATTTTGATATAACAGTAAGCAAATTGATCTTGTTTCTTGAGTAATATTAACCCGAATATGGTGTTTATTTGGTTATATATAAGATTGATACTTGTGCATGACATTGATTTTCCTGCCAGACTTTTTTGAGGGAAGAAGATGCATTCAGGCCTCCACCTGAGATTCCTACGCAGCAGCCAAGGATGGATTATGCTTTAATAGTAAGCCATTGATCTGGTCTCTTGAGTGATATTATATATGTATGTGTATTATGGTTTACTAGAGATAAATAAGTGTGTGTATTATTGGCAGGGAGGAGGGCTGTCGAATATAAACAATACATGCTTCATTAATGCGATTCTGCAATGCTTGGTGCATACGGTGCCATTCTTGGAGGGCATTCGTTCAAAGTGCTCTTGTAAGTATGTTTAATGCTAATGTGGGTTCATAGTGTGTGAATTTGTTATTGTGAACTGATTTTGGTATAATTTCTTGAGTGGGAGAGTTATTTGGCGCAATCTCTTTTTGAAGTTTTTTTATATCAACTGCAGGTGATGACCAGACACTCTTCTGTCCGTGGTGTTGCCTCCAAGATCTATTTCTATTACTAACTACGGGATTGCCATATGTTGCGCCTAACACCCTAGTCTCGAATATGCACCGTATCACCTTTTTAATGTCTACTTAGATATATGTAGATCTTCAATCAATGACACTCGAGCTCAAGCTTGAACTCGGGTGTCATTTGCAGCTTACTCTACACATTTCGTTGATTATTTGCTCTATGATTCTTTGACTCGACTGCTAGACTTTTCAGAACATTTCCAAAAAGGTCTACAGGCTGATGCTCATGAATTCCTTTCCAAGGCGCGGAGTGTACTAATGGAGTGTCATGCGGATGGGACTGCACTCATCAGACGAGTGTTTGGTGGCCGTCTTTTCAACAAGGCATGATTTCTTATCCTATTTTGTTTGTGACTTGCAATGTTTTCCATTATAGTTTTCCATTATAGTTTCTTTATTACTTGCAGTACACATGTCGTGCATGTCGTAATTTTACTGGGCAGCCAGAGGATATGTTAGACCTGCAATTACCTATAACGAAGGATGCTTACAGTCTCCTGAATGCTCTCCGAGAATACACAGAGAATGAAGTAAGTGATTATCGTTGTGAAAAGTGTGGGACGAGTGGTGAAAAAACCGTGCACAATATTCAGCTGGATCAGCTTCCGCATATTCTTACATTTCAACTGAAGAGGTTTGACGGAGTGCAGAAAATCATACGTGAATTGCCATTTCCGTTGGAGATGGACTTGGTTACATTCACTGTTACACAAGACGTGAGTTTTCTTTTAGCTTATTGATTCCAAAGAAGAAGCAGGATTTTCTTTTTGTTGTGTCCCAATGCCTCTTTCTGCTGGTTTTGCAGGTGAAGTGTGAGTACCATCTCTATGCTATTGTAGTGCACATGGGGCAGACAACGATCTCAGGTCACTACTATAGCTTCATTCGTGTATCTGCCACTGATTGGTACGAATTTAATGATGAGATGGTAATACACTGAAAACTCTTTTATATTACTCTGTTTTGTAAATTCATCTATATTTGATAGCTGACCACTTGTACTTGTGCAGATTAAACGGGTAGATGAAGAGCATGTTCTCACCCAGGAGGCGTATATTCTTTTCTATGCCAAGGAGGGAACTCCGTGGTTTTCAGAGGCCATGCAAGCTCACAAGGCATCTACTTCATCACAACCACCAGGGGATAATGTTCCTTTGATTCCTAGTGAAGGCGACGACACTGCTATGACATTCTTTCCTGAATATACGGACTGGCAGCCGAGTGGTCGAAGAGGAGCTGGTAAAGGTCCGATTTCGGGTTGGCCAAAAAAAGGTGGATAAGCCACTGATGGAGTTCCTCTCTCTCAAGTAGAGCAATTACTTGTGTTCAGTTCATAGCTAATGTTGAATATTAACTCTTGATGCAATACCGAATATACTTTTAGGCAAATTCTTTGCACAAGCTATGAGGAAAATAAATGCAGTATGATATATTGTTCTGCTTTTTTGGAAGTACTACTCCTGCTCAAAAATGGATGTTGTTGATATAAGTGAATCTTTAGGGTGCATTCATCTCTTTGAACAGAAAAGGTGGAGACTATAGAAAAAAAATCATGTTTTATTATCCCTGATTTTTGGTATGATAAGAGAATGCAGTGTTATTGGAAATGAAACATATAGCATTTATATATTATTGGGAGTGAGTTGTGATTTAGAAATGGAAGGCGCAGGAGAAGACGATGAGTCATCGCATTGAACTTTTTTGATTAGTTGCGCTTTGCCATTGTCGTTCACCACCAGCATGTTGCATGGGATCTTCTTCGCGTAGTACTCTATATGCTTCTTATCATGGTGCCTGCAGATATATAATTAAACACCACCAACTGAGTTGAGCTGTTTACTGATCAATGCTCAATGCTACTACCTAATTACGGGCTAACTCGTTATTACTAATTCAGGGAATATTTAAGTTAACTTTTTGTATTTTATAGATACTAGCATAGAGTGTGTGCATTGCATATGATCCATAAACTTCACATTAATCAATTATTACAAGTGTTTAATGCGTATGTTTGGAAGGGGATCTTCTTCATTTTCTAAATAATTAAGATCATTTTTCTTCTCTAAAAAAAATAAAAAAATAAAAACAATATAATTTACTTTATAAAAAAAATACATGATATTTAATTATTTTTATATCAGCTGATATTTAAATGTAAATATGTACATAAAAAAAACTCGTTTAGCTTCAAACATATTTGAATAAACTAGCTAGCTCAATTAGACAATATATAAATCATTAAAATTAAATTATTTACTATTTGCACTATCTTTTGGTTAACTCTGACTCAAGAGTAGTACTTATTTTTAATTTGAAGTTATGGTAAAAATAAATTGGTGATGTACGTACCTATCAAAAACTACTAGAGTAGCATGTAGAGTGGTGATCTGTTCAATCACCAGCAGTTGCAGCGGATGCCCCGTTTCTGTTCTGATTTCCGGCACCACCTGCAAAGTGCAAATTAAATTAAGCTACTCTTATTTATTTATTTAAAAACCTAATTAATTTGATTAAACGTACGTACCCCATATTTTCGACACAGATCGAGAAGTCGTTGAAGTTTGTTATACTTGACATCAATCTTGACCTCATTTTTTTCTAGTAAGGGAATAAGATCCTCTAGGTCCATGCCCCACATGTCCGACCAAGTCTTGGTAGACACTGCATGCCAATGCACACAAAAATTTCAATTACCCTTTATTTTAGAACATCATTCCACATTTTTTCCTTACAAATATCTTCTTTTTTTTTTTATAAAAAAAAAACCACCCTTAGTTTATCTACAATGGTCAGGCCCTTTCTCCACTACATACAAATCATCGCCACCCATTTTATTAATTAAAAGTAGGGAGTACATTCTACCTAACATGATAAATATCTTACTCCGTATATGATTGTTAAAGATAAACATATATATATATAAGGGCGTAAAGAAACTTACAAGGTATATTGAGGTAGGGTGTGATGCCGAGGATGTTTATCCTCGAAGAATTATCGAAGGTGAAGCTCTTGAGCACCCACTCGAGTATCTCCATGGAGAACTCTTTGAGCGCGTCCATCACTATGAGCACGCGTTTCGGAACCTCCATCGATGCATCCAACGTCACATTTTCTGCAAATTGTGTTCTCATAGGAAAGCAGTTATGCATGTTTGATGATGTTGAGAGAGACCAAGGGAGGAAGAACTTTCATGCATGCTTTTGAAGACGTTATATAATATAATGATGAATGAAAGGAATGTTTCGGATTGTGGGAAACGAGTCATTCAAAATCATGGTGTATATCGAAATCATTTGCATAGACTATGTCATTCGAGAAAATGCAGCACAATGCCAAGGGACTCACTTGGTTTTCTAAGAAGAGAAAGAAGGAAATATATGGCATCTTTTATTTGTCTTGCCAACCGACTTATTAAAATATTCTTCGTTTTAAATCTTCTCTAGCAAAATAATGTATAATCTCTTCCTTAGGTTTTTTCACATGCATATTTCTTTGACGAAATAAAATATCTAGACTTAATATCCTCTAGTACGTACATTTGTCTTTTATGTAAATATGCAGCGAATAAATTAAACACCATCTCGAAGGGTGCCTCTATTATAGAGGGCCCTTCACGTAGAGTTGAAATGTAGAGTTTTTGAATTTCCATCTCCAACAATCAACTCTATATTTCCCTTTACAATGGAGTATTCTATTTTTATGCTTTTATTTTATCAATTTAATTATTAAATATCATATATATTTATAAATAATTATATTTATATTCGATCATATTTAATTATTTTAAAATTTAAATATAAATTAATTTAAATATTTTTGATAAAAATTAATTAATAAAGTGCTATACTTAAATATTGTAGAACGATTATTTCTTTCAACAACATAAAAACTGACATTACATAATACTCTTATAATTAAATAACAACTCTAGAGTTTATTAATATTATTAGTTTAATGTTATTGTATTTTTATGTTGTTGTAATTTTATGCTATTGTCTTTTTATAATGTAATTTGTATTTTTATATTTTTATGTTGTAATTTTATGTTCTTGTGTTTTTATAATGTAATTTATATTATTGTATTTTAAAATTTTATAAAACATCTTTTAAATTTTATATATATCATATTATTTTTAAAATATACATAATACACAAATTAATTAAATTAAATCTAACATAAGCACTATGCATGTGTATATATATACACGTTACCTTTTCATAAATTAATATTAAAATAAAATATTAATTTATGAAAATATATATAATGCTATACATATCCACATGAAACGTGGAGGAATATTAAGCTAATATCATCAAGCCTATGAAAATTAGGCATGATTCATCAAAGCTATGAAGAAATAAAATAATATTAATGGGAAAAGGTGCAAATTGGCCCCCGAAGTAGTAGCTCCTATAGCGTATAACCCCTCTTATTCACTGTGTGTGCAACTAAACCCCTGAACTCCGAGAAAATGGTGCAAATTCCCCCCTCTGACCTAACGCCGTTAAGTGTCCGTTAACGTTTGGGTTTAATTGCACCCTCTACTTCAGGGGTGGATCTGCACCTTAAATTTTATTTTTATTTTAATTTCAGCAACCCACCTCCGGCATCAACTTAACCGACCCCGTACTCATCGGTTCCAACTTACACTTTGTCAGCTCGCACGCGCTCAATCTCTTGATCGTCGACTGATTACCGCCGACATGCAGCAGCATCACCAACTCCAGATGTGGACCTGGATCGAATCCTGCTTGGTCCAAATCCATATCCGTATTTTTTTACTTAGGTCAGGATCCGGTCCAAATCCATTAGGTTCAAAAAAATGAGATTCATGTCCAGATCCATTAGATTCACAGGGTCTTGAGTCCTGACCCGGATCCATTCTTTTTTCTCTTTTAAAATAAATTTACAAATATTAAATTAACCAAAAATAAAATTATACTCCCTCCCTCTGTCCGCCAAGATTATGGCTCTTTGCTTCGCCACGGGATTTAATAAAATTGGTGATGATTTTGATGTAGTGGAGAAAGGGTCCCACCACTTTATGAGATGAGTGGTTGAGATTGAATTTTGAGTGGTTTTTTTTGTAAATAAAGAATGCTAGTAAGGATAAAATATTAAAGAGGATGGTGGGACCATTGCCATAAAAGGAAAGTGACATAATCTTGGCGGACGCCCGATATAGTAATTGTGACATAATCTTGGCGGACGGAGGGAGTAATTATTATCTAGAGTTTTAATTATTATTCAAAAATAAATAAATAAAATTTAAATATATATTATATAGATAAATATATACACAATTAATATCATAAGATAAGCCTAAAAGGTTAAGGTGTTGGAGGAGATGTTGTTGTGCGGGGCGGTGAAGAAGCTGGTGGCGTTGCTGCATGTAAGTGGTGGGCAGTTGACAACCAAGAGATTGGGCGTGTGCGAGCTGACAAGGTGCAAGTCAGAATCGATGAGTACGGGGGCGGTTAAGTTGATGCCGAAGGTGGGTTGCTGAAATTATAAAATAAAAATAAAAATTAAGGTGCAGATCCACCCTTGAAGTCGAGGGTGCAATTAAACTCAAACGTTAACGGACACTTAACGGTGTTAGGTCAGAAGGGGGGAATTTGCACCATTTTCTCAGAGTTCAGGGGTTTAATTGCACACACAGTGAGTAAGAGGGGTTATACGCTATAGGGGCTACTACTTCGGGGGCCAATCTGCACCTTTTCCCAATATTAATTACATAGTATAAATAGAGGATAAAATGAAATAGTTATAAACATATTCATACAAAGAAAAAGTGATCGGCTACACTATGAGGTACTACGTCTAATTTATATTTTTCACATTTAACACTACACAATCAATTAAATATGTTTTGAGATGTACACATATTATATATATAATCACATACTATGTAAAATAAATATATTTAAATTTTATATTATTTTTTATAAATCATTGTCCCATTCTATGTAATTAGGTGTGGCGCGACTATGACGTTGACTTTGATTTGAACTACTCAAGTTAATTTTCAAAGCTCAAGTTTCAGGTGTGGGATTTATTTCAATACACGTTGTGGTTATTTATTGTCCATTTTAATATTATGTGTTTCCATATGTGTTATGAATTACATTATTCGCTAAGGGCCCGTAAATAGGGTCCAGGACGTCACAGTCCTTGGATTGCCACAATGCGATTTGAGGTTATGTATCGCTAGGGACCCGTAAATAGGGTCCAGGACGGAAAGGTGCTTGGATTGCCACAATGCGATTACATGTTAAAGGGTTTGTTGGGAACTTAATGAAATATCCTAATCCTAGTTTTGATGATACCAAAATCAATAGGTTTCAATTGTAATAGACTAGAACTGTTTGAACTCAAGTGTTAGAGTTCTTTCTCTAGTTTAGATTGTTGTTCTGAAGACTGAAGACTGAAGAACGAATGACTGAAAACTGAATGCCGACTGATGTAACAAATAAGCCTAAGTCAAATATTGATATTTGACTTATCAGTCGAAGGATCAGTTTCGACTGATTACTTAATGCGTGCCACGTGGATTCAGCGGACTGATACTAAAGTCAAGTATTATTTAAATATTCTTCCTCGGACTGAACCTCCTACGTTCAAAGGAAGCTACGCACTCCAGAAGTACAGCCGCATTAAATGCAGAGATCTCAGGATCGTCCTTTCTCTGCAGAGTCCATTCCTTTTGGTGATTGATAAACATGCATTTTTTCCTCTTGGTGTGTCATTTTTGATGCTTAGTTGTGAGGATTTTGTGTGTTTGATGGTCTATTTGAGCTTATATTCGTTTATGGTCAAGAACTTGTTACTTGCTTGTGTTTGAACGAATTTTCAGAAATAATAAAGCAGAATTTTGAAGAATTAGCTGAAATGCAAGTTGTAGTTCGTCTCGATAGGAGTTCGTGAGCGCAAACGGATCATAAATCGGAGTTCGGACGAGGGAGAACGAGCCAAAACAAAATCGCTGCGCAAAGCTGTCAGAAGTTCTGTTTCCTCGCGCGGGCTGGAGGCGCGGCCGCGCGACGTGGCCGCGCGAGTCGCCGTTTTTCCGCCCAAAATTCGTTTTTTTAGTGATTTTGGGTATTTTTGAGAGCTACAAGACCTAGGGCATATAAATACTCCCCAAGAACTTATTCTCTGCAACCTTTTTATCATCTTTTATCATATTTTACTTTTCCTGAGAGCTGAGGGAGACGGAGAACGGAGCAGAGCAAGATTGAAGATTCTCAACTATACTACGGTTTTATTGTTGAATGATTATTTGTATTTTTGAGATTTTGATTTCTAGTCATATGTCTATGTGTGGCTAGAATCCCTTTTCCCAGGGTTTAGGGAGTAGACATGATTTGAATTTCTGACTGTTTGATTCAATTAATTGGATTGTTATTCATTTCTATGTTCTTGTTACATTTGTTTGCTTTATTGATTGGCCACCAATTTAGCATAATCATAGGTTTTAATTTGAGATCGGGAGATGATAATTATTACCTGAACTAAGAACATAGAACACATATATTTAATTCTAAAGGGAATTGATATTTGTGAGGGCGTTAATCCTATGAGCTTTTAGGAGTTGCATGTTAGAAGTGCGATCCGGGGACGGTAGCCTTGCATGTAATCAACGGTTTGTATGCCACGGGAGTGGGTATGAACTAGCTTTGAGATTGCCTTAGGAATCATGTTATTAATTGAATTGAACATGTTAGTTAGGAGAATCTGTTGAAACCTTTGCCTTGGGAAATCTTCTCTTATCTGTTACTCCGCATTTTCGCAGCTTGATTTATTTTCTTTCCTGCTGTTTTATTTATTTTGTTCTTTACAACAAAAACTCTTAATTTCGTTTGTCCAGATAGAGTAGAATAATTTAGGATATGAATTGGTTAATTCAGTCTCTGTGGAATACGACCTTGCTTGCTACTGTACACAATTGCACCCGTACACTTACGGCGTGTTAAAATAAAATAGCGAACAGTGATTACCTTTTCAGAGATGTCGCATTTCCTGCTCTTCAAAGTAGTCGTTCTCACCAAACAAGGAACCTCAAAGATTGAAACCTTAGCCCAAGTTCAAATTACTCTCTAACGGAAGAAATCTTGAAGACCATCTCCGCCAATGGATCTATTCAAGATGTCTCCAATAAATAGCGCTCGAGGATCACTTCAATCTTCACCGATTTAAAATATAAGCTAAAACGCTGCCAAATTTGTTACTCAGCTAAACCAAGCCTCCCCAAAGTTTGAAACAAAGAAGAGAATTACAAAGCTAAAAATCAGTCACTGCTGATTACATACATTCTCTTAGACCAGGAGAATCCTTAATTCGTGTCCTACACGGCTGGGTTATTAGACGACTGTTGGTTCTTGGTGCGCCCTTCAGGTTCTTCTACCTAGGATTAGGAGGAAAAGCAGAGGGAAGCCCTCGTTGTTACGAGACCCTGTTGCGAAAATCTATCTCTTTCCCGAAGCTCGTGCTTTAAAGCGAACGAATAGATCCTCAGATGGTTGAAAGGTGGGGCTCCCCTTCAATCCAATTTTGAATATTTGGCATGCTTTCATATTAGGCAAATATTGTATATCCAAAGCCTAGGTAAAATTGACTGCAAAGAACTTGTTCTTTGTGGTTTAGTTGGCAAGTTTTCAAACCTCTCTTCAACCAGCCGAATTGAGTGTTTGTGTCGAAAAGGAGTTCAGACGGTGTTCTGTCTCCGTGAGGTCTTAGTGCCCAGTGTGCGCTAGGAGTGAGAAATCTAACAAGGTGTGTTGGTACTGAAGATAGGATCTTCAGTTGTTTCAGTTTGTGTGCACCCACAAGCACACGTTCAGGTTTGTTGTGCACCCGTAAGCACGAGCATCGGTTTGCAGTGCACCCGTAAGCACTTGCCCAGTGAAGTTGTTGGTCTGATCAACCAACCGTGGATGTAGGAAGTGTTTTTCCGAACCACGTAAAAATCTCTGTGTTATTTACAGCTTTCAGTTCTTACATTCTTACTTGCGCTCTTATCTTCTTAAACTGAAAACTAATTAATTGCAAAGAGAAACCTAACGACTGACAACGTGTTTAATTACACAGGCTATTTCGAAATAAAGTTTTCCACTGCGTGTGTTTTCAGTCTAACTGATCTATCTTCTGATAGTCAGTAAGATTCATAGCATATCTCTGTTTATCAAACTCGACTGAAGCCTTACGTGTATCAGTTAAAGTCTTTGACTTAACTGATAACTCCTTACTGAAGAGTATTTAGTATCAGTAGTCAACCCTATTTTGGTCAAAACTCTTTTCAGTAAACAGGTTGAGTCAGTTTGTGTTTGAAGTTTCATTTTGATTCATCGAGAAAAATAGCCTATAGGTGTATTTCCACCCCATACACCTATTCGAGACCCTCCGGACCTAACAATTGGTATCAGAGCAGGTTGTTCGCATGAACAATTTTGCTTTGATCAAAGTTCTATTGAACTAGATCCTTCAAAGGGGTATTTTCACTTCTTAAAATCTTTTCAAGATTTTTCTTGGGTTCGCATGCTCTGTGTTCCTTTCTCCGTTCCTATGTTTTTCTTTTTCTTTCCCTCATGAATAGGACCAAGGAAGGCTTCTCCAGTGATTATGTCAACACATTCTTTCGAGGAGTCAACGGACTTGAGATTGGGCCATTGGATTCAGACCTCAACGACAGATTCATCTTCCTTGAAGAAAACATGAGTCTAACCCACTCACCTCCAGGAGAAATTAACAAATATGATCAAGTTCGACAGGAATATCAAGACCTAAGAATGAGATTTGAAAATCTCCTTAGGGAACATAGGAAAATCATCAGAGAAATTCTTTATGTGCAAGACATTCGAGAAAATGTCATGTACTATCTCTGAGATGAAGTCGAAGTTGATAGAAGAAGTATTCAAGAGCACAGACTGATCAACAGACTGAAACTTCTACAGTCACAGAAGCAAGAACTTCAACCTCTTCTTGAAGAAACAAAAATGAACTCCAAGAAGACGTCAGAAGTGTTTGAAGGAGTGATCCATGAAGCAACTCTACAGAGCAGAAGAAAGATGAAACAAGAGAAGCAGGTGTAGTAACAGTCAAAACCAAAATGCTCAGAGAAGAATCAGTCATCTTTTAAGGGGGAACTTTCACTGCTTTAGACGTCCAATTCAAAACTGGCTGAGTTTCTCTCAATTTGCTTGTAAGTCTAATGACTATCTTTCTTTACCTTCTCTCCTTAGAAAACTGTTACTAGGCTGGTTTGTAATGATGATTTCATTTCCTTTATTTGAATTATGATTTTTAGAATTTACGTCTAAATATGGTTGTCACACATTCACACGATCCCGCCCTTTTTACTAACAAGCGGACTGATCCACACGTGTCACATCTCTATTTGCACGGATTTCAAAAGATCATTGAAACCACCTTGTGCACGATCTTCTATATTCTCTTCAAAATCGTTTCATCTTCTGCAAAGGATTTACTCAATCTCTGAAACCCCTTCATCTCAAATCAAAGTGTGTCTTCTTTCTCCTTGACTCACCGTGAAATCCACAGTTCATCTTCTGTGAGAAATTTTCAAGATTTTTGTAGAAACACTTCGTATCACAAACTACTCATGGCAAAATCTTCAAAATCCGTCTCTCAACAAGTTGTTTGCTACGAATCCATCGTCACTCCTGAGGCTCTTCAGAAGCTCTCTGAACAAAGCAAGATCAATGAGATCTTGAAGAGACATGGATGGGTCAGTTTCTTGCAATCAACACCAAGCCTTTTGCTTGATGATCAAACCATCAAGAAATTCTACGATATTTTAAAGCTTGATGAGGCCACTAGAGACTATCTTGCAAGGATCAAAATCTTCACCTCAGAAGATTTCAAGGAGTCAACTGAAGTCGAGATCAATGTCTCGAAGGCCATCAAACAAATCTTTCAACTCCCTTCTGAAGGACCAATTCCCACATTCACAGATGAAGAAGCTGTCACTCTTTTGAGAGTAGCCCTGAAAGAAGATGGTTCTTCCACGACAAACATCAAAGACGTCTTGAGCATGTCCAGGCTGCACTCTCATCTCAAACCTATCGCCAAGATGATTAAAAGATGCTGGTTTGGTATTCTTGGATCACCAGATCACCTGTCCAGACCTCACAAACTGGTGCTGATCGCACTTCTGCAAGAAGTCCCATTTAACTGGGAAAAGGCCTATCTTCAAATTTTAGCAGTAGAAAAGGGGGCAACTCACTCCTCTAAACATCTGTGTCAAGGAACAAGAGTTTCTTCCATCATCCTTCACAGCACTAGGTCCATTCAATGCTTTTGGAAGAATGCCACCAAGGTTCCTTCAACAATTCATCTTTTTGAAGGAAAAAAAAGCTCAGCCAGAGTGCTTCCCAGTGTGATCAGTGAAACCCCTGTTTCAACTACAGAGGTTTACTACAGAACTCGAGGTTCAGTCACAAGAAACCTCGACAGTCTTGCAACTCCAGTCAAGATTGATCTTGATTCTCCTCTGTCACAATCTAAGGAATATATTGAGGAAGCTGCAAAGAAGACATCAGAGGATTTATCGATTCCAGCTTGTGAATCTCCTCCACAACCACCATTATCCTCAGCTGATCCTTCTCCTAGTCAAGAAAAACAACTGCCAAACAGGTCTCCAGTTGCTGATAAAGAGGAAAGTCCAACAAAAGAGTTGTGTCCTCCTCTCACTGGATTCTTCCAACTTTGTCTCGAAAGCTTCAACAAAAAGGTCAAGTATGCCGAGCCTACTGATATCGATGCTGCTTCATCATCCACAGTGACACCACTTGCACTTCTCAAAAATTATTTGATGCTCCTTGCTCAACACTGTGTCTCTGTCACATTTCCTTCAATCATGGAAACTGAAAATGCTGAAGAGTTTCAAGACCTCGTCAGCTACTTCTTCTTCATCTTTGTCAAAACTATGCCGAGATCCAAATTTCATGGAATTGATGAAGTTCTGACAAACACTAAAATGGAAGCTCTCGAGGACAGTGTCTTCGAAAAATTTAAAGTCACCAATCTCTTGGATGCAATCCATGACTGGTCTCCAAACTAAAGACAGTATCTAAGCTCCAAAGGTCTACTCAAGGAGGATCTCAACAGTGATGATGAAACTCACCTTGAGTCTCCAAACCGTCAAGCTCATCATACAGATGAAAACACAAGGAATGAAGATTCAGTTGATGAAATTGCAAAGTCAGCAAAACCGTCTTCTGATGAGGATATCCAACTGTTAAAGGAAAGGTTGCTATCACAAGAAAATGAGACTTACGATCTCAGGGTCAAATTTGTTTTCCTTGAATCATCGGTTATGAATCTTCAACATCAATTTGGAATTTAGACCGACGGCGACGTAATGCCTGAGTCTCAAGACCATAAGAATCAAGAAGGAGACAAGAAAGAAAAAGGGAAGAAAGCTGCAGAGACTTCTGAAAATCCAGAAAAGAGAACGAGCAAGAGACTTCGCATCGACTGAAGTCAAAGGAAGGTGCAGGATGTCAATTGTCTTTAAAAATTCGTAATTTTGTAAATGATGTTCTTAGAACTAAATAGAAGCTCACTGACTGATTGATCTAGTTTTGCAACTCTGACTGTTGATGCTTTGAAACTGATAGATCATCGGTTATAAATGTTTCTCTCGTTGACAGCCTTTTCAGTCAACCTTCCTTTTGTTAAACTGATTGTCAAACTGAGGGGAAACTTAGTTCTTTTAAACCAGTTAAAGTCGCCCTTCTTAACTGATCTTTCTAATCAGTCAATGAGATTATGAAAGGAAAATTTCCACAGTTACTGTTCCATTGAGCCACTCACTTTATCCTGACTGATTGTTGGGAACTTGACTGAAACTTACCTACAGAACAAAACCTTTTTCCTTTTTTTTAACTGAAGTGATCTTAACTGTAACTGATAGAAACTGAGATGATATGTTATTGAAATCGGTGACTATGATTTCTTGCTGAACAAGACTTATTCAAATTACCTTTTGAATATATCTTATTTTGACCTACGCATGATTTGATTTCATTTTCTGCCCTTTTTCATTATTAGATATTACGCCAAATATTCTTCATCATTTAAAATCTCTTATTTTAAGAAATTTCTCTGACGGGCATTTATTACGAATTTAAAAAATCATTAAATTCTACTTGGCGCGTGGATTTCAAACCGCCGATGTCTTTTCAATTGCCCTAAGTAACTGTTCATCTTCCACGATCACATTTAGTCACCACGTCTCTCTCTCTTCTCATCAACACTTTTGCACTTTCTCTTTCTCTTGCATGCAATCTAACCGCTAATCCACAGAACCCTACTGTGAGATTGTCCTGTGCAAAATTTATCTTCTACACCAAGAAAATCGACTGCACCACCAAAGAAATCGAAGGTAATTGTTGTTTCTTCTCCAGAAACTAATGAGTCGGAACCACTTGAATCTCCCACTGCTGAACGCCCCATTCCCTCTCCCTCCATTCCTGCCACAAATGTACCTCGCCGTCCTCGTTCCTCTCTCCCAAAAACAACATCCAAATCCAAATCCAAATCCAAAGCTGTCTCCAAAACTCCACTCTCTCACAAATCCAAAGGAAAAGCTGTTCTACAGTCTCCCTCAGAACCTAATCGTTCTGATTCATCAGAGAAAAATCAAGCTGTTGTAGCCATGCAATCTGAAGCCAAACGAGATGCCACAAATCATTTGCTTCTTGCTAATTTCGATACCTCTCTAGAAGTCTATCAGAACCTTTATAGACTTCTTACCTGCACATTTCTCAAAACGGCTTCCTGCCCTCATGTCAATGATCTTCAACGTTTTGAGACTGAAGATTCTTTTGAAATTGAAGAAGCCACGTTGTTCAGCATCTTCAATTTCACCAGAGTATGGGATGTCATTTATGGCTTTGATAGGTTTGCTCTGGCGTACCTCAAAGCATATGGTTACTCGCGAGGATCTCTCTACACTGCTCCAGATGCAGGGACCTCCGCACGGAAAGCGCCTGAAGAGCCTCTCTTTGACGTTCTTCATGACTTCACTGACCCCACTTCTCCAGCTCAACAACAAAATCAAGATGTCACAGGCAAGACTCAAGAAACTAAATCTCTTGACTTTGTTCCTCAAGACAGTTCTGCTGCTCTTCGCACTCCACAAGACTCTCCGGATCCATCTTCTCCGGATCAGATGATGACTGATTGAATCAGTCATCCAATGACGGATACCACCACTGCCATGCCTTCTACAAAACAGTCGGCACCATGGACAACTGATCCCATTAGTTGTCCTATCATTGAAGATACTCAGCCTGGTGATATTGATAAAGCTGAAAATTCCACTTCCCCTCTTGCAGCTGAGATACCATCAGCCGAAGATAATGAGGCATCCACTCCGGAATGTTGCATCGAGGACATCACGGAAGTTCCTCCTCCATCGTCACCACCAATCTTCTCCTCTGATGACCCCACCCATGCCGAGGGCCATAACAACAAAAAGGGACGCACATTTGCTCATTTCTCTTCTACGAATGACGAACAAATCATTCCTCCAGCTCCAACCACAGCCTCTGATGCTACGACTTCGTCACACGGAGCTTCAACCTCTAAAAGGCAACCCAGGGCACCTCATGTTCCCCCTGAACTGCCGGTTGAATTTATTGAACTCCCTCGCCGGCCGGGTTATTCGGTATGATTCAGACGATGACACAGACGACTTCATCACTGAATGGAAAAGAAGGGAACTCGTCAAGACCCAGTTTGTCATCCCTGAAGGAACGGAAAATCCCATTGCTGCCTTGCTGGAAGTTCTTTCTGATCAACAGTTCAAGATTGAGACACTCAGGCACGTGAGAGAACGTCAAGACATCTACGGTGCCAAATTCCTCAAGTATCTCATCTTTGTTGAAGAACAGGCTAGAGAGGACATGATAAATCATGATGTCCGCATTACAACTCTTCGCCGTCGAATTCTGAAAGCCGAAATTGATCACCTTGAGCTCCAACAAGCCATGATTCCAACTCAAGTTGGATTTCCAAAAGTCCAACAGGACATCAAGGAGATGCAGCAACAAGTATTGGAAGCAGAGATCAAGTCCAAGCAACATCTTCTAGATCTCCAATCTCATATTGAAAAACTGCGCATTGAGTTCATGAAAGATTTCATGACTGCAACTGATGCCAAACTCATGGTTGCAAAAGAGCTTCGCCCAATCTTTGCCCGACTTACAAAGTTTGAAAGTGAGCTCAACGTAGTTCGAGAATCATCGAACTCCACACTTATCCAATCAATGCTCAGTGATATCAAAGATCTTCAAAGGAAAGTCAACTCTCTCCCTAGGAATGATGCTAAAAAGGGGGGAAGAGTATATGGATAAACGCGACAATCGTGAACTTGACCTTCCTGCAGATTTGGCACAGGCATTTGCCAAATCCCAAGCTTTAATCTCACGCGCTGCCAACCCTTCTTTTCAAGCTCCTTCTGCCTCAAGAGAATACAGTAGAAAGAGATGTAGAGAAGAAAGCTCCTCATCCAGAGATCCAGAGCCCAAGGCCGAGAAAGTTGTCCACCTGGGTGAAGATACTCAACGATCACAACCCTTTCCTCAGATGCTTCGAGAAGAACAAAGATTGAAGCATTTTGTCAGGGAAGGACTCTTGGTATCCTACCTGGATAGATTTGATAGACAAGATCAGTGGAGACCGACTGACATGAATGAATGGTGGGAAAAGCTGAAAGAGTGCTACACCAAGTGGGTTGTCTTCGCCAATCCTAATAGGAATCGGGATTTCCAAAGAGAAGCATGGAAATACTTTCTTGTTAATTGGCCTGAAAGAGGAATGGTTGAAAGGATGCAAACTGCTCAAAGAGAAGCAAATATTCCAACTTCTAATTCCCTGAAGACGACAGTTTGCCCTCCAAGAATAAAAAAACGGCATCGCAATCATACGAGGTTGTCCTAGTGTAATAAGCTAACCCAAGTCGTCTCTCAAGGAAGGCTAAACAGGGCTCTGATCATGCTACGCACAGAAAACAGGAAATAAACCTAAACAATCTAATCAGAAGGTTGGATCTGACACACTCTCTCCGGTTAACTAATTCGTAATTAAAATAAAGCATATAAATTTACTTAGGCGAAAGATAGGAAGCAGGTAAAGAAAGCAAGAAGGCAAATAAAGCTAGGGTTCTAAACTAGCAATCTAGAAGCAATAATTAAATCAACAACCATAGACAACGATTATCTAGGCGAGATAAAAGAACAAACATCTAATCAAATTAATACTAAGCATGATTTTCCTAAGGAACATGTAAATGAAAAGCGATATCAATTCAACTGAGAATTACTCTAACAAATCAACCAACAATCTAACTATACTAACTAGGCAATAAGATTAACAAAGCATAAATCAATGCTAAATATCATTATCAAAACGTATTCAATTATCTAGGAAAAGAGCAACCAAAAAAGCTTGTAGAATTCGATAAATCAATAGATAGAACTTACAATTGATTAAAGGAAACGACGATCTAGCGTAATCCGAGAGTTTCTAATGTGCTTCTCCCTACCAAAACTCTAAGGAAATACAATAAAAATGGAGCTGGAGGCTGGATGGGTCGAGAATGGGGGCCACAACCCTCAAAAAATGGGTTTTAAACCCTAAAAAACGTAACTGACAGTACCGCGACGGCGGCCGCCGTCGGACGGCGGCGCCGTGGACTCCCTTCGCAGAATGGGCACGGCGGCCGCCGTCCACTGCTGTAATGACCCGACTTTTAATTGAGGATTTAAAATCTTCTAATGACAGATTAAGGATTTATTATGACAATTAGGGTTCGGCATCCATTAATAAAATACGGACTCATATGAATTTGATTATTTATATACGTGATGATTTATTTTCATTTTTATTTTCAATGGATGATGCACTCAAAATATATTTTGAGTCTATTAATTTATTACCGATGATTTAACATTGAAGTGTTAAATATAGATCTTTTAATTGATTGTTAAAATGAGCCTATGTGATTATTTAATTTATTAAATTGACAAACCCAAATGGATTTTTATAATTCAATGGGAATTAGGTACATGTTAATGTGTTTATATAAGATTGGGCTTACTTATGTGAATGATTAATGTGTTAATTTTTAGATATTTCTTTGATCTTAGATATTTTCACTAAGTGTGATTAAAGAATACATGGTTCTCAATCATCCACCAATCCCATTCTACCTCTTTAAAATAACTCCACCACTTCACTTTTCTTTTTACATCTCAACTCCTACAGCCCCAAGTTTACACAGCAGATTCACGAGACAACAACATACACCACATATGTTAAGGTTTTTCTCCTTAAGCTTATTTCAGTTAACCTGTGCAGAGAACCACCAAAGCCACATACAATTACTTGATATTTCTTTATGCGTTTACAAGATATGGCTTACGATATGAAATTTCAGATTTTTTTAACTACAAGAAAAGATGTTCAGATGTTATAAGCAATTGTTATATATGATATTTACAGTATGAGAATGATATGTGCTAAGAAAAACCCTATGCTATTTTGTGAACTGATTTGTGGCTTGAACCCTGCTGTGTGTGTGAGTCGAGGTCAGGGGACGGTAGCCGCGGTGGCTGCCGGCGGTCGACGGACGGCGACGGAGCCGCGGTGGCTTCCGATCTGCCAAAGAGGGGGAAAATGAGATGAGTATTTCAGATTTTTAATTTAGAATTTAGAAAAGGGGGAAAAATAGAAAAGGAAGAAATTAGGGCTTACCTTAGGCTGCCAGTCGATGAAAGCAGCGGCGGCGGTGGATCCGGCCGTTCTGCTGGAGCGGATGAAGCAGGAGGGACGGCGACGCGGCGGCGCGGCGTTGGTCGTGTTCGTCCATGACTGTGTGAGTGCGTGACAGAAATAGCGAGAGAAGATGAGGGAGATGGAGACGTCGGCAGTTCGGCTGGCAGGAGAGGAAAGCAGGCGGTGGCGGCGCACCGTGGTGGTTGCGTTTGCTGTGCCCTTGTCCCGGCAGGTTGAGGAGAGGGAGAGAGTCAGGTTGAGGAGAGGGAGAGATTCAGGGCGTGTAGAGAGGGAGAGAAAACCGAGAGGGAGAGGAGAGATGCCGAGGGAGAGCAGAGCGCCGCTCGTCGGCGGCGACGACGCCGTTGAACGGCAGCGGCGGCGGACACATCGTCCGAGAGAGAGAGGGAGGGATGATAGGCGCAGGCTTTGTGTGTGTGTTTGAATGTGTTGTGTGTGTTTATTTAGGGTTAGAAATGAGAATGGGCTTTGGGCCTCCTTTAATTAATTTGTTGGGCCTTTTCTTAGCTTTGGGCTCGACCCCTCATAAATAAAATCTGATGGGCTTTTGATTTAAAGAACTTGGGCTTCTTTATTTAAATGTTTAGGCTCTTGGTTAATAAAATTGATTGGATCTAATTTATCTAATTAATTTGGGCTTATATCCATTTAAATTATTTGAGCTCTTAATTATTAATTTAATTTGAGTTTGATTAATTTAATTATATATTAACCTTTAAATTAATTATATAAATGGAGTTCTTTTATTTCAAGTATTTATAAATGGACTTTAAAATAAAATATTTCGAGTTAAACTCTTATTTATTGAATTCTTTTCAAATGACTTATTAATATGATTTATTTGAAAATGATTAAATTGTTTTAAGTATGAGAAAGCAGGATCTATGATGATTTAATTTGTCTATGTGATATTATTTATTTTGTTATTAAATGACGGAATATTTGACTTGATGGCATGAGTAGAACGAGTTATGATTGATGCGCATGTTGATGTTCGAATAAATAGTTTCGAACCTAAATGTTAGTTATGTGATAAATGTTTTGAGTTTAAGGTTTTGACGAGATAAGATTAATATGGATGCTAGAACCCTAAAATCATTAAAGGAGATAGTTTAGTTTAGAGACCTATCTTCCTTTCTTACACGACTTTCTTCTCGAACTTATCGACTCTTCGTCAATAAAGGTCCAGACGGGAAGTGAAAGCTAAAGAAGGAGGTAACTCTACGCCCCTAGTGGGAACGGAATAAGGTGGGCTTTCTTAAAACACGTATATAGAGATCCCCTGCATGCAGACCTCTTATACGAAATGAAATGAATGACATGATATAACTGTTAAGTTCGATTTTATGAAAATGATCAAATGATGAACAGTTCTTTATGAAATGAAATGAAGTGAATGAAATGTTTATGAATGATTGTCTGCCAAAAATGTTTATGTTTTATGTATGTATACTATCTGTGTTGGTTCGCCAACTATAAAGGAAATCGAATTCGGACCCTACGCTAGACGAAGGTTTGCTAGTAAGGGTTAACATGTACACTCATGGAGACTGTGTGTCGCTTGCGACCGGTCTTGGCGTCCGTGGAAGGAGGCCTCCTTCCCGGCGCGTGAAAGGAACAGATATGGATCATATAGACTGAAAATGGGATGCGCATCCAACTTTATGAAATGAAAGAAAATGTTTAGTAAGCACGGGTCCTTCAAGTAAAACCCTGTGTGTGACTGTTGGCAGTACAATAAATGATAAAATGTTATGATAAAATGTTATGTTTCCGGCATATGTTCACTGAGTATTTTTACTCAGCCCTGCATGTTGTTTTCCCTAATGTGCAGGTTGAGCGGGTGATGGAATGGAGCGGAGTTGAGCGGATGTACCCTTTGACATAGAACAGTAATGTAACCTTGAGTATACATCTTCATATGTATAACTCACACGTATTTCCGCTGCAAGATACTCTGAGTATGCTAATGTTTTATTTCAAGTATGATACTCTTTTGTTGGGTAATCCACTTCGACGGGTTTTCTCGAACGAACGTCTTGTATTTGCCCATGTGATCAGTTATGATCCTAGTGTTATATAAACAAATGTCTCTTTTCGTAAAATGTTTGATTGTTAAGTAAATGCCCCTTTCTTTCCCCGCTTCTTAATTCCCTTCCCGAGTCATAACTCCGGTTAAGCCATCCTTAGGGATTGCGGGCTGTGACAACTGCAATGCGCAGCAGTTTTGTTTTGGCCCGTTCTCCCTCGTTTCAAGTCGGATTTTGGATCCGTTTTCGCCTACGAACTCGTATCTAGACAAACTTCGATTCTTCTTCAGACCAATCAACTAAATTCTGACTTTATTTTTGTCCACATATCAATCAATTTGAGCATAAAAACCTGAGACAACAAAATTAGCACAAAAGCTCAAATCAATCAACTCTTGAGTGAAAGAGACCAAAATAAAAGTCAATATAAGATGTAAACACCCACAAATTCATCACAAAATAGGGCTAAACAACCCCCCCACACTTGATCCTTTGCTTGTCCTCAAGCAAAGTCACGACACCAAATGATAGTTCACAAGAGAACTTCCTCACCATTCACATCTCCAACCAATCTAAGTCTCTTAGCCATTACATTCCTCACGAGATGTTCATTGTTAAGATTTTAAGAAGCAACAACCCCATGATACAATTCAATCCGATCAGACCCGATTCTCCGCGAGAGGTGAATTTCCTAATGTGATTGCCTTTATAATCAAATCCCATTTTCCTTGAAGATGATAAACAATCAAACCAAATCTAATTTTATACATCTTTCTTTTCAAGGTGATGTTATTCCATTCTCAATAGATGGGCCAACTTTCGTGAGATCAACACTTTTGGAGGTAATCCAAAATGTTCTCACGTGGTTTTCCATGCTCATAACACTACCGTCAGAGGAGCAGAGACCCAGAGCTATAGAAAATTCAACAACAAACCAACATTCAAACTCAAGGGATAAGACCGTAGGCTATCACAATGAAAACACTCACATCAAGAATAGCTCATAAGGGTGTTGCATCCAAAACATTAAACAACTTACATCAAGTGAGGAACATGCATAGCCTGAGAGACAAAGATAGCAACCAAGCCAACACAATTCATGAAATTTACTTGTGAACAAATCATCAAAGTGTGCATTAATACTTGAAGCCAAGCAACAATCAAGATAAAGGAGACCATTTGCCCCATACAATAAAGCCCAAAAACACAACAAAAAGGCACCCATAGGATCAACAAACACCCCCCACACTTAAAATCTAGCACTGTCCTCAGTGCTCGCAAAAAGAGGGGTGAAAGAGAAAAACTTCCCTGAATATTGATCCAAGTGGCGAGCCTATAGTTTCCCACGATGTCTGCCTATCTCTCATCAATAGAACAAACAATGCACCAACCTGCACCAAACAATAGAAAAAAAATAGAAACACAAACCCAAACAAAACGAAAGAAAAACGAAAACAAGAAAAAGCAAGAAAACATGGGTTGCCTCCCATGCAGCGCTAGTTTTTAAGTCGCCAGCCCGACTAAGAGAACCCCTTAACTAAAATCCGATTGAAGCTTTAGCTGCCTTAACGCCCTTGTAAACACGTCTTCTTGAATTGCAGCTGCGGGTCCTCCAAATGAGCGCTCCATGCTCATATCATGAGATGGTCTTCTATCCACGCATCCAAGGAGATCGAGTGACACAACCTCATCAAGCTTCTCTTCCAGTAGCAAGGCACACAGAAGGCCTTGCTCTTTATCATCTTCCTCTTGTAGCTTATCCAGGAATTCTTGCTCAATCTCACTTTCATCTTGCAAGTTAGCAAGAAATTCTTCCACGATCTCGTCCTCTTCCTGTAGCTTATTAAGGAATTCCTGCACAATACAATCCTCATCCAAAGCATCAAATGTTGCAACATAAGAGCAGTTTTGAATTAAGGAAGTTGGGGTAGTAGGTTTTTTATCAAAAACTGAGAATGTTACAGCTCTACCTGCCCCTGCCATACTCACAATTCCCGTACTCACATCGATGCGAGTATGGGTGGTGGCCATAAAAGGTCGGCCAAGCAGTATGAGATGCCCATTCTCGCCTCTAATCCCTTTTCCCACATTAAGGACAACAAAATCAGCCAAAACACTAATCCCCCTCACAACAACCTCAACATCTTCAGCAAGGCCCCGTGGGCTACTAATAGAGCCGTCAGCTAGCTCTATCTTCATATTCGTGCATTTAAGCTCTTTATTACCCAATTTCTCAAAAATATCAAGTGGCATCAAATTGACTGCCGCGCCCAAATCAAGGATTCCCAAGACCTTTTCAACCCCACCTAAACTAATATAAAAAATAAAGCTACCTGGATCTCCTTGCTTGGGTGGTGGTTGGTCTGGTGCAACAGTGACAGGTGGCAGTGGCTCACTGGGGCATTGGATAGCATTGATTGCTTCCACGGTTTTGCTTCTCCATTTTCCCATGGTTATTGGGGCATTTTCCTTGACTATCGCCACGGCATGAGCTTGATGCGGCTGTTTGTCCTGGTTTGGGAACTTCCCAGTTGGCTGTTGTTGCTGCAGCTGATTCAAGGCTCCTGTTAGTTGCCCAACTGTAGTCTCGAGGTGCTTGATGGTAGCACTCTGAGCCTCCATCGCCTGTTTGCTAGCTTGCATGAAAGCTTGCATCTGATCTTCAAATAAGGGGCCTGGAGGTTGGTGCTTCTGAGGTGGGTAGAACTGCTGCTGGTTCTGATAACCCATAGGCTGCTGGAATTGACAGTATTGAGAACTCTGCCCGTGTCCTTGCATGTGACCCTGGAGTTGCCTACTCGAATACCCTTGTGCAGCAAAGACTTCTACTCCTCCTTCATAAGTACGCTCGCCCATCCTATGGCACTCGTTGGCTCCATGGCCATATTCGCCACATATGCCACAACCTTCTGCTGGTGGCGCGTGAGCGGGTGGAGCCTCCACCTGGTTCATCCTGAGGTGCTGTACTTGCCTCATCAAGTCCGCTACTTGCTTTTGAAGCTCATTGTTTGGATCTACTGCATTAGCTTCAGCCCTCCTTCCTCTTACCGATTTTTGTTGGGAACTCGCGGCAAGTGTGTTGAAGATCTCCTTGAGTTCATCAGCTGTCTTCCGGGCAATGTTGCCTCCTGCCGTGCTATCCACCATAAATTGAGAAGTCTGCAGCAACCCGTCATAAAAGAGTTGCATCAATATCACTGGGGTTAACTGATCCTGCGGGCACTGGCGGAGGAGCTCCTGGAATCTCTCCCAAGCCTCATGAAGTGGCTCGTTGGCTCCTTGAACAAAGTTCATGATTTGAGTTCTAATCTCTTGTGTCTTGTGATTTGGGTATAACTTCAACATAAACTTCTCACAGGCCTCTCCCCAAGTAGTGATAGAACTAGGCCGTAAGGAGAGAAGCCAAGTCCTTGCCCGATCCTTAAGTGCATACTGGAAACATTTAAGCTTCAGCTGATCTTCTGTGATCTCCAACAGTGAAAAAGTTTGCACTTGGGTGCAGAAGTCCCGGATAAATTGCAGGGCATCTTCATTCGGCAGCCCATAGAAGAGGGGGAGCAGACTTGAATCATTGGGCTTCAGGTTGTAATTCCTGACTGCAGTGGGGAGCTCAATAGCTGAGTTCGTGGCCTCTATGACAGGCCGGGTAAAATCCCCCATGTACTGCAAATTTCTTCCTGCCATCTTCTCAACTCCAACGCTAGACAAAAGAGACTCGGTACCCTCTCCTAGGCTTCAAGCACCTCGCGTGCACGGTGAGTGTTGTTAAGTAGAATGCCAAATTCCTGTTAAGACTTTAACTCCCTAGCAACACAACACTCAACAAAACAGATCAAACGCACCAGTGGGCGAAAGAAAATAACCGAGCAAAAATAAAAATAAAATAAACACAGAAAACAAAGTATCACAACCAAACGCCTAAAGCCTTCCCCGGCAACGGCGCCAAAATTTGACTCAACCCAAAACACCTAAGGGATTGACTCGCAATCGTACGAGGTCGTCCTAGTGTAATAAGCTAACCCAAGTCGTCTCTCAAGGAAGGCTAAACAAGGCTCTGATCATGCTACGCACAGAAAATAGGAAATAAACCTAAACAATCTAATCAGAAGGTTGGATCTGACACACTCTCTCCGGTTAACTAATTCGTAATTAAAATAAAGCATATAAATTTACCTAGGCGAAAGATAGGAAGCAGGTAAAGAAAGCAAGAAGGCAAATAAAGCTAGGGTTCTAAACTAGCAATCTAGAAGCAATAATTAAATCAACAACCATAGACAACGATGAAGGAATATTAAACTGAATTAATGCTCCGTTTGCCCGATGATCGTTTCTTGGATTATTATTAATTTATCATACAACGATTAATCCAAACATTCTCCTATGAATTTAACAACTGCACGTTGGAGTTAGAAAATACCTGAAGAATTCCTAAGAATTCGTCAATCTGTCGCTGAACAGGTCAGTCATCTTCAAGCCTTCGTTTGAAGCCTCAAACGTCCTCAAATCGTACTTCGCCCAGAAATACGACTTCTTCTTCTTCGAGAGAGCTTTCCGTGGCCGCCTGATTCGTCTGAATCGGAGTTCTGTGGAGGAAGTTATGGCTGTTTTACGGAGACTGCCAGAACTTGGTTTCCTGCGAAAATCTGACTCCAGCTCTGATCTTCTCGACTGTATCCCGCTCAATTCCCAACGTTGGATGGACAACGAGCTATGGAAATTCCCAAGACAGAAATCACCTCACGTTTTCCTGCGCCTCTCTCTGATCTCAAAAACCCTAATTTTATCAGTGTATTTTCCTGAGAGCTGACAGCTGTATTTAATAATACAGAAAACTGAGAGGGGGCGCCAGTTTCTATGTGAGGGCCGAAAATCTGCCCTACTTGGGCTAGGAGACATTGGGCCAGCCCAGGGACCAGATACAAGGAATAAAGATGGGCCTCAAATAAATTAATTTATCTATGGTCAGCCCAGACCATAATTAATTTATAAATATCAGTTCATTCCACTAGAGAACCGATACTGACTTACCCCTTTATTGCCGGTGATGAGTCGGGGCCTGTATTTAGACTTATTAAATCTCCGTATTTAAAATATCCGACATCCATTAATTAATTAGAGCTCTGACAGCTTAAATTAATTAATCTCTTAATAATTCCTTAAGCAGTACCACTCAAACTTTATTATTACGCCTGAACTTAATCAACCTGCAGGGTTTAGCGTAATAAACCTTATTGAGCTCCTTAAGGGGATGTCATTATCCTATACCGGATACGGGTACTAATACAGATAATCAAATATCATATATTAACCGCTATAACCCAAGATACAGAGTACTCGAGTTAGTATATAACTTTCACCCATAGTAAGTCAAAGTGATATACGAATTAATATATATATCTGAATACTTATTAGTATTAAGATTTATAAGTCACCGAGATCTTGATTCTTCACTTAAGTCAGATAGAAGAATACATCTCAAACTGTGGTCCTATCAATACGTAATGACGTACCAGTATAGACAAGTAGCCAAGACAAACTACTTTCATCTATACTGCAGCCTAAACCAATAACTTGTCCTAGAGTTATTTCGGCTGTGATCATATTATATCTCTTAAGGTTATTCCAATTATATGGTCTTCTGTGATCCACAACACACCATATAATCTACTTATATAGAGATAAAGAACATACATATGCAATCATGAACACAATCAGATAGGAGATTAGATAGTGAACTTAGGAAACATTGTATACAAGCATAAAACGTTCTTGCTTTCAGTATACAAATCCAACAATATCCTACTTATACTAAAGCAAACTTTTAGTATACAATGCGTCTATTTACTAATCACCTAACACTTATCCCACTTATACTTAAAGTTTCCTAAGTGGGTGGCATCAATCTGGCATCAATCGCATTCCCATCTTTCAATGACCATTTGCGATAAGCCTTTTGTGAAAAGATCAGTAGGTTTCTCCAATATGTGAGAATTTATTCTTTGAGCACATAACCTCGATCTACGAATAATCGTATAACTTGGTACTTACTCTCCATGTGTTTGACCCCTTGTGGTTCTAGGATTCCTTAGAGTTTGCAACTGCACTTGAGGTACCACGAAGGTGATGCTCTCACGCAAAACAGGAATCACTCTTAGACCCTGGAGGTAGTGGTCAAACCAAAAGGTTTTACCTCCCAAGGAAAACACATAGCTCGAGGTAATTATTCTTTGTTCCGGTCAGCCTGGAAATCCGAAACCGTATAATCCAAAAAGGAAACTAAACTGTCTAACTGGTAAACTACCCTTATTCTCTAGTCAAGGACTTGAGAATATAATTTTACCACAGTTCAGTCTTAACTAGAACTATACTGATATCTTACAATCATGCTAACTGCATAGCAAAAATAAGATCTCGTATATAGCAATCCATACATGAAGCTATCTACTGCGGAAATGTAGAAAACTGCCTTCATTTCCTCAACCTCAATAGGCATCTTAAGACATAGTCTTTAGATCAAGGAACGCCATATCTAAAAGGTAGCAATCTTTTCTTGGCGGTATTCATACTAAAACGAGTATTCTCAGTATCAGTGTAAGACACTCGAGATAAGCCCAACATCTTTTTCTAGTGATCCTTTATAACCTTGATCACAAAGATGTATACTATACCTCCTTAGTCTTTCATCTGAAACTGTTCGGATAACCATTACTTTATGTCTTGACAATAGCTCCATATTGTCGCCAATTAGGAGGATATTATCTACATAAAATGCAAGATAAACCACATCACTGATGACACGAGAGCGATTGACACGAGATGCTTCTCTCCCTCCCTCACGTAACCTTCAGGTTGTTGCACATGGATGTCCTTACCTTTTCCAAGGTAATGTATATGACATCCATTTGCCAGGCCTCGATGGTTTAAGTGAGCTGCTATGGGTAAAATGCTCTGAATGTTCTGAGCATGGCACTGGCGAAAATATCATCATAACCTATATCCTTACACTGGGCATAACCTTTCGCCACCAGTCTAGCTTCGGAAGTTACGACCTTGCTCATTCGGGCCTGTCATTATCTTGTATACTCACTTTCAACCTAAGGCTTTACTGCCTCCTGGTAGCAAGATTTTTCTAGTATACACCCATTATCTTAATGGATTGCTCCATTGAGGCGTGCCAGGAATCTACATTCTCGTCTTCCACTAATTCCAATATATGGGTCGATTCTCTTATATTCACTTCCAGGGACTGAATCCAAAGATCTTCCCAAGAACATAAATCGATCGGGTTGTCCCACAACCCTCCCACTACAATGGATCTGTGGTGGCACATGTGTGTCAACAGTGCGTGCAGTGTCTTGTGGTACAAAACTCTTGCACACTTGGCTTGGGTGATGGAATCGCCTGTCTAATGTCTTCAATTTCTTGAAGCACACTATCTGACTTGGATTAGTGATTACTCCCATAGTCCACTTCTAAGAATCGTGTGTCATTGCTAATAACCACCTTCTGATTCTTTAGGACTAATTGCAAAGATACATAACTCATCATCGAACATATTTTTCCAAGAGTGACCTATTTATTCTCTCCACCACACCATTTTATATAGGGATTACACGGTGTAGTAAACTGGGTTGGAATCCCAAACACTGACAATGAATCAGAAAAGATCATTCCTAACACATTATTGGCCCTTTATCCCCCTGTCATGAATGACCTGGTCTCCATCTTTTCCTCTATACAGGATTCGCAGGTTCGAAATAGTACAACCTGGATTGAATCCAATGTACTTATTTAGACACGAGCCTTTGGATCCTGTTAAGATAGATGTGACCTAATCTAGGGTATCAATATATGTGTAAGATCCTCATGAGAGATTAGCCTTAACTTTTCTCTTTCTTTTTCTTTTGTTCGATGATGTAAATGCAATATAAAGGTATTTTGGAGACAAGTTATAGTATGAAGAGAGATGTTCAAAAATACCAGAATAGACAACTTTGTCATTTCTTATGATAGAAATACTACTATCAAAAATGACATGTGATCCATCTATTCAAAATTTTGAAACATGATAAGAAACTCTCAAAAACTAAACTATGTCTTTAGAACTTAAAGACAAGTCTTCAATTGCAACATCTGCGACTCCAGTCACGTTGCCTACGAAGACAATCATCTCATCACTTCTCAGCTTCCTTGTCAGCCTAAAAGCCATGCAAGGTGCAACAATCATTATCAGTTTCTCTCGTTATCCACTACTCACAACTGAGTAGAAAATGAGCTGATATGTCTCAGTTACTATAGCAAGTGAAGTACCTTAACCCTTTGCCTTGAGTATTGAAAGAAGAAATTTCCAATACTCAATCTTATCACACCACTACTCCCATTATTTCCCTTGTCTTTCTTGCCCCTTGGACCCTTCTTCTTCCCGTCATTCGACGAAGAAGATGGCTCTCCTTTGGCAATAACAAGTGCTTGCACATCTCTTTCCCACAACTTCCTTAGCCGTAACTAGAGCATTCAACAACTCAAAAAGAGTATTATCTTTCTTGCTCATAACAGCGTTGAGGCGGAAGTTCTTAATTAAAGACTTGGGAAGAGAGTTCACGATATATCGACTTTTACCTCACCGTCGATACTCCCACTGAGCAGGTCAAGTCCGACTCTCCGAACACTTTCTTGAGATTCAGCATGATGCTAATAGCATCATCCATGCCCTGATGTTGGAGCTACAAGGTTTGTGACATTATACTCATAATATAGCATATAGCCACATTATTCGTCACATGCCACCTTTTATGCAGTTCCTCTTTCCCATCAGTTGTCTCATTGTTCGGACCATAAGAACGTGGAGTAGTAAGCAACACAAAAATTGTGTTAGTTTGTGATAAAGATAAAAATCCAAAACTGCGTTTCCATTTTATATATGTGGACCGGTTAAAAGACTTTGTGTAAGAATAAAAACAATAAGAGACATAGACATATCTGAAAGTAACGAACATAAAGCACATAATTCGTAACAATAATATTGTAACCTTTTGATAAAACAATATTAATGAAACCTCCAACCGCTCAAAGAATCCCATGTGCAAGCCACGTGGGGTGGACGTTTACACACGAACTCCTCAACCAGACTATTCACCTAGTCATTTAATTTCCATGTCAACTTAACCTTTTGACAAAAGAAATTAATAGTTGGCACCTTGACTAGACCATATCATCATCAAGAAGGGACTCCGTGGGGGAGTTGTACATTGTACTTGATATGATATCTAAGCAATGACCACATTTTAACCTTGAAAATTAAATTCTCGAAATTAACATACTCACTAGGACCATGCCGCTTTCAATTTAATTTTCTTGGTTATCTTATTTAATTCCATTCTCCAAAGTACTTGTGAAAATTACACAAGTAAGCCACGTGGGGTGGACGTTTACTGCATAACTCCCACTACTTTAATGGTTTAAATATTTTTATAGAAACCTCTTCTGACAAACTTATGAGAAACAAATATGAAGTAAGCCACGTGGGGTGGACGTTTACTCACATTGTCAATCACTTTGTCTAGAGGCCGCATGTGGAGGTCTACATAATTTTAAGGATAAAATTAATTAGAAATAACCACAATTTAACTTTGAAATTAAATTCTCAAATTTTGACATACTCACTCGGACCATGCCGCATTCAATTTAATTTCTTAGTTATCTTATTTAAATCCATCATCTAAAGTACTCGTGAAAAATTATACGAGTAAGCCACGTGGGGTGGACGTTTACTGCATAACTCCCACTACTTTAATGGATTTAAATATTTTTATAGAAACCTCATCTGACAAACTTATGAAAGAACAAACATGAAGTAAGCCACGTGGGGTGGACGTTTACTCACATTGTCAATCATTTTGTCTAGAGACCGCATGTGGAAAACTAAATAATTTTTAATCATCTACAAAATTATCAATACAGCTTAGTCTTTTTTCTTTCAAAAGGTTTGATCATGCTTAACACATAATCCTAAACATGCTCTTCTAGAACACAACATGTAAAACATGCTCGCAGAATTCTAAAACATGCTTAAGAAAACGATAAACATAGCATGCTTGTCTAAGCGCAGTTAATAAACACATATTAACAAGCAAAGACAAAAACAGCATGCAACGAGCATAAATGATTAACACCACGACATGCAAAGAACAGAATTAAAACAATAAAGTTCTTCGTGACCCATTCGTGGAACCCCAACATCTATTCTATTTTAAAAGAAAATAAAATAAATAAAAATGGACAAAAAAATTGCCAAAAAAAATGCCTAAAAAGGCTGAAAAATCGAACCAGCCCTTGCTTGGGCCCAAAACACGCGGCCCAGCCGCCCAGGCCCGTCCAGCAGCAGCAGCAGACGGCAACATCAACGGCAGCAGCGGCAGTATGCCGCCCGCCGGGCGCGCAGCGCGCAGAGCGCGCAGGCGCGGCCCCGGGCGCGCATCACCCCTGCCGGTTGCTTCCAGTCGCTCGCCCAGCCCTAGCCGAGCCCGCCTCGCCATCAGCGCGTGTCCAGACCAGAGAGCAGCAGCGGCCGCGCGGTCGCCTGCCTGGGCGCGCTGCGCGCGGTGTGCACGCACCCGCGCGCGCGCTGCCCAACGGCGCCCGCAGCCCCTCGCTCTCGGTCACCCCCGCCTCGCCACGATCCGACAGCCTCGGTGACAGCAGCACGCGGTAGCGTGGCAGCCTGACCAGGCGCGCGCAGCACACGGTGCCGAAGCGCCCGTGCGCGCGCGGCCCTCGGCGCCGGCAGCCCGTGCCGCACCGTGCCCGTGACGTCCTCCTTACACCGTTCTTCGTCGTTGAATCGTCGTCATCTTCGTCTTGTTCCTCAGTTTTTACAGATTACAAAGGAAAAACAAATACAATTTGAAATCCTAATCTAACCACGGATTTTCTCGTGGTGAAAAACAATTACAACGTCAAAACGACGTATCCCACGAATCAACGAATCACGAAGAACAACAGCAGTTAAACAAACGCACATTATTAATCATACATAAATTAATAATAGAGCCAAGAAATTAATCCTGGGCTCTGATACCAATTGAAGGAATATTAAACTGAATTAATGCTTCGTTTGCCCGATGATCGTTTCTTGTATAATTATTAATTTATCATACAACGATTAATCCTAACATGCTCCTATGAATTTAACAACTGCACGTTGGAGTTAGAAAATACCTGAAGAATTCCTAAGAATTCGTCAATCTGTCGCTGAACAGGTCAGTCAGCTTCAAGCCTTCGTTTGAAGCCTCAAACGTCCTCAAATCGTATTTCGCCCAGAAATACGACTTCTTCGTCTTCGAGAGAGCTTTCCGTGGCCGCCTGATTCGTCTGAATTGGAGTTCTATGGAGGAAGTTATGGCTGTTTTATGGAGACTGCCAGAACTTGGTTTCCTGCGAAAATCTGACTCCAGCTTTGATCTTCTCGACTGTATCCCGCTCAATTCCCAACGTTGGATGGACAACGAGCTATGGAAATTCCCAAGACAGAAATCACCTCACGTTTTCCTGCGCCTCTCTCTGCTCTCAAAAACCCTAATTTTATCAGTGTATTTTCCTGAGAGCTGACAGCTATATTTAATAATACAGAAAACTGAGAGGGGGCGCCAGTTTCTATGTGAGGGCCGAAAATCTGCCCTACTTGGGCTAGGAGACATTGGGCCAGCCCAGGGACCAGATACAAGGAATAAAGATGGGCCTCAAATAAATTAATTTATCTATGGTCAGCCCAGACCATAATTAATTTATAAATATCAGTTCATTCCACTAGAGAACCGATACTGACTTACCCCTTTATTGCCGGTGATGAGTCGGGGCTTGTATTTAAACTTATTAAATCTCCGTATTTAAAATATCCGACATCCATTAATTAATTAGAGCTCTGACAGCTTAAATTAATTAATCTCTTAATAATTCCTTAAGCAGTACCACTCAAACTTTATTATTACGCCTGAACTTAATCAACCTGCAGGGTTTAGCGTAATAAACCTTATTGAGCTCCTTAAGGGGATGTCATTATCCTATACCGGATACGGGTACTAATACAGATAATCAAATATCATATATTAACCGCTATCACCCAAGATACAGAGTACTCGAGTTAGTATATAACTTTCACCCATAGTAAGTCAAAGTGATATACGAATTAATATATATATCTGAATACTTATTAGTATTAAGATTTATAAGTCACCGAGATCTTGATTCTTCACTTAAGTCAGATAGAAGAATACATCTCAAATTGTGGTCCTATCAATACGTAATGACGTACCAGTATAGACAAGTAGCCAAGACAAACTACTTCCATCTATACTGCAGCCTAAACCAATAACTTGTCCTAGAGTTATTTCGGCTGTGATCATATTATATCTCTTAAGGTTATTCCAATTATATGGTCTTCTGTGATCCACAACACACCATATAATCTACTTATATAGAGATAAAGAACATACATATGCAATCATGAACACAATCAGATAGGAGATTAGATAGTGAACTTAGGAAACATTGTATACAAGCATAAAACGTTCTTGCTTTCAGTATACAAATCCAACAAACGATTATCTAGGCGAGATAAAAGAACAAACATCTAATCAAATTAATACTAAGCATGATTTTCCTAAGGAACATGTAAATGAAAAGCGACATCAATTCAACTGAGAATTACTCTAACAAATCAACCAACAATCTAACTATACTAACTAGGCAATAAGATTAACAAAGCATAAATCAATGCTAAATATCATTATCAAAACGTATTCAATTATCTAGGAAATGAGCAACCAAAAAAGCTTGTAGAATTCGATAAATCAATAGATAGAACTTACAATTGACTAAAGGAAACGACGATCTAGCGTAATCCGAGAGTTTCTAATGTGTTTCTCCCTACCAAAACTCTAAGGAAATACAATAAAAATGGAGCTGGAGGCTGGATGGGTCGAGAATGGGGGCCACAACCCTCAAAAAATGGGTTTTAAACCCTAAAAAACGTAACTGACAGTACCGCGACGGCGGCGCCGTGGACTCCCTTCGTAGAATGGGCACGGTGGCCGCCGTCCCACGGCGGCCGCCGTCCACTGCAATGCGCAGCGGTTTTGTTTTGGCCCGTTCTCCCTCGTTTCAAGTCAGATTTTGGATCCGTTTTCGCCTACGAACTCGTATCGAGACGAACTTCGATTCTTCTTCAGACCAATCAACTAAATTCTGACTTTATTTTTGTCCACATATCAATCAATTTGAGCATAAAAACCTGAGACAAGAAAATTAGCACAATTAAAAGCTCAAATCAATCAACTCTTGAGTGAAAGAGACCAAAATAAAAGTCAATATAAGACGTAAACACCCACAAATTCAGTTTCTTTAAACTGTTGTGTTCTTCCTTCAAATTGCAAGTTTTAGGTTTTATTGTTAAAGGGGAATAGTATTCACCCTGTTAAATAACTTGTGCTTTGAGTTCAGTCTTTTTCTTGCTTAGAACTGTTGTGTGGTTTTGGCATCATCAAAAAGGGAGAAATTGTTGGGAACTTAATGAAATATCCTAATCCTAGTTTTGATGATACCAAAATCAATAGGTTTGAATTGTAATAGACTAGAACTGTTCGGACTCAAGTGTTAGAGTTCTTTCTCTAGTTTAGATTGTTGTTCTGAAGATTGAAGACTGAAGAACGAAGGACTGGAGATTGAAGACTGAAGATGCCGACTGATGTAGCAAATAAGGCTAAGTCAAACATTGATATTTGACTTATCAATCGAAGGATCAGTTTCGACTGATTACTTAATGCGTGCCACGTGGATTCAACGGACTGATACTAAAGTCAAGTATCAGTTAAACATTCTTCCTTGGACTGAATCTCCAACGTTGAAAGGAAACCACGCACTCCAGAAGTACAGCTACATTAAATGCAGAGATCTCAGGATCGTCCTTTCTCTGCAGAGGCCATTTCTTTTGGTGATTACCTTTTCAGAGATGTCGCATCTCCTGCTCTTCAAAGTAGTCGTTCTCACCAAACAATGAACCTTGAAGATTGAAGCCTCAGCCCAAGTTCAAATTACTCTCTAACGGAAGAAATCTTGAAGACCATCTCTGCCAACGAATCTATTCAAGACGTCTCCAATAAATAGCGCTCGAGGATCACTTCAATCTTCACCGATTCAACAACATTAGCTGAAATGCTGCCAAATTTGTTACTCAGCTAAACCAAGCCTCCCCAAAGTTTGAATCGAAGAAGAGAATTACAAAGCTAAAAATCAGTCATTGCTGATTACATACATTCTCTTAGACCTTAGGCAAATATTGTATATCCAAAGCCTAGGTAAAACTGACTGCAAAGAACTTGTTCTTTGTGGTTTAGTTGGCAAGTTTTTAAACCTCTCTTCAACCAGCCGAATTGAGTGTTTGTATCGAAAAGGAGTTCAGACCGATGTTCTGTCTCCGTGAGGTCTTAGTGCCCTGTGTGCGCTAGGAGTGAGAAATCCAACAAGGTGTGTTGGAACTGAAGATAAGATCTTCAGTTGTTTCAGTTTGTGTGCACCCGCAAGCACACGTTCAGGTTTGCTGTGCACCCGTAAGCACGAGCATCAGTTTGTAGTGCACCCGTAAGCACTTGCCTAGTGAAGTTGTTGGTCTGATCAACCGACCGTGGATGTAGGAAGTGTTTTTCCGAACCACGTAAAAATTTCTGTGTTATTTACCGCTTTCAGTTCTTACATTCTTACTTGTGCTCTTATCTTCTTAAACTAAAAATTGATTAATTGCAAAGAGAAACCAAACGACTGACAACATGTTTAATTACACAGGCTATTTCGAAATAAAGTTTTCTGCTGCGTGTATTATCAGTCGAACTGGTCTATCTTCTAATAGTCAGTAAGATTCATAACATATCTCTGTTTATCAAACTCGACTGAAGCCTTACGTGTATCAGTTAAAGTCTTTGACTTAACTGATAACTCCTTACTGAAGAGTATTCAGTATCAGTCGTCAACCCTGTTTTGGTCAAAACGCTTTTCAGTAAACAGGTTGAGTCAGGTTGTGTTTGAAGTTTTGTTTTGATTCATCGAGAAAAATAGCCTATAGGTGTATTCCACCCCATACACATATTCGAGACCATCCGGACCTAACAGGGTTGCAACTATTATATTAAGGATATCGCCATGGGCCCGTAAATAGGGTCTGAGACTTTAAAGTCCTTGGATACCGTGCGAATATTGAGGATATGTATTAAATGACCATATGTGTTACCGCTTTATTAACTTGGACAATGATTGCATGTTCCCATATTGAGTGTACCCTGTATGCTCATCCCACATTTAACAATTTCAGGTTTTAATGGCCGGAGGCGCATGGAAGGTCGAATGGCGAATCAAATATTTTGTATTTAGCTTTAACTAAAGATGTTATTTTAAGTAAAATATTTTAAATAAAAATTATTTCATGAATTTCTCATTAAGTATTTATTGATATTCATGATTTTTCCGCATAAATTTTCATTAAAATTTTAATTAGATTTGGGTGTCACAAGGTGGTATTAGAGCTGAATCTCTCCCAGTACGGTGTGGTTCGGGGATGAACCTAGCGGAAGCTGGTGGGCCTGTGATGCCTGGGGACGAAGTGCGGAGTGATCGCCGGTGCAAAAGAGGCACGGACAAGGAGCGGCTCCGATTAAGACTTCCACGCGAAGGGACGCAGGGATGAACCGAAATACACCCGAATGAGAGGGATTTCGAGAATATGTTGAAATGGGACAACATATTCGAGGAGAGCTTAAAGGATTTGATTCGGCTACTCACATCCACAAGATGCATTTTCTTTTCTAGTGCCCACGTGGAAGAAACTCCAAGGTTAAGCGTGCTTGGCTTGGAGCAATTTCAGGATGCTTGACCCCCTAGGAAGTTTCTCAGGGAGCGTACGAGTGAGGACAAAACACGCTAGAAAAGACTCTGTTGGTCTGTGGGGACAGCCGTCAACTTTGGAGTCGGGCTGTTACAGGTGCTCTCACATACTATGTAAAATAAATATATTTAAATTTATATTATTTTTTAAAAATCATTGTCCCATTCTATGCAATTAGGTGTGGCGCGACTATGACGTTGACTTTGATTTGAACTACTCAAGTTAATTTTCAAAGCTCAAGTTTCAGGTGTGAGATTTATTTCAATACATGTCGTGGTCATTTATTGTCCATTTTAATATTATGTGTTTCCATATGTGTTATGAATTACATTAATTGTTAGGGGCCCGTAAATAGGGTCCAGGACGGCACAGTCCTTGGATTGCCACAATGCGATTTGAGGTTATGTATCGCTAGGGACCCGTAAATAGGGTCCAGAACGGAAAGGTCCTTGGATTGCCACAATGCGATTACCTGTTAAAGGGTTGCAACCATTATATTGAGGATGTCGCCAGGGGCCCGTAAATAGGGTCCGAGACTTTAAAGTCCTTAGATTGCCACCGTGTGAATATTGAGGATATGTATTAAATGACCGTATGTGTTACCGTTTTATTAACTTGTGGACAATAATTGCATATTCCCACATTGAGTGTACCCTGTATGCTCATCCCACATTTAACATTTTCAGGTTTTAAAGGCCAGAGGCGCGTGGAATGTCGAATGGCGAATCAAATATTTTGTATTTAGCATTAACTAAAATGTTATTTTAAGTAAAAATTTTAAATAAAAATTATTTCATGAATTTCTCATTAAATGTTTATTGATATTCATGATTGTTCCGCATAAATTTTCATTAAAATTTTAATTAGATTTGGGTGTCACAAGGAGGTATCAGAGCAGGTCTACTTTCCTGTAGACTCTGCAAAATATTTTACATAAATTTTTTAAAAATCATGTGTAAGAAAGTCATTTGACCACTACGCGCTCCAACTTCAAGGTAAATGTATTTTCAAAAGGTTTTCAAGGGGATGAGTATAACTTGTTTATATTCAGAAATTATATTGAATTTACTGCAATAATTGAAGTTATTATGAGAAAATTCAAGTTCAGTATTCAACTTATTATGTTGAAGATTATTGCAGCTATGAATTGTTAAATTTCGAGGCCGAATTTTTTTTAAGTGGGTAAGTTTGTCACAGCCCAAAACCATTATTGTAATATCCCGCCCATTTCTATTAAGTTTAGAATTTAATTTAAGCTTAGATTAAGATGATTTACGCCGGATAAAAGAAAAATGATTTATTTTATTCCAACAAAAATGAATTTCAAAAGCTTTTGTAAATATTTAAGTTATTTAAATTTTTGTGCATTTCATATTAATTTAAATATGAGCATGTGTATATGTGTTAGGTCCGGAGGGTCTCGAATAGGTGTATGGGGGGGGGGGAATACACCTATGGGCTATTTTTCTTCTCTAAAACAGAGGGATCTCAAGATAGAGATCAAAACGAAACTTTACAAGCAAACAAGACACCTATTAACAGAAAGAAGTTTTGACCAAATAGGGTTGACGACTGATACTGAAATACTCTTCAGTAAGGAGTTATCAGTTAAGTCACTGGAACTTAACTGATGCACGTTAAGGCTTCAGTCGAGTTTGCTAAAATAGAGATGTTACAAGTCTTCCTGACTATCAGAGGATAGATCAGTCAGACTGATAACATACGCAGCGGAAATAACTTTATTTCGTAATAGCCTCGGTTGAGCACGTCGTTAATCTTAGGTTTTTCTTTGCAGTTAATCAGAATTCAGTTTATCAAATGTAAGAACACAAGTATGAATGTAAAACTGAAAGCTGTAAATAACACAAAGAATTTTACGTAGTTTGGAAAACACTTCCTACATCCACGGTCGGTTCATCAGACCAACAATTCACTCTGCAAGTGCTTAACTGGTGCACTGCAAACCAATCCGTGTGCTTAGCCGAGTGCACACAACCGAAACAACTGAAGATCCTCTCTTCAGTACCAACACTTCACTCGTGTTGGATTTCTCACTCCTAGCACAACCTGCACTAGGATCTCACGGAGTCAGAGTGCCTTTGACTCAACCCAAAACACCTAAGGGATTGACTCACAATCGTACGAGGTCGTAGGCTATCACAATGAAAACACTCCCTCTCGCATCTACCGGACAAATCACGTCAAGAATAGCTCATAAGGGTGTTGCATTCAAAACATTAAACAACTTACATCAAGTGAGGAATATGCATAGCCTGAGAGACAAAGATAGCAACCAAGCCAACACAATTCATGAAATTTAATTGTGAACAAATCATCAAAGTGTGCATTATTACTTGAAGCCAAGCAACAATCAAGATAAAGGAGACCATTTGCCCCACACAAGAAAGCCCAAAAACACAACAAAAAGGCACCCATAGGATCAACAAACACCCCCCCACACTTAAAATCTAACACTGTCCTCAGTGCTCGCAAAAAGAGGGGTGAAAGAGAAAAACTTCCCTGAATATCTATCCAAATGGCGAGCCCGTAGTTTCCCATGATGTCTGCCTATCTCTCATCCATAGAACAAACAATCTCCAACGCACCAACCTGCACCAAACAACAGAAAAAACAGAAATACAAACCTAAACAAAACGAAAGAAAAATGAAAACAAGGGAAAACAAGAAAAACATGGGTTGCCTCCTATGCAGCGCTAGTTTTTAAGTCGCCAGCCCGACTAAGAGGATCCCTTAACCAAAATCCGATTGAGGCGTCAGCTGCTTAAGTGCCTGTGTAACCATATCTTCTTGAATTGCAGCTGCGGGTCCTCCTAATGAGCGTTCCATGCTCATATCATGAGATGGTCTTCTATCCGCACATCCAACGAGATCGAGTGACACAACCTCATCAAGCTTCCGTTCCAGTAGCAAGGCACACAGAAAGCCTTGCTTTTTATCATCTTCCTCTTGCAGCTTATCCAGGAATTCTTGCTCAATCTCACTTTCATCTTGTAAGTTAGCAAGAAATTCTTCCACGATCTCGTCCTCCTCCTGTAGCTTATTAAGGAATTCCTGCACAATACAATCCTCATCCAAAGCATCAAATGTTTCAACATAAGAGCAGTTTTGAATTAAGGAAGTTGGGGTAGTAGGTTTTTTATCAAAAACTAAGAATGTTACAGCTCTTCTTGCCCCTGCCATACTCACATCGATGCGAGTATGGGTGGTGGCCATAAAAGGTCGGCCAAGCAGCACGAGATGCCCATTCTCGCCTCTAATCCCTTTTCCCACATCAAGGACAACAAAATCAGCCAAAACACTAATCCCCCTCACAACAACCTCAACATCCTCAACAAGGCCTCGTGGGCTGCTAATAGAGCCGTCAGCTAGCTCTATCTTCATATTCGTGTATTTCAGCTCTTTATTACCCAATTTCTAAAAATATCAAGCGGCATCAAATTGACTGCCGCGCCCAAATCAAGCATTCCAAAAACCTTTTCGACCCCACCTAAGCTAATATAAAAAATAAAGCTACCTGGATCTCCTTGCTTGGGTGGTGGTTGGTCTGGTGCAACAGTGACAGGTGGCAGTGGTTCACTGGGGCATTGGGTAGCCTTGATTGCTTCCACGGTTTTACTTCTCCATTTTCCCATGGTTATTGGGGCATTTTCCTTGACTACCGCCACTGCATGAGCTTGATGCGGCTGTTTGTCCTGGTCTGGGAACTTCTCCGTTGGCTGTTGTTGCTGCAGCTGATTCAAGAACCCCGTTAGTTGCCAACTGTAGTCTCGAGGCGCTTGATGGTAGCACTCTGAGCCTCCATCGCCTGTTTGCTAGCTTGCATGAAAGCTTGCATTTGATCTTCAAATAAGGGGCCTGGAGGTTGGAGCTGCTGAGGTGGGTAGAACTGCTGCTGGTTCTGATAACCCATAGGCTTCTGGAATTGACAGTATTGAGAACTCTGCCCGTGTCCGTGTCCTTGCATATGACCCTGGAGTTGCCTACTCGAATACCCTTGTGCAGCAAAGACTTCTACTCCTCTTTCATAAGTGCGCTCGCCCTTCCTATGGCACTCTTTGGCTCCATGGCCATATTCACCACATATGCCACAACCTTCTGCTGGTGGCGCGTGAGCGGGTGGAGCCTCTACCTGGTTCATCCTGAGGTGTTGTACTTGCCTCATCAAGTCCGCTGCTTGCTTCTGAAGCTCAATGTTTGGAGCTACTGCAATAGCTTCAACCCTCCTTCCTCTTACCGACTTTTGTTGGGAACTCGCGGCAAGTATGTTGAAGATCTCCTTGAGTTCATCAGCTGTCTTCCGGGCAATGTTGCCTCCTGCCGTGCTATCCACCATAAATTGAGAAGTTTACAGCAACCAGTCATAAAAGAGTTGCATCAACATCACTGGGGTTAACTGATGCTGCGGGCACTGGCGGAGGAGCTCCTGGAATCTCTCCCAAGCCTCATGAAGTGGCTCGTTGGCTCCTTGAACAAAGTTCATGATTTGAGTTCTAATCTCTTGTGTCTTGTGATTTGGGTAGAACTTCAACATAAACTTCTCACAGGCCTCTCCCCAAGTAGTGATAGAACTAGGCGGTAATGAGAGAAGCCAAGTCCTTGCCCGATCCTTAAGTGCATACTGGAAACATTTAAGCTTCAGCTGATCTTCTGTGATCTCCAACAGTGGAAAAGTTTGCACTTGGGTGCAGAAGTACCGGATAAACTGCAGGGCATCTTCATTCGGCAGCCCATAAAAAGGGGGGAGCAGACTTGAATCATTGGGCTTCAGGTTGTAATTCCTGACTGCAGTGGGGAGCACAATAGCTGAGTTCGTGGCCTCTATGACAGGCCGGGTAAAATCCCCCATGTACTGCAAATTTCTTCCTGCCATCTCCTCAACTCCAACGCTAGACAAAAGAGACTCGGGACTCTCTCCTAGGCTTCAAGAACCTCGCGTGCACGGTGAGTGTTGTCAAGTAGAATGTCAAATTCCTGTTAAGACGTTAACTCCCTAGCAACACAACACTCAACAAAACAGATCAAACGCACCAGTGGGAGAAAGAAAATAACCGAGCAAAAATAAAAATAAAATAAACATGGAAAACAAAGTAGCACAACCAAACACCTAAAGCCTTCCCCGGCAACGGCGCCAAAATTTGACTCAACCCAAAACACCTAAGGGATTGACTCGCAATCGTACGAGGTCGTCCTAGTGTAATAAGCTAACCCAAGTCGTCTCTCAAGGAAGGCTAAACAGGGCTCTGATCATGCTACGCACAGAAAACAAGAATTAAACCTAAACACTCTAATCAGAAGGTTGGGTCTGACACTCTCTCTCCGATTAACTAATGCGTAATTAAAATTAAGCATATAAATCTATCTAGGCGAAAGATAGGAAGCAGGTAAAGAAAGCAATAAGACAACATAAAGAACTAAGGTTCTAATCTAACAATCTAGAAAGCAATAATGAAATCCAAAATCATAAAGCAATAATTATCTAGGCAAGAGAAATAAACAAGCATGCAAATCTATGGTAAACACTAATCATAATTTATCCTAAGGAACATGTAAACGAAAAGCAACACAATTTCAACGGAGTATTACTCTAACAAATCAACCAACAATCTAACTATACTAACTAGGCAATAAGATTAACAAAGCATAAATCAATGCTAAATATCATTATCAAAATGTGTTCAATTATCTAGGAAAAGAGCAACCAAGAAAGCTTGTAGAATTCGATAATTCAATAGATAGAACTTACAATTGATTAAAGGAAACGACGATCTAGCGTAATCCGAGAGTTTCTAATGTGTTTCTCCCTACCAAAACTCTAAGAAAATACAGTAAAAATGGAGTTGGAGGCTGGATGGGTCGAAAGTCTCCTCAAAAACCCTAAAATTCGCCTATTAAATGGAAAAACGCAACTGCCGAAAACGCCCCGGGACGGTGGCCGCCGTGGGATGGCGGCGCCGTGGACGGCGGCCGCCGTGATACGGCGCCGCCGTGTACTCCCTTCGGCCACTGCAATGCGCAGTGTTTTTGTTTTGGTCCGTTCTCCCTCGTTTCAAGTCGGAATTTAGATCCGTTTTCTCCTACGAACTCGTATCGAGACGAACTTCGATTCTTCTTCAGACCATTCAACTAAATTCTGACTTTAGTTTTGTCCACATATCAATCAATTTGAGCATAAAATCCTGAGACAACAAAATTAGCACAAAAGCTCAAATCAATCAACTCTTGAATGAAAGAGACCAAAGTAAAAGTCAAAATAAGACACAAACACCCACAAATTCATCACAAAATAGGGCTAAACAACCTTCCTGAAGTCCTTTTCACTCAAACACTCGATTCAGTATCTCGAAGGGAGGTTTGAAATCCTGCCAACTAAACTTCAAAGAACAAGTTCTTTGGAGCTAGTTTGACCTAGGCTTCTGGGTGAACAGAGGTTTGCCTAAGGTCTAAGAGAATGTGTGTAATCAGCAGTGACTGATTTTTGGCTTTGGAATTCTCTTCTTCGATTCAAGCTTTGGTGAGGTTAAGCTTTGGCTGAGAAACTATTTTGGCAGAGTTTCAGCTTATGTCGTTGAATCGGTGAAGATTGAAGTGATCCTTGAGCGCTATTTATAGGAGAGGTCTTGAATAGATCCGTTGGCGGAGAACATCTTCAAGATTTCTTTCATTGGAGAGCTTTTCGAATTTCGGCTGAGGCTTCAATCTTCGAGGTTCCTTGTTTGGTGAGAACGGCTATGTTGAAGAGCAGGAGATGTGACGTCTCTGATAAAGTAGCCACCAAATAGGAATGACCTCTGCAGAGAGGGATGATCCTGAGATCTCTGTATTTAATGCGGCTGTACTTTTTGAGTACGTGGCTTCCTTTGAACGTTGGAGGTTCAGTCCGAGGAAGAATGTTTAACTGATACTTAACTTTAGTATCAGTCCGCTGAATCCACGCGGCACGCATTAAGTAATCAGTTCCGAACTGATTCTTCAACTGATACTTCAGTTGGTATCTTCAGTCTTCAGTCTTCAATCCTTCGTCCTTCAGTCTTCAGTCTTCAGAACCGCTGACTAAACTAGATACGAACTCTAACACTTGAGTTCAAAAGGTTCTAGTCTATTACAATTAAGTCATATGGATTTTGGTATCATCAAAACAAGAATTAGGATATTCCATAAATTTCCCAACAATATGTGAAATATTTTACATATAATTAATTGATTTTTACAAGATTTAAATTTAAAATTTATGTTGCGCTTTAATTATGTATGTGTGTTGAGTTTAGATGATTCATTTTGGGCCTTAGTTTTAATTGAACCTTACTTGTTAATAATCAAACTCAAAAGTCTTGTTAAAAGGGGGGGGGGGGGAAGCCCAACCCACCACCTCCATTACTGCCAAGTACAGCAGCATGCTCACTGATGAGCCCAGGTTTGTGCTCTGTTTTTGTGTGTGTTTTAAGTCTAGATCGAGTCTTTTTCCTTGTGTTTGTGTCGTTTGGTCGTCTGGGAGGGCGTATTTCAATGGCAGGGACCAGCTTGAGGAAGGAGGCCAAAATGCCAGAGAAACGGAGTGTGTTAGGTCCAGGGGGTCTCGAATAGGTGTATGGGGGGGGGGGGGAATACACCTATAGGCTATTTTTATGACTATCTACAAACCTCAATCAGAGGGATCTCAGTCAGAGATAGAAACGAAACTTTACACTCAAACAAGACACCTGTTTAACCGAAATAAGTGTTGACCAACAGGGTTGACGACTGATACTGAAAGCTCTTCAGTAAAGAGTTATCAGTTAAGTCACTGGAACTTAACTGATCCACGTAAGGGCTTCAGTCGTGTTTGCAAAGATGAAGATGATATCTCTCTTCCTTACTATCAGAGGATAGTGAGTCAGATTGATATCATACGCAGCGGAAATTAAACTTAGTTTCGAATAGCCTCGGTGGAGCAGATAGTTGGATTAAGGTTTCTCTTTTCAGTTAGTCAGCATTCAGTTTTATCAATTGAAATAACACAGTTATGAATGTAAAACTGAAAGCTGTAAATAACACAGAGACTTTTACGTGGTTCGGAAAAACTATTTCCTACATCCACGGCTGGTTGATCAGACCAACAATCCACTCCGCAAGTGCTTCCCTGGTGCACTGCAAACCGTGAACTGAAGATAAACTCTCTCTTCAGCACCTACACACCTCGCGTAGGGTTTCCCTACCTACACACCTCGCGCAGGATTTCAGCACCTACACAGCTCGCGCAGGATTTCCTTGCTAAGCACACCTCGTGCTCAGACTTCCCTATCAGAGTTCAGAACACCTTCTGAAACTCCGAGTCACTCAAACACTCTTATGGGGGAGAGGTTTAAACGAGTGCCAACTATACTTACAAAGAACGAGTTCTTTGAAGCAAGTTTGACCTTTGGCTTCTGGGTACACAGAATATATGCCTAGGGTCTAAGAGAATGTATGTAATCAGCAGTGACTGATTTTGGCTTTGGAATTCTCTTCTTCGATTCAAGCTTTGGGCGATTTAAGCTTTAGGCTGAGTAGCTATTTCGGCAGAGCTTCAGCTTATGTCGTTGAATCGGTGAAGATTGAAGTGATCCTCGAGCGCTATTTGTAGGAGAACTCTTGAATAGATCCGTTGGCGTAAATCGTCCTCAAGATTTCTTCCGTTGGAGAGCAATTCGAATTTGGGCTGAGGCTTCAATCTTCGAGGTTCCTTGTCTGTGTGGAAACGGCTCTCTTTGATGGACAGGAGATGTGACATCTCTGAAAAGTAACCACCAGATAGGAATGACCTCTGCAGAGATAAGATATTGAGATATCTCTGCATTTAATGCGGCTGTACTGGAGCGTACGTGGCTTCCTCTGAACGTTGGAAGATCAGTCCTAGGAGGAATGTTCAACTGATACTTGACTTTAGTATCAGTCCATGGCGCGCATTAAATAATCAGTCTTCAACTGATTCTTCAACTGATACTTCAGTTGGTAACTGCAGTCTTCAGTCTTCAGTCTTCAGTCTTCGTTCTTCAGTCTTCAGTCTTCAGTCTTTGACACCGCAACTAAACTAGAAACGAACTCTAACACTTGAGTTCAAAAACGATTCTAGTCTATTACATTTAAGTCCTATGAATTTTGGTATCATCAAAACAAGGGTTAGGATATTCCACAAGGTTCCCAACAATTTCCCCCTTTTTGATGATGCCAAAACCACACAGCAGTTCTAGACAGCAAAAAGACTGAGCTCACAGTACAAGTTCTAGACAAGGGGTGAAAGCTGTTCCCCCTTAACAACAGAACCTAAATAACTTGTACTCAGAGCAAGAACGAAAACAGTTCTAAACACAGAACAGCAAGAAGACAGAAAAATAACCATAAATCAGAGCCTGGACAAAGAGTCATTGTCTTCAGGGTGAGATCAATAAGAAGTTCATTTCATTAAACGGACTGATAAGCCATCAGTCTAGGTACAGAGCAAGACTTACATTGGAGTAAAAAGTAAAACAAAAACATCATGGATAAACCATGGACTCCAGCAGTCTGCTTGGCTGCGCCTTGAACTTCTTGATCTTCATCTTCTGTCTTCGTGTCTTCAATGTTCCTAAGCTTGTTCCACTCTCACTTGTTTTCCGTTGAATTGAGGTCTCTTCCTCTTGGCGTATCTTCCTCATGATCATCCTGATGAAATAGGACGATCATTTTGCTTGATCGTCTTCAGTCTTTTGAGAATAAGTCTCTTAAGAATTTCCCCCTTTTTGGCAACATCAAAAAGGTGGGATTTTGACTGAAGGATGAAGCTAAGACCACTGCGTGGAAACTGAATCGCAGAATGGTCCAGAGAAAGATGTTGAGGGTCAGAGGTATACGGAGAAGGCGGAGGGTTTAGAAAAGAAAAATTAAAGATGGGTGAGGAGACAGGGAAGGAGACGAAGAAAGGGGTGGGTTTAGGTTTGCATGGCTCTCGAAACTGGGAAGAAGAGAGCAGCAATCATGCAAACCAAAGGAGGTTGAGAGGAGGGTTGATGGTGAAGAGAAAGAAGCAAATGAGGAGAGTTGTGTGGGGAAGGAAAATCGAATCAGCGGCTATCGTGAGGATATACGCTGTCGATCTTGCACCGGTTGACAACGAGCTCCTGCTCATTGTTGTTGCTTGGCATCGAAGCTTCACAGTGGGCAAGAGGCCTCCATGTGAAGACGATGAAGTCTGTCCTATTTCAGACAGGTACTTCAAACCGATGCACTGGGCATGAGGATGGAAGACGCTCGTTTCGCTGGATACAAGTGAGGGTAGAGCAAACTTTGACGCCGGAGAGACGTTGTGATCCAGTGGAAGGGTCCGGTGAAGACCAAGACTATGAGCGTCATTCTTCCACTCCATGACTTTGCAGTCATAGATTTCTCCTTTAGTCGGAACAATTTTTATCTGCAACTTTGCAAACAATTGAAACTTTTTCTCACAGTGAAAGCTGTGGAGAGTTGTTAGTTGATGCAGAAACACTATGAAGACAACATGGTATAAATAGACAAGATGTGAACCATGTAGAAGATGAAAAGGTTTTTCGAAAATTGTGCCTTAAATGCAATTGAAGAAAAAATTTCGCGTCCGCCGTCACTGCGAGGGACTTCAAAAGGCATCATTACATATGTCATGTCAATGAGCGTTTCAAGAAATTTTATTGCAGAGGCAAAAAGGTTGGAAGGATTTTTGGCAAAAAGATTAGGACAAGTTCAGTCAAAACAGATTTTCACTTTATAAAAAATCTTGTCCTATTTCGGATATTCCAATTCCAACAATTCCAATAATCAGTTTAAAGTTTTTGAAAGAAACTGATCAGTTAGAGAAAAGATTTTGAACTAAAAACTTAAAGCTCTAAACTGAAATAACTGATTTTGAAAAGGTAAGCATTTTAAAATACTTACTGATCAACTGAACATAGTAGTCAGTTGATACCACGTGATCCTGGATGATTCATCAGGATGACTTCCTCTTCAGATGAGCACTCGGACTTCATTGCTTTTTACGTCGACGAACGTAGAAGCAGCAGTTGGTTGACCACCAGTCAGCATGACTGTTTGAGAAAATCTTCAAACACAGCATCACTCTTCAGGGTTGATGAGGCCAATCTTTGCACAAACATCATTGAACCTCTCTTCTGGAAGAGCCTTGGTCAGCAGGTCCGCTCTCTGAATAGCAGTGGGAATCCATTCCACAGAGACATTCTTCTTTTCGACATGATCACGAATGAAGTGATGTCGAATCTCAATATGTTTGACTCTGGTGTGATGAACTGGATTATGGGAAATTGCAATAGCACTGGAGCTGTCGCAATAGATAGGAACTTCCTTTTCTTCGATCCCATAGTCCTTTAGTTGATGGACTAACCACAGGATTTGTGAGCAGCAGCTTCCGGCAGCAACATATTCAGCTTCAGTTGTAGAGGTGGCGACTGAAGTCTGTTTCTTAGAAAACCAAGAGATGAGCTTGTTGCCTAGGAATTGACATGTTCCGGAGGTTGATTTGCGATCAAGCTTGCATCCACCGAAGTCGGAGTCTGAAAATCCGGTGAGCTTGATGTCGTCCTCTGCTGGGTACCACAATCCTAAATTGGGTGTGCCCTTGAGATATCTCAGAATTCGCTTAGCTGCATCTAAATGAGCTTCCTTAGGATCTGATTGATATCTTGCACAAACCCCGACTGCAAATGCGATATCTGGTCTGCTCGCAGTCAAATACAGCAAAGATCCAATGATTTCTCTGTACTTCTTCGAAGAGACAGAGCTTCCTTCTGAACCTGGATCAACTTTCCAGTTTGTGTTCATTGGGATCTTGACTGACTTCATGTGCTGAATACCGAACTTAGCTATCAGCTCCTTCGCATACTTGGACTGGCTGATCAGTATTCCTTCTTTGGTCTGCTTGACTTGCAATCCGAGAAAGAAATTCATTTCTCCCATCATGGACATTTGGAATTTGTTCTTCATAATGTCAGCAAACTTATTGCACATGTGTTCGGATTTGGATCCGAAGATTATGTCATCGACATAAATTTGAACAAGCAAGAGATCTTCTCCTTATTTGAGAGTGAACAACGTTCTGTCCACAGATCCCTTTTTGAAGCCTTGTTCAACCAGATACTCCGAGAGAGTATCATACCACGCTCTTGGTGCTTGCTTCAACCCATAGAGCGCTTTCTTCAGCTTGTACACCTTTTCTGGTCCAGCAGCCTCAAATCCTGGAGGTTGTTCTACATAGACTTCATCTGTGAGCACTCCATTGAGAAATGCACACTTGACATCCATTTGGTGTACCTTGAAACCTTTGTGAGCTGCAAAAGCTAAGAAGAGTCTGACTGCTTCCAATCTGGCAACTGGGGCAAATGTCTCGTCGTAGTCGATTCCTTCTTCTTGACTGTATCCTTTAGCCACAAGCCTTGCTTTGTTTCTCACAACGTTTCCTTCTTCGTCTTTCTTGTTCTTGAAAATCCATTTCAAGCCAATCACCTTTGCATCGTCTGGTCGATCCACAAGCTCCCAAACAGAATTCCGGTTGAATTCATTGAGTTCTTCTAGCATTGCGATGACCCATTCTGTGGACTTCAGAGCTTCTTCAATATCCTTCGGCTCTGTAGTTGATAAGAAACAGCTGAAATTCTTATCTTCGTTGATGCAGTTCTGATTGATGTCGAAGACGAGGTTGCACATAGATCTCCGAGTCTTGACGCCATCTGATGGTTCTCCAATGATGTTCTCCTTAGAGTGGAGTTCAAACCATCTTCGATATTTCTTGATTTCTTCAGGAGATGGTGGAGCTTCTTCAGTTAGAATAGCTCTGGGATGTTGAGCACTTTCTGGAGCAGGGGAGAGTTGAGCTGGAGCGGCTTCTGCGCGTTCAACTTGAACTTCAGCAACTGGAGTTCCCCCTTGACTGTTGCCATCTGTATTGGCTCCAGTTTGAACTTCAGACCGTTGGTTGATCTTCTGATACTGAAGCATCTCAGTATCTTCATCCTTGCCAGGTCCCCATACCAAGACAGTAGAGGGCTCGTCAGTATGGATTTCAGCTTTGGAACCTTCAGTGATCTGAACATTCTTTTCAGCATCTTGTTCCCTGAAACCATCTGTAGACTCATCAAAGATCACATGAGGTGTTTCTTCTACACATAGAGTTTGAGTATTGAACACTCGATAGGCTTTGCTTGAACGTTCTGTTCCGGAGTATCCAAGGAAGACTCCTGGATCAGCCTTGCAATCGAAGGTGTTCAACCTCTTCTTATCGTTGTTGTGTATGAAACACTTAGAACCGAAAGCATGAAAGTGGGCAATCGATGGCTTTCTGTTCTTCCATAACTCGTATGGAGTTATTCCATGTCTCTGAGTGAGGAAGGAGCGATTCTGCGTGTAGCATGCGTTGTTGACTGCTTCGGCCCAAAACTTCAAGGGGAGTTTTGACTCGGCTAGCATCGTCCTTGCTGCTTCCTTTAGAGACCGGTTTCTTCTTTCTGCAACTCCATTCTGCTGTGGAGTTCTTGCTGCAGAAGTTTGATGACTGATTCCTTGTTCATCACAATACTTACGAATGACAGTATTGAGGAACTCAGTCCCACGATCTGATCTGATGCTGATGATGTTGACTTTCTTTTCAACGCTCAGTCTCTTCAACAACTTTGGCAGTTCCTCCAGTGTCTCTTTCTTTTTGAAAAGAAAGATAACCCAGGTATATCGTGAATAATCATCCACAACTACCAAGGTGTACTTCCTACCGTTGTAGCTTCTTGGAGTGATCGGGCCAAACAGATCCATGTGAAGTAGATGCAGAATCCTTTCAGAGGAGTGTCCTGTCTTTGACTTGAATGATGTCCGCGTCTGCTTTCCTCTGAGGCATGCTTCACATTCTTGCTTCTTCTGGAATACAATAGAAGGGAGTCCTTCTACCAGTTGATGTTTAGCAAGTTTGTTGATCGTCTTGAAGTTGAGATGGTTGAGTCTCTTGTGCCATAGCCAATTGAGCTCTGAGCTGCTTTTACTGATGAGGCACGTTTCTGGTGGGCTTTCTTCCCAAGAAACGACGTAGAGACTTCCTTGTCTGAATCCCTTCAGAACCACCTTCTTCTGATTGTTTCTAACAGTGAATTCATCCTTTTTGATTTTCACTGTGAAACCACTGTCACAAAATTGACTCACAGACAACAGATTATGTTTAAGACCAGAAACAAAGCTAACATTACTGATACTGGCGTTACCCATGTTGAGCACACCATAGCCTTTTGTTTCTCCAATCGAGTTGTCTCCGAATGCAACTTTGGATCCAGCTTTCTCAACATACTGGGATAGATATTCTTTGTAGCCCGTCATATGCTTCGAGCAGCCACTGTCCAGATACCACGTTCTGATTGAAGCTTTGGCCTCTTCCTTCTTTTTATGTTTCCTGACATTGACCTGCAAGAAAGAGTTGCTTCAGGCACCCAATCAAGCTTTGGGTCCTTCAATGTTAGTTCGAGTTCCCTTTGGAACCCAAATCTGCTTCAGAATTGGTCTGGCTGATTTCTTACGCATTGTTGGATGTCTGATCGGTGTCGTTGGCTCTTCAGGTGGCATATGAGCATTCTTCCGTTGAGAAATCCTTTTGAAGGCCTCACTCTTGTAGCAGTTCTGTCTGGTGAGTGGTTGAGGTCTTCTTTGCTCGCCGAAGTATCTTCCGTGAGATACTTTAGTCTTTGCAGACTTATGGAGATTTGTCTGACGTCCAGTGGCTTGTCATCGAGGAAGTGGCATGGCTCGACTGGACTCAGCATTGCTTGATCTCCATGGATGTTGTTCTTTCTGAAACTGAACTGAGGATGTCAGTTTCTGACTGATGTGGCCTTTCTTCCCCCTGGGTTGATGAGAAAGATTCTTCTTGGCTCCTGATGTTCCTTCCCGGATCTTTGACTGAAATCTGCTTTCCAGCCTTTTCAATAAGATGATCTGGTTGGGAGCCTCCTTAGCTCGTCTGTAGCTTCGTGGAGGTGGAACATTTGATCTGGTCATCAGTCTGCGCTTGTGAACTTCATCCATATCATGATCTCTTGATTCTTCTGAGGTTGTGATTTCAGAAGGATCATTCTTAGAGATGATCATGATATCCTTTCCTTTGGCAGCTGTAACCTTTCCTCCGATGCTGTTGACCAGTCCTTTCGATGGAAAGTTGCTCATCATGGGAGACTGCATCATGCAGTTCTTGACTGTTTCTTCCAGTTTGTGATTAAGCCTTTTGATTTCATGAGAGGCTCTTTCACATTCTGAGTTGGAGATTCTGAGCTCTTCTTTCAGTCGGCTGTTCTCCATGATTAGCTGATCAAGACATGTTTCATCCGGAAAGTAGATGATTGTCTGATGTTTAGCTCGTTCATCATCGATCTCCTTGTCCTTTTTCTGAATCTGCTTGAGGAGATCTTCGAACATTTTCCTCAGCTGACAGTGATCAGTCAGGAGCTGATCAAACTCGTCAGTTTCAACGGATGAGCTATCTCCAGATTCTGAGTGGTTTCCTGAAAGCATCAGGAAGTTATCAGTATATGGAGTTTTCGTGAGAGATTTTACCTCTGGGCCATTCATTCCATTGTCGTAGCTGTTGTCAGCTACACTTTCTGATTCGTTGGCCATCAGGGCTCGGCTCTCATCATCTGAGCTGGAACTGTCGAAGTCTGATGATTCTGATGTGTCGTTGGAAGAGTCAGCATCATCAGCAACCATCGCTTTCTTCTTCAAAGATCTGCGATCTTTCTTTGCTTTCAGTTCCCTGCGCTCAGCTGGAGTCAAATCAGGACATTCATGCTTGAAGTGTCCTTTCTTTCTACATCCATAACATTCCAATTCTTTGATGTCGTTAGCGGCTGACTTCCTTTCTCCGCTTCGATCTGTGGAATGTCTGGAGTCCCTTTCTCTTTCTTTTCCCTTGTAGTGCTGCTTGTGGAACCTTCTGTACTTCCGGAACTTGGACTCCATCTTGTTGAATCTGTCAGTCAACAAGGCATATTGACTGAAGAAGTCCTCAGGGTTGAGTTCCGTTGGCTCCTTGATCTGCTTCTTGCCTTCTCTAGTTGAGGCCTTCAGTGCAACTCCTCTTGAGGTTGATGGACCATCTTCGTCTGATCCTCCAGCCTTCTTGTTACCAAGATTTCTCAGAAGATCGAACTCATTTGCCATGAGATCGGAGAAAAGCTTGTTTGTCGGGAGCTGACTGAATCCTGGCTTATGCTGATGAGCGACTGAGTAGATCTGCCATTCTCCTCGTGGCAGTGCTCGAAGAATCTTCAAGTTGATTTCTCGTTGAGTGTATTTGTCTTTGGAAATGGATTGAACTTCATTCAATATAAGATTGAATCTTTGTTCCATTTCTTCGACAGATTCATTCTTGAGCATGAGGAAGGAGTCGAATTTCTGACAAGCTATGGAAAGCTTATTCTCCTTGATCTCCTCAGAACCTACGCACATTCTTTCCAGAATATCCCACATCTCCTTTGCTGTCCTGCACTTGATGATCTTCATGACATACTTGTCAGGAACGGTGCCGGAGATGATACTTTTGGCGAGGTTGTCTAGCTCATCTTGCTTCCTTTCTTCTGTGGTGAAGTCTGCCTTTGACTTGGGCTGGTCCTCATCGTAAGGTTCCTGACGGATGTCAGTAGGAACCCTTTTTACAGTTTCGGTGATAATGATTGGACCGTTGGTGATGACTTCCCACATTCTACAATGTTGGGCAATGAGGAAGCTTTCAAGCCGAAACTTCCATATGTCGTATTTTTCAATACAAAACATAGGTAGAGAAGATAATCTGCTGTGGTTAGTCTCCATCAAAAAAGAGAGAACAGGTAACAGCAGATAAAACAAGTAGCAAGCACAAAACAATAAGAAAGAGTAAAACTTTTTCGAGACCTTTAATAAGGATCTAGTTCAAGTAGAACTAGTCAGAGACAGATAGTTCTTGCGAACAACCTGCTCTGATACCAATTGTTAGGTCCGGGGGGTCTCGAATAGGTGTATGGGGGGGGAATACACCTATAGGCTATTTTTATGACTATCTACAAACCTCAATCAGAGGGATCTCAGTCTGAGATAGAAACGAAACTTTACACGCAAACAAGACACCTGTTTAACCGAAATAAGTGTTGACCAACAGGGTTGACGACTGATACTGAAAGCTCTTCAGTAAAGAGTTATCAGTTAAGTCACTGGAACTTAACTGATCCACGTAAGGGCTTCAGTCGTGTTTGCAAAGATGAAGATGATATCTCTCTTCCTTACTATCAGAGGATAGTGAGTCAGATTGATATCATACGCAGCGGAAATTAAACTTAGTTTCGAATAGCCTCGGTGGAGCAGATAGTTGGATTAAGGTTTCTCTTTTCAGTTAGTCAGCATTCAGTTTTATCAATTGAAATAACACAGTTATGAATGTAAAACTGAAAGCTGTAAATAACACAGAGACTTTTACGTAGTTCGGAAAAACTCTTTCCTACATCCACGGCTGGTTGATCAGACCAACAATCCACTCCGCAAGTGCTTCCCTGGTGCACTGCAAACCGTGAACTGAAGATAAACTCTCTCTTCAGCACCTACACACCTCACGTAGGGTTTCCCTACCTACACACCTTGCGCAGGATTTCAGCACCTACACAGCTCGCGCAGGATTTCCTTGCTAAGCACACCTCGTGCTCAGACTTCCCTATCAGAGTTCAGAACACCTTCTGAAACTCCGAGTCACTCAAACACTCTTATGGGGAAGAGGTTTAAACGAGTGCCAACTATACTTACAAAGAACGAGTTCTTTGAAGCAAGTTTGACCTTTGGCTTCTGGGTACACAGAATATATGCCTAGGGTCTAAGAGAATGTATGTAATCAGCAGTGACTGATTTTGGCTTTGGAATTCTCTTCTTCGATTCAAGCTTTGGGCGATTTAAGCTTTAGGCTGAGTAGCTATTTCGGCAGAGCTTCAGCTTATGTCGTTGAATCGGTGAAGATTGAAGTGATCCTCGAGCGCTATTTGTAGGAGAACTCTTGAATAGATCCGTTGGCGTAAATCGTCCTCAAGATTTCTTCCGTTGGAGAGAAATTCGAATTTGGGCTGAGGCTTCAATCTTCGAGGTTCCTTGTCTGTGTGGAAACGGCTCTCTTTGATGGACAGGAGATGTGACATCTCTGAAAAGTAACCACCAGATAGGAATGACCTCTGCAGAGATAAGATATTGAGATATCTCTGCATTTAATACGGCTGTAGTTGAGTGTACGTGGCTTCCTCTGAACGTTGGAAGATCAGTCCTAGGAGGAATGTTCAACTGATACTTGACTTTAGTATCAGTCCATGGCGCGCATTAAATAATCAGTCTTCAACTGATTCTTCAACTGATACTTCAGTTGGTAACTGCAGTCTTCAGTCTTCAGTCTTCAGTCTTCGTTCTTCAGTCTTCAGTCTTCAGTCTTTGACACCGCAACTAAACTAGAAATGAACTCTAACACTTGAGTTCAAAAACGATTCTAGTCTATTACATTTAAGTCCTATGAATTTTGGTATCATCAAAACAAGGGTTAGGATATTCCACAAGGTTCCCAACAGAGTGCCAGAGGATTCACAAAGGCCAGATGAATCAAAGCTGCCAGCGGATTCACTAAAGCCAGAGGAATCAAAGCTGCCAGCGGATTCAAAATGCCAGAGCAGCGGAGTCGGCTATGCCAGAGAAATCAAGCTGCCAGAGGATTCACAAAGGCCAGAGGAATCAAGCCGCCAGCGGATTCAAAAGGCCAGAGGAATCGAGCTGCCAGAGGATTCACAAAGAGCCAGAGCGGAAGTCATTCTTCTGGACGCCAGAGCGGAGATCATTCATCTGGACGCTAGAGCAGCGAAGTCGGCAGTGTCAGCGGAATCCTCCGAGCAGCGGAATCCTCCGAACAGCGAAATCAGCCGAGCAGAGGAATCCTCCGAGCAGCGAAATCAGCCGAGCAGAGGAATCCTCCGAGCACTCCAGGGGTAAAAAGCGCTGTCACCTCTCGTGAAAGAGGTATGTGCCAGAAGCAGAGGGATTTTGGAAGCAAAACCACCCCTTATGCTCATAAGTACCGCACGAGAGCTGGCAAGCAAGAGAAGGAAGGAAGGCAAGAGAAGACGAAGGCACAACAGACGAGCGAGGAAGGTGTTGGATTTATATACTGAAAGCAAGAACTTTTATGCTTGTATATAATGATTCCTGTGTTCACCGTTTTCAATCTCCTATCTGATTATGTTCATGATTGCATATGTATGTTCTTTATCTCTATATACGTAGATTATACGGTTATACGGTGTATCACAGAAGATCGTATCATTGGAATAACCTTAAGAAATATAATATGATCACAGCCGAAATAACTCTAGGACAAGTTATTGGTTTAGGCTGCAGTATAGATGGAAGTAGTTTGTCTTGACTACTTGTCTGTACTGGTACGTCATTACGTATTGATAGGACCAACGGTGAGATGTATTCTTCTATTTGACTTAAGTGAAGAATAAAGATCTCGGTGACTTAACAGAATCTTAATACTAAAAGTATTCAGGTATATATATTAATTCGTATATCACTTTGACTTACTATGGGTGAAAGTTATATACTAACTCGAGTACTCTGTATCTTGGGTGATAGCGGTTAATATATGATATTTGTTTATCTGTATTAGTACCCGTATCCAGTATAGGATAATGACATCCCCTTAAGGAGCTCAATAAGGTTTATTGCGTTAAACCCTGCAGGTTGATTAAGTTCAGGCGCAATAATAAGGTTTGAGTGGTACAGCTTAAGGATTATAAAGAGATTAATTAATTTAAGCTGTCAGAGCTCTAATTAATTAGTGGATGTCGGATATTTTAAATACGGAGATTTAATAAGTCTAAATACAAGCCCCCCGACTCATCACCGGCAATAAAGGGGTAAGTCAGTATCGGTTCTCTAGTGGAATGAACTGATATTTATAAATTAATTATGGTCTGGGCTGACCATAGATAAATTAATTTATTTGAGGCCCATCTTTATTCCTTGTATCTGGTCCCTGGACTGGCCCAAAGTCTCCTAGCCCTAGAAGGAGCAGAAGTCGTTCCCTACTTGTATCTGGCGCCCCATACATGTATTTAATTATTTAAATACAGCTTTCAGCTCTCAGGAAAATACACTGATAAAATTAGGGTTTTTGAGAGCAGAGCGGGGCGCAGGAAACGTGGGTGAGCATTCTGTCTTGGGAATTTCCATAGCTCGTTGTCCATCCAACGTTGGGAATTGAGCGGGATACAGTCGAGAAGATCAGAGCTGGAGTCAGATTCTTTCGACACGATCATCAACAACTTGTGCATCCGATTCTCAAGTAAGTTTTTCCTAACACCTATGTGCAGCTGTTAAATTCATAGGAGCATGTTAGGATTTAATCGTTGTATGATAAATTAATAATAATCCAAGAAACGATCATCGGTCAATCGGAGCATTAATTCATTTTAATATTCCATCAATTGGTATCAGAGCCCAGGATTAATTTCTTGGCTCTATTATTAATTTATGTACGATTAATAATGTGCGTTGTTTTTACTGCTGTTGTTCTTCGTGGCCTGTTGATTCGTGGGATACGTCGGTTTGACGTTGTAATTGTTTTTCCACCACGAGAAAATTCGTGGTTAGATTAGATTTTCGAATTGTATTCGTTTTTCTGTTGTAATCTGTAATTATGGAGAACGAAATGAAGAACACGAAGAACGGGAATGAGGCTGTTTGCCGATTCAAACTTTCCGGGTGACCAGCTGGAGCCCGGCACCGGAATCAGGCTGTCGCTGCCGCACCGCTGGTGGGTGCCGCCGTGTCTGGTGCTAGCAGGGTCGTCTCTTGGCTGCAGTCGCGCCTCCAGTGGACGATGCAAGGCCTGGAAACGCTCGATGGCGTCGAGGGCTGGGGTGGCTCCGGCAACCCCTGCCTGCTCGACGGTCCTGTGACGCGCGGTCGGGTTCAGTTGCAGACGGCGGAGCTTCACTTGACAGGGTGATTGGCGGGCGGCGCGGAAAGGGTCTCGACGGAGTTCGGCGTGCGGCGGCGTCTTTGCGTGTGGGTGACCGGAGAAGATAGCAGGCAGCGGCGCCGCTCTTGGCAGCAGAAAGCCCTAGGCGGCGCGAAAAGGGTTCCGAAACCCTAGCAGACGTGGGCCTGAAATGGAGCTCGCGGGCCGAACTTGAGCGCTCGGGCCTGAGCGTCTGGGCCGCGACCAGGCTTTGACCGCGGGTCTGGTTCTTTGACCGCGGGTCCTGGACTGCTCCGTGTGGAAATGGGCGGCTGCTGAACGGGCCTAGCGGCTGGGCTGCGGGTTTTGGGCCCAAGTGCTGGGCTGGAGAACTTTTCCAGCCATTTTTTTGTAGCTGTTTTGGATTAATTTCTTTTCTTTTTAATTGTAATAGATTAGAAATGGGATTCCACGAATGGGCCGCGAAGAATTAATTCTTTTATTACTGTTCTTTGCATGTCGTGGTGTTAATCCTTTTTGCTCTTAACTTGCTTTTGTTCGTCTCTGCTTGTTAATATGTTTTATTAACTGCGCTTAGACAAGCATGATAGTAGGTTTATCGTTTTCTTAAGCATGTTTTAGAATTCTGCGAGCATGTTTTACATGTTGCGTTCTAGAAAAGCATGATTAGGATTATGTGCTTGAGCATGTACAAACCTTTTGAAAGAAAAAGACTAAACTGTTTTAATAATTTTTATAGTATTTAAAAATTATTTTAGACCTCCACATGCGGCCTCAAGACAAAGTGATTGAAAATATGAGTAAACGTCCACACGATCGTGGCTTACTTCATATTGGATTTCACAAGTTTGTTAAGTTGAGGTTTCTATCAAAAATATTTAAATCCATTTAAGTAGTGGGAGTTATGCGGTAAACGTCCACACGATCGTGGCTTACTCGTATAATTTTCACAGATACTTTAGAGGATGGATTCCAAATAAGATAACCAAGAGGTTAAATTGAAAGCGGTATGGTCCTAGTGAGTATGCTAATTTCGAGAATTTAATTTTCAAGGTTAAATTGTGGTCACTGTTTAGATATCATTTCAAGTACAATGTACAACTCCCCATCGGAGTCCCTTCTTGAATATGATATGGTCTAGTTAAGATCCAACTATTAATTTCCTTTGTCAAAAGGTTAAGTTGACATGGATGGAAATTAAATGACTAGGTAAAATAGTCTGGTTGAGGGGTTCATGTGTAAACGTCCACACGATCGTGGCTTACTCGTGAGATTCCTTGGGCAGTTGGAGGTTTCATTAATATTGTTTTATCAAAAGGTTACAATATTATTGTTACGAATTATGTGCTTCATGTTCTTACATGTTTATTTGTTTACTTTCAGATATGTCTATGTCTCCAATTATTAACATTCTAGCAAACAATCCTCTCATCGGTCCAAATTACACCGAATGGAAACGCCATATTATGTATATTCTTGACGCTGATGAGCACAGTTTTGTGCTTACTACTCCACGTCCCGCGCCCTTAACTGATGAGTCCACTGATGCGGAACGAGAAACGCATAAAAGGTGGCACAAGTCAAATAATATGGCCAAGTGCTATATTATGATGACTATGTCACAAACTTTGCAACTCCAGCATCAGGTCATGAATGACGCGGCTGAAATCATGTTAAACCTCAAGGAGGTTTATGGGGAGTCCGAGAGGTCTGCTCGTTTTAACTTGATGAGAGAAATCTTATCTTGTAAAATGAGCGAGGGCAGCTCGATGCACGATCATGTCATGCATATGACAAATTTGTTTGACAGGCTTGATCTGCTAGGAGGGGGTATCGAAGGCGAAGCCAAGGTCAATATCATCCTCAACACTCTCCCCAAAACCTATGAGAACTTCCGACTCAATGTCATTATGAGCAAGGTCAACTACACTCTTAATGAGTTTTTGAATGCTCTAGTTGCGGCGGAGGGAGTTATGGGTCGTGGGAAAGAGGTCCTTGTCGCTGCCAAGGGATCTACTTCTTCGTCGAAAGGCGGGAAAAAGAAGTGGAAAGGTCCAAAGGGCAAGAATGACAATGAGGCTAGTGGAAGTGGCAAGGCCAAAGTGGACGGCCCTACCGGCGGCGTGAAGAAGCCAACGGGAAAGGGAAAGTGCTTCAAGTGCGGCAAGATTGGGCATTGGAAGAAAGATTGTCCGATGCTCAAGGCAAAGGGACAAGGTACGTCACAAGTTTTAGTAACTGAAACATGTTTAGCTTCGTTTTGTACTCATTCTTAGGTAGTGGATATAGGGGCAACTGACCATGTTTGTTACACCTTGCAGGGCTTCATGCCGACAAGGGAACTGGCAAGTGATGAGATCACCATCTCCATGGGCAACGCGTCGAAGGTCGCAGCTGTTGCAATTGGGGATTTATCTTTATGTTTTGGTGATGACATTTTAGTTTTGAGGGATATTTTGTATGTGCCGGAGTTTCGGCGGAACATAATTTCTGTTTCAAAATTGTTTTTGAATGGATATTCTGTTACTTTTGATAGGGGTGTCTCTATCATGATAGATAACAAGACTATTTGTTCTGGAATTTTGAACAACTCTCTCTATACTATTACACGTCCAATTAACAACTCTGTCCATGTTGCATCTACATTACAAATCCTTCCAAATCCGAATAAGAGGAAGTATTATTCTCATGAACAATATACTCATGCGTGGCACCTAAGGTTAGGCCACATCAATCTAAATAGGATCCAAAGGCTCGTTTCAAATGGAATCTTGAAAGACTTTCAAGCGGTTCCATTTAGAACCTGCGAATCCTGTATAGAGGGAAAGATGACGGCAAGGCCTTTTAAGGCAAAGGGGAATAGGGCCTCGCATGTGTTAGAATTGATTCACTCTGACTTGTGTGGACCGATGTCCACTAGAGCTCGTGGAGGGTATGAGTATTTCGTCACTTTCATTGACGATTACTCAAGATATGGGTATATTTACCTACTTCAACGCAAGTCTGAATGCTTTGAGAAATTCAAAGAATTCAAGGCGGAAGTGGAGAAGAGAACGGGTAAATCTATCAAGTCATTGCGGTCTGATCGCGGTGGCGAATACCTCGGGAACGAGTTTTTGCAATACTTGTCAGATTCTGGGATTACATCCCAATTGACTGCACCAGGTACTCCCCAACAGAATGGTGTAGCAGAGAGAAGAAACAGGACTCTTTTGGAAATGGTACGATCAATGATGAGTTATGCATCGTTGCCTATTTCGTTTTGGGGATATGCCTTGCAAACATCGGCTTACTTGCTGAATCTAGTACCATCCAAGTCTGTGCCTAAGACTCCCACTGAATTATGGTCAGGGCGTAAGCCCAGCTTGAATCATATAAAGATATGGGGTTGTCCTGCATATGTGCTTGACAAAGAGGCAAGGAAATTGGACCCTAGATGCGAAGTAATGTTGTTCATAGGATATCCAAGAGAAACGAAAGGTGGATATTTCTATAATCCTAAGGATCAGAAAGTGGTTGTTAGCACCAACGCACGATTCTTGGAAGAGGATTATATGAATAACCACAAGTCTAAGTCCGAGATTGCCCTTCAAGAAATCGAAGGCAATGGACAGGCGATTCCATCACCCCAGCCAAGTGTGCAAGTGAATGCACCGCAGGATACTGCACAAACCATTGTCACAGCCGTACCACCACCGCTTCGTCGTAGTGGGAGGGTTATAGTCCAACCCGATCGATTTATGTTCTTGGGAGAATCTTCGGATCTTCTCCCTGTTGATGAACAAAAGGATATCGACCCTGATAACTTCAGACAAGCGATGAAAGATCAAGATGCAGATTCTTGGTACGAAGCCATGGCTTCTGAAATAGAATCCATGAGTGCTATGGATGTATACGAGAAAACCGAATTACCAGACGGCTTTTTAGCTATAGGTAGTAGGTGGGTATACAAGAGAAAGAGAGATTCGGATGGCGAAGTCGCAGCTTTTAAAGCTAGACTGGTGGCGAAAGGTTATACCCAGGAACAGGGTATAGATTATGATGAGACCTTTTCGCCGGTTGCCATGCTCAAGTCTATCCGAATACTCCTTGCCATAGCAGCCCACATGAACCTTGAGGTTTGGCAAATGGATGTCAAAACCGCTTTTCTAAACGGTTTCCTTGAAGAAGGAAGGGACATTTATATGCAGCAACCCGAAGGTTTTGTGAAAAAGGGCGAAGAACATCTTGTGTGGAAGCTCAAGAAGTCCATTTATGGACTTAAGCAAGCTTCGAGGTCATGGAACAAGCGTTTCGACGAGGTCATTAAATCCTATGGATTTACTCGTTGTGAAAACTAAAGTTGTGTGTACCGTTTAGATGCCAATGGCGATATGGTTTTCCTTGCACTTTATGTAGATGATATCCTCCTCATTAGCAACAATGTTGAGCTATTATCGGACATTAAGAAGTGGTTATCCGAACAGTTTCAAATGAAAGACTTAGGAGATGCAGCGTACATCCTGGGGATCAAGGTTGTTCGTGATCGCCAGAAAAGGATGTTGAGCTTATCTCAAGCGTCTTACATTGACACTATGATTGCTCGTTTTAGCATGCAAAATGCCAAGAAAGGCTTGCTACCTTTTAGACATGGCATTCCTCTGTCTAAGGACATGTGTCCCAAGACGCCTAGTGAGGTTGAGGAGATGAGGAAGATACCCTATGCTTCCACCGTAGGTAGACTCATGTATGCAATGCATTGCACGAGACCTGATATTTGCTATGTCGTTGGCATGGTTGCAAGATATCAGTCGAACCCTGGACAAGGACACTGGACTGCGGTAAAGCATATTCTCAAGTACCTGAAACGGACTCGAGATTATAGGCTAGTTTACCAGTCAGACAGTCTATCTCCTTTGGGTTACACCGATTCGGATTTCCAGGCTGACCGGGATGAGAAGAGATCTACCTCTGGTTATGTGTTTACCTCGGGAGGTGGAGCCGTATCATGGCGGAGTGCAAAGCAGAAGTGCATTGCGGACTCCACCATGGAAGCCGAGTATGTAGCTGCTTCGGAAGCTGCTAAGGAGGTTGTATGGTTCCGGAACTACCTCTTGGATCTAGGAGCGGTCCCTAATTTGCCTAAGAGTATCATAATTTATTGTGATAACTCGGGTGCAGTGGCAAATTCTAAGGAACCCAGGAGCCACAAGGCGTCCAAACACATAGAGAGAAAGTACCATATCATACGAGAAATCGTAAGTAGAGGAGATGTGCTAGTTGAAAAGATTGATACATTGGAGAACCTAGCTGACCCGTTCACGAAGAGCTTACCGCAAAAGGCCTATGAGATACATGCTCGAGGGATGGGATTGCGGTTGATGCCACCCACTTAGAGAAAAACTTTCAGTAGAAGTGGGAGAGATGAAGTGAAGTGTGTTTGTTGTAATAGCTAGTATTTAGACACATTGTATACTAAAAGTTTTGCTTTAGTATAAGTGGGAGATTGTTGGATTTATATACTGAAAGCAAGAACTTTTATGCTTGTATATAATGATTCCTGTGTTCACTGTTTTCAATCTCCTATCTGATTGTGTTCATGATTGCATATGTATGTTCTTTATCTCTATATAAGTAGATTATACGGTTATACGGTGTATCACAGAAGATCGTATAATTGGAATAACCTTAAGAGATATAATATGATCACAGCCGAAATAACTCTAGGACAAGTTATTGGTTTAGGCTGCAGTATAGATGGAAGTAGTTTGTCTTGACTACTTGTCTGTACTGGTACGTCATTACGTATTGATAGGACCAACGGTGAGATGTATTATTCTATCTGACTTAAGTGAAGAATAAAGATCTCGGTGACTTAACAGAATCTTAATACTAATAAGTATTCAGGTATATATATTAATTCGTATATCACTTTGACTTACTATGGGTGAAAGTTATATACTAACTCGAGTACTCTGTATTTTGGGTGATAACGGTTAATATATGATATTTGTTTATCTGTATTAGTACCCGTATCCAGTATAGGATAATGACATCCCCTTAAGGAGCTCAATAAGGTTTATTGCGTTAAACCCTGCAGGTTGATTAAGTTCAGGCGCAATAATAAGGTTTGAGTGGTACTGCTTAAGGATTATAAAGAGATCAATTAATTTAAGCTGTCAGAGCTCTAATTAATTAGTGGATGTCGGATATTTTAAATACGGAGATTTAATAAGTCTAAATACAAGCCCCCCGACTCATCACCGGTAATAAAGGGGTAAGTCAGTATCGGTTCTCTAGTGGAATGAACTGATATTTATAAATTAATTATGGTCTGGGCTGACCATAGATAAATTAATTTATTTGAGGCCCATCTTTATTCCTTGTATCTGGTCCCTGGACTGGCCCAAAGTCTCCTAGCCCTAGAAGGAGCAGAAGTCGTTCCCTACTTGTATCTGGCGCCCCATACATGTATTTAATTATTTAAATACAGCTGTCAGCTCTCAGGAAAATACACTGATAAAATTAGGGTTTTTGAGAGCAGAGCGGGGCGCAGGAAACGTGGGTGAGCATTCTGTCTTGGGAATTTCCATAGCTCGTTGTCCATCCAACGTTGGGAATCGAGCGGGATACAGTCGAGAAGATCAGAGCTGGAGTCAGATTCTTTCGACACGGTCATCAACAACTTGTGCATCCGATTCTCAAGTAAGTTTTTCCTAACACCTATGTGCAGCTGTTAAATTCATAGGAGCATGTTAGGATTTAATCGTTGTATGATAAATTAATAATAATCCAAGAAACGATCATCGGGCAATCGGAGCATTAATTCATTTTAATATTCCATCAGAAGGATTGCAAGTGGGAGTCCGAAAAAGGCGGAAGGCGGCAGCTATCCAAAAGAGACAGATAAGGCCGAACCACAGCCTTATCCAAAAGGAAACATATCTTCATGAAGATTAGGTCTGAAAAAGGATACGCATCTCCATGCTTGCATGGATCCGGCCGCAAGTCATGGGCTGGGCCTTCGAACCCTAGTTACTCCTATAAATACCCGAAGAGCTTCACAAGCCAAGGGTGCTGAAATTCCGTCCTGTTGTGCATTGTTTGAGAGTTAAAGCTAGCCCAAGCTGTGGGCATTTTCTCATACTTTACTGTTTATGTTTTCCACGGCACTTTCGGCCGTAGGTACTTTCATTTTCATTTAAGTAATTTCAATTCCAGTAACCACGTTTTGGTCAGAACACTGCAGAAAACAAAACCCTTTTAGTGACACCCTTGCAGGTAAGTTACTGCTCAGTTCCCTGTGGATTCGACTCTGGACTTCCCGCTAGCTAGTCTAGTTGTGGGCACAGGATTATTTATTTGCACAAAGCTCAAACGACAGCTTCGTCAAATTGGCGCCGTTGCCGGGGAACTGAGAGCGCTAGTAATTTCTTTTATAATTTTTGTGTGAGTTTTGCCTTCACGTTTGTGTATGCATCGTACCAGGAGTGCAGGTAACGAAGATCTTTTGTACCACGAGGATATTGAAAGACTTGCTCGAGAGAACAATGCTGCTAGACGCAGGGCAGAACAAGAGGCACAGGCAAGAGAGAGACAGTTAGAAGCAGAGAGACAAATAGAAGCGGAGAGAGAGATGGCAGAAAATCCGGAAGGGCAGAATGAAAACGCCAACAAGACTCTTCGAGACATGATGTTTCCGAACAACTTGAACCTCCGGCCATCAGCCATAGTACTGTCGGAGATCACTGGAAATTGGGAGCTGAAGCATACTCTGATCCAGATTTTGCCCAAATACAGTGATATGCCCGGAGAGGACCCTCAAAGACATCTCCAAGACTTTGAGATGGCATGTGGAACGGTGCGCACCGCTAGCCAAGCACTTGGCGAATACATCCGACTCCTTACTTTTCTGTTCTCTCTATTAGAAGGAGCGAGGGAGTGGTTGTATGATTTGCCCGAAGGAAGCATTCGGACCTGGCAGGAGTTGCAGAGCAAGTTTTTGGAAAAGTACTTCCCAGCTGCCCGGATCCAAAATCTGAGGACTCGAATAAGTAATATAAAGATGGGATCAGCAGAAGACCTATATGAGTACTGGGGAAGGTTCAAGCAGATGCTGGCCAAATGCCCACAACACCAAATACCGGATCATGATCTTATTCGGTATTTCGTGGGAGGACTCCGAAGGCAAGATAGGCAATGGTTACACGCTGCATGTGGAGGATCAATCTTAAACAAATCTGCAGCGGAAGCTTTCAAGCTCATAGCCGACATGGCAGAGGAATCGAGAGATGAGGAAGGGACCATAGTCAGAACTACTCCAGTGCCGGCTCCCACTGCTCAAGACGAAAAGTTGGACAAGCTTTGCAACATGTTCGAGAAGTTTATGACGAACCAAGGAGCACCCAATCAAGGAATTCCCAACATTCGGAAGCCTGTGAAGGCATGCCAGCTTTGTATGGCGACTTCACATGCAACCGATGAATGTCCACAACTTTTCGAAGATGAAGAGCTTAATGCTATTGGACAACAGCCAGGAGGAAACAACGGAGGGCAAAACCAGAAACCTTTTGAGCCCTACAGACAGCAGTACAACAATCAAGGATGGAGGCAACATGAGAACCTTAGGTATCGCAGCAACAACTTTTTGGGGCTAAACCAAGGGCAGACGAGTAACCCACCACAATACTCGCAACAACCTCAACAGGCAAGAGGATCCTCCCTATCAGAACTCGTGCATCAAATGGCTCAGCAACAAATGAAGTTCCAGCAAGAGACCGAAAAGTTCATAATGGAGACGAGAGGAGGAATGCAGAATGTGAATTCCTAACTATCACATCTTGCCCAAGCAGTCGCCAGACTTGAAAGTAAACAAGGAGCACTCCCATCCCAAGTGGAGGTAAAGAAGGTGAATGCCATGACGCTCAGAGGAGGAAAGGAGTTACCAGAGGTTGATAGAGAGAAGAACCGAGAAGAGACAGAGAACAACGAACAAGTCGGAATGGGATCAGCAGATGAAGAAGAATTTGCCCGAGAGAAAGAGGAAAAGGGAAAAGCAACAGGGAAAGGAAAAGAGAAATCAAGCCGGATCGAGCCCATACTTCCTTTCCCAAGCAGAGCAGCCAAGGAACAAGAGAAGGAAGAATTAACCGAATTGGTTAAAATCTTCAAGAATGTAGAGGTCAATAGCCCCTTTTGGTCGCACTACGCTCTATGCCCAGATGCGCAAAATTTCTCAAAAAACTCTGCACTCGGAAGGTCAAATACACGGATGATGCGAAATTTCAAGTGGGCGAATCCGTGTCCGCAGTCTTACAAAGAGATATGCCAATAAAGTGTGGAGATCCTGGCATGTTCTACATTCCTTGTGTGATAGGAACCATGAAAGTGGAGAAGGCAATGCTCGACTTAGGAGCATCCATCAACGTTATGCCCTTATCCATGTACCAAGACTTGGAGATAGGACCGCTGAAGCCTACCCGAGTGGTGATCCAACTGGCAGATCGATCAAATGTCTACCCAGAGGGAATATTGGAAGACGTTCTAGTCAAAGTGGAGGAAACTCATCTTTCCAGCGGATTTTTACATTCTCGACATGGGGAAGTCAAAAGCACGAGATCCGGTCATGCTTTTGGGCAGACCATTTCTGAAGACTGCCAGGACTCGCATTGATTGTGATACGGGCCGGCAAGCTAACATGTCAGTTTGAAGGGGAGACAGTAACCATTGACATATACAATGCCATGAAACATCCAGCCGATACAGAGATGGTGAGAAGTGTCGACATGATTGAGAAGGTTGTTGAGGAGGTTTTGCCCAGAACAGCATTCAAGGAGCCATATGACATTATAATCCAGAATGGCATAACCGAGGAGGACTTGCAAGAGGAGCATTTGCAAGAGGCGGTGAAGGTACTTAATGCGTGGAGCGAAGAGGTCAACCACACTGAGGCACTGAAAATCCCAACCTTGAAGGAGGAAGACCGAATGGTGCCTTCGATCCAAAGGGCACCCAAGCTCGAGCTGAAGTCTTTGCCCAAACACCTCAAGTATATCTTCCTGGGCGAGGATGACACTTTGCCCGTAATCATCAACTCAGAGTTGACACTTGAAGACGAGAACAAAGTAAAGATGACTTTGGGGAAGTACAAGAAAGCAATTGGATGGACCCTAGCCGACATTAAGGGCATAAGCCCTACTGTATGCATGCACCGCATATTACTAGAGGAAAATGCTGTTCCAGTCAGAGATCCCCAGAGGAAACTGAATCCAGCCATGAAGGAAGTGGTGATGAAAGAGATACTCAAACTGTTGGATTTGGGCATAATATACCCAGTATCCGATAGCAGGTGGGTAAGCCCAGTACACGTTGTGCCCAAGAAGTCGGGCATACAAGTGGTGGAGAATGAATTCCGGGAGTTGATTGCTACGAGGTTGCAAACCGGCTGGAGGGTGTGTATTGATTACCGCAAGCTCAACCAGAAGACAAGGAAGGATCACTTCTCGTTGCCCTTCATCGATGAGATGTTGGAAAGACTTGCGGGGAATCAATATTTTTGCTTTCTAGATGGATACTCGGGCTATATGCAGATTTGGGTCGCGGAGGAGGACCAAGGCAAAACGACATTCACTTTCCCTTTTGGGACGTTTGCCTACCGAAGGATGCCATTTGGGCTATGCAATGCCCCGGGCACATTCCAAAGATGCATGATGAGTATATTCTCGGATCTTCTTGAGAACTGCATCGAAGTCTTCATGGATGACTTCACGGTGTATGGGCAAACATTCGACTCATGCCTAGCCAATCTGGAGAAGGTGCTAAAGAGGTGCGTTGACAAGAGTTTGGTGTTGAACTACGAGAAATGCCACTTTATGGTCAAAGAAGGGATTGTGCTCGGACATGTGATCTCAGGCAGAGGAATAGAAGTGGACAAAGCAAAAATTGAAATCATCGCCAAACTGCCATATCCAACGAACATCAAGCAGTTACGAGGATTCCTTGGGCATGCTGGATTCTACAGGAGGTTCGTGAAGGACTTTGCAAAAATTGCCCAACCTATGACAAGGCTTCTACAAAACGAAGTGGAGTGGAATTTTGATGAGGATTGCAAGGAGGCTTTCCAGATCTTGAAGAATAATCTGATCTCAGCACCCATAATACAACACCCTGACTGGGGAATGCCCTTTGAGGTGATGTGCGACGCCAGTGGATATGCCATAGGGGCAGTTCTTGGGCAAAAGCGGGGAAAGGAAAGTCATGTCATCTATTATGCTTCGAAGACACTGAATGGAGCCCAAATCAACTATTCCACGACAGAGAAGGAGATGTTGGCGGTGGTTTTCGCCTTTGAAAAATTCAGATCTTACCTGCTTGGAGAAAAGACCACAATCTACACCGATCATGCGGCTCTGAAGTACCTTCTGGCCAAGAAGGAGTCTAAGCCCAGGCTAATCCGATGGGTCCTGCTTCTGCAAGAGTTCGATGTGGAAATAAAGGATAAGGCTGGAGCACAAAACCAAGTGGCCGATCATCTAAGCAGGATCGTAAGGAAGGAAGAAGGGGAACCAATCAATGAGATGTTCCCGGATGAACAACTGTTATATGCCCAAGGGAGAAAGGAAGATCCATGGTACGCAGATTTGTGCAATTACCTTTGTTCTGGATATGTACCCCCTGAATACACTTATGCCCAGAAGAAGAAATTGGCCAAAGACAGCAGAGAATACATTTGGGATGAACTGTACATGTGGAAGCAATGCGGGGACCAAATGCTTCGAAGATGTATCCCACAAGAGGAGCAAGGAAGTATCCTAGAATTTTGTCATTCGAAGGAATGTGGGGGACACTTTGGGCACAAGAGGACTGCTGCCAAGGTTCTGGAGTGTGGTTTTTATTGGCCAACAATCTTTAAGGACAGCTACACCATCTGCAAGAATTGCCCGCAATGCCAGCGAGAAGGGAACATAACTAGGAGGAATGAAATGCCCATGATGCCCATTATGCCCATGGAGATCTTTGACATTTGGGGAATGGATTTCATGGGACCCCTTCCCAGCTCGAGAGGAAACTTGTACATCCTACTTTTGGTGGATTATGTCTCCAAGTGGGTGGAAGCAAAAGCATCCCCAACGAATGACTCAAAGGTAGTGGTGAATTTCTTGAAGACCAACATCTTTTGCAGGTTTGGTGTGCCCAGAGCAATCATCAGCGACCAAGGATCCCACTTTTGTAATTCCTCGGTCGAAAACTTGTGCAAAAAGTATGGAGTCCAACATCGAGTCTGGACAGCCTACCACCCACAAGCCAATGGGCAGGCCGAACTCTCGAATCGCATTATCAAAACGATTTTCTGAAAGATCGTTGGCCCGACAGGGAAGGACTGGAGTCTTAAGCTGGAAGATGCCTTATGGGCATATCGGACTGCATATAAAACTCTATTCGGGATGTCACCATATCGAATGGTGTATGGCAAGAGGTGTCATTTGCCGGTGGAATTGGAGCACAAGGCTTTCTGGGCAGTGAACAAAGTAAAATATGATTGGGACAAGGCAAGGCAAGCAAGGAAGCTAGAGATCCAAGAGCTCGAAGAAATCAGGAGAGAAGCATATGACAATGCTGTTCTCTACAAGGAAAGAATGAAAAAGAGCCATGATGCCTTGATCACAAGCAAGCAATTCGGCTTTGGGCAAGAGGTTCTCCTGTACCAAACACGGTTCAAATTTGCACAAGGCAAGCTGAGTACAAACTGGACCGGCCCATTCGTGGTGAAGACCTAATTCCCAAATGGAGCCGTGGAGATTGGGAATCCAAAATCAGGGAAAGTGTTCAAGGTTAATGGACAAAGGCTGAAAGCCTATTATGGGCATAAGCCCGAAGCTCGGGAAGAACTGGATCTCGATCCAGCCACAAGCACCTCGGATTAATTGGAAGGTATCACGTCATGCCCAGGACGATAAATAGGGCACTGGCCAGGAGGTAACCTGGTATTTTCGTTTAGTTTTCTTTTAGTTTGTTTCGTTTTTTTTATTTATTTTGCCTAGGAGCCCGGTTATGCCCACAGCGGTGGGCGAGTTTGAATTTCCCGCCTTCGCGGAAGTTTAAAAGTGTTTTGCAGATACAGGGGAGAAGTTATGGGCAAGAAGCAGTCGATTGGAGAAGCAATGATTCCAGGGCAGAAGGGGGCTCTCGGGCAGAATGCGGCCGAAACCGTCTGACGCACGTCGCATCAAGTGGCAGTTGTCAGCCCTTACACCCCCAAAACCCTAAAACCTCTACCCACGACGTCACTCTACCCCAACTAGCCAACTTCCCATAATCACCACCGCCTTTTTCGACCTTTCGAATACAGAACCACCATCAGCCGCCATGGTATCCACCAGACCCAAAAACAAACTTAGAGGCATTCCCGACGGAACAGAAATTGATCTCACCGGAGAAAACCCCTCACTGTCAAAACCAAAAGCACCGAAGAAAGCCCCACATAAAAAACCACTTCCGATGGAAACCACACCTACTCCCTCATCCAAAACCATTGAGCAACTCACGGCGGAAATCGACGTCCCCACTGATTTATGCTTAATTTACACTATTTTTATGGGTTTGTTTGTGCGTGTTTTAAGTTAATCTTCTGGAATTTGGTGCGTTTTATGGTGTATTATATGCTTTGCAGGAGATTTAGGCTTTCAAGATGAAAGGATGCAATTTTGGAGAACTTTGGATGAATTTGGCATTTTCTAGGTGTTCTGGTCTTCAGAGAAGAGAAATCACCATTCCTCTGGCGTCAAAGGAATCGACGCGCCAGAGGAATCGAAAGCCAGAGGAATCAAAAGCTAGTCCAGAGAAATCCGCGAATACCAGAGGAGCCGACATCTCCAGAGTAGAGAAGTCACGCCAGAGAAATCACTTCGCCAGAGCAGAGAAGTCATGCCAGCGAAGTCATCACCAGAGGAGTCCTCGCTGCCAGAGGATTCACTTCCCCGCTGCCAGAGCGGAGGAAGGCCAGAGCGGAGGAAGGCCAGAGTGGAAGACATTCCGCTGGCGACCCATTCCGCTGACGAAGTACCTGAGATATCACCCGTTCCTCTGGCGAATGCCAGAGAGATCATCATTCCGCTGGCAAACCATTTCTCTGGCGAGGTCAGGGAAATCATCCATTCCTTTGGCGAGAGCTGCGAAGTTGGCGAGAGTAGGAGTGTTTTCCAGAAGCGCGCATCTAGCTGGAGAGTTGCCTTAATTCACACGATTCTATTACCATTAGAATTCTACTTTGCATGGCAACTTCCATGGTGATCCGAAGGAAAGCTGAAGCTTATAAATAGGTCCTCTTTTGACCTATTCGAGAGAGCCCCGACACCCAGACTTATATTTTCAGTTTTATAGTTTTAGCTTTAGAATATTTTAGCTTTCTAGTTTTCAAGGCTTGGATCAAGATTGAAGATTCAAGTCGCTACAATCGTTTTTATTCGGTTTTTATATAATTCAGTTTTTACAATTGCATTCTCTTTAATTATGTTTATGTTTTATTTTACTATGTCTAGCTAGTTTCCTTTACCTGATTCTAGGGTTTGTAAATAGTTGATTGAATTTATGTGTTTTATTTGTTAATACCTTTGTGCCTTCCAGATTATGATTCATAATTCCTGGTGCTTAAATTCTTGTGAATTATCTGATCAATAGTTTGCATGTTTAGCTATTCTGTTTGAGACCTAGCGGAGATAACTGTTTAGCGGATTCAGGAATGTATGATATGATTTTTAACCTTGAGACCTAGCGGAGATAGGTGGATCATAGGGAGCTATTCTTAGGAACTATTGGGAGTTAGTAGATTTTCTTGAGACCTAACGGAGATAGAGAATTTACTAATCTACGATCGTTGCTGCTCTAGCGAGAGTAATTGATTAATTAAGTGATCTCTCATCATAACTGGATTAAATTGGTACATAGGATTAATAGATTTATTGCGTAGATTTAATTGATGAATTTACTACCCTAGGATCAGTTGTCTTTTAATACTTGATTTTTCCTACGCGATTTTAATTATTGTTATTAGTGTTTTAGTTTAAGTTAATTAAACTTTCCTTCTTTCGTTTGCCTGAATATTACTAGAGTTTAATTAGGATTACTTAGAGTGATTCGTTATAATAGTCCCTGTGGATACGATACTCGGTTACATGTTATTTGTGCTACAATTGCATCGCGTTAGTTGCGGTAATTTGTTGCTAATAATTTAGTGATCAACTTTATGGCGCCGTTGCCGGGGACTATTTAGAATTTACTTTAATATATCTGATTAGACTTAAGCATTAGTTCAGGCGTTATAAGTTTTTATTTTATTTTATTTTTAGTTTTTAAATTTCTGTTTTTGTTTGTTGTCTCAGGCGTGTATGATCACGAGATCCAAAGGAAAGGAACATCTAGTACCTTTGAACTTGGAAATCGAAAAGCAGTACAAAAGAGACAACCGCGACAAAAAGAAGCAAGTAATGGCAGAGCAACAGAATAACATGGACCTTGAAACTCTTGTGCGAGCCGTGACACACCTTCAGAGGCAGCTAGACGAAGAGAGAGAGCGCAACCGGACTCCTCCACCAGAGCCACCACTGAATCACATGTATCAGCCTCGGGTTGATCAATTTCAAGGAGGCAGATGGGGACCAACTGTGCAGGCTAACACGTTCGAGCTGAAACCGGGATTGATAAACATGGTGCAAGCTGAACAGTTTAGTGGAGCGGCTTCTGAAAATCCGCATTGTAATACCCCGAACCTTTTTAATTTATTTATATTTTAATTACAATATATTAGAGATGTTTATGTTTAAATTAAATATTTTATGACGTTATTAAAACTAACGGATTTGATTTTTAAATGTTTTACAGGTTGTCCGACTCAGAGCAAGGATCCGCCCTAGCAAAAAAAAAAAAAAATTACTTATAAATAAATCTTAAAGAGTAAGATTAGTAAAATAAAATACAAGAAAACTTTAGAATATGTTATATATTAATATGTAAATTGTTTATAATAAAAGTATTAAGTAAATGGAATATTCTAGAATTGATTTAATAATTAATATCTAAGATTTTTCTTAAACAATAATAAATAATTTAAATATCTAGATTATTTTAATTGTAATAGTTACATATAAATACAAAAGGGAATTAAGCATTCTTGCTAAAAAAAGAAAAGATTGCAGAAGACTATCTCTGTCTTCTCTCGCTCGCTCACCTCCATCTTCTCTGTGTTCACCACTTTTCTTTCATCCCTCTCTTTGTCTTCAAATCCCAGCAGCATACTAAGGTAATTTCTCCTAATTCTTGTTTCTTCGATTTTGCTTGTTGAATTTGAAAGGGTTTTGCACTTCTCTTCCATTCTTGTTCTTCTTTATCGATGGCTAAAGGTCTTGAGTAGATATTGGTGGGATGGAGTCTGTTGTGTCTGAGTGAGGAGGAGGGATTACCGGAACAGTAGTTCCGGCGGCGTGGTGGCTGCCGGCATGTGTTTTGATGTGTTTTATTTTTTCCCCTGTTTTTGACAGCAGCAGGATCGTACCTTGCAGACCGTTTTTCATCTGTTTTCTTTCATCAAACCCCATCAATATAGGTACCATTAGAAAGCTATCGTCGTTGGCTTTCCAACGGTACCTTCGGATCGTCAATCCGACACCGGACGAGGGAGTTATGAGCCAATCAAGTCAGGGTGTCGGGTCTGTGCGCGAAGGTTTCCGCGCGAGTTTGAGTTGACCTTCCGGCGTCAAATCGATGCCGTGAGGGAGAATAAGTTTAGGGGTTTTGTAGCTCATGTCATAGACGTTCTAATCATAGGTTTTCTTCTTGAGATCTAAGGTCGAATTGGCCGGAATAGACGTCGAGATGTAGCTCCATACGTGTCGAATATGAGTTTTAATATGTTATGCTTATTTTAATTTTTATTTGGGAATTTGAATTAGATTTTTGATGATTGTTTCACCTTGAACACATAAATAGATAATCAAGACATTTGCTTTTAATATTATTAGCCAAGAATTTAAATAAATTATAAGGATTATGGTGATCTAAACTTAGTATATTATACAATTAAATGATATGATTATAATGAAGTTAGATTAGTATAATTTATACTAGTAATTGAAACTATGGATTTATAATTTGTAGATTCATAAATTTTCAAATATGGTCTTCAGTTTCAAGTGTATTGTAGAATTTTCAAGAATATATTCAAGAGAGATTAAAAATATTGTTTAAAGAAATGAGAGCTTATTCAAGGATAAGTGCTTGTAATGAAACTAAGTTTAAAGTGTTTCAAGTGCTAGGAGCGGCGCATCCAAGGCTCGAGGAGGACAACCGAAGCAAGCTTGAAGAGGTTTGAATTCAATCACTTAAGGTGGGGTTTACGTTTATCTGTAAGCGTAGTTGTTACATGGTTATAATCATTGTTGTGTTGTGCGTCATTCATATGAACTAATGGGACCCACAAGGGTCGGATCCACAAGGGATCAAAGAGCTGAACGGCCCACAAGGGGTCAGGTCCACAAGGGACCGAGACTAGTCTCACAAGATGTCAGCTAAGTGAAAAATTATAAGAGTTCAACATGTTATGATTCATTACACAATTGGTTATAACTGCTTGCAGTGTTTACCCCACTGAGTGTGCTTGCACACTCATACCCAATTGCTTATGTTTCTTTTCAGGTTAAGGAGTTGACGGCAAGACGGCAGACATGGAGCTCCACATTCTCCCGTTCTATTATATGATGAAGTATTATATGTTGCTGTTTTTGGTAAATATATCTTGCTACTAACCAACTTAGCCTCTTCCAATTTTGGTGGGTCGAGACTTTATATATATTGGTTTATGATCATGCATTTTGATGACGGCTGTGACCGAATATATATATATATATATATATATATATATATATATATATATTCTGTTTACCATATGTGTAGTTACGAGCTGTGCCTCGAACACGTTAATTATAATATTAAACTTGATGGTTTTGCATGTACTCCACCTTTTTATATATATAAATATGATGCTTAGATAAAGTTATTATTGAATGTCATTTATATAACTTACAGCTTCCGTTTTGGCAGGAATATTATTGTAGTTTTATAGCTTCTGTTACATATTTTTTTATATTGGAAAAGAGAAATAAAATTTTGATAATTTTTCTATTACACATATAGTAATATTTATTAGATTACTATATAAAAAAAAGGGAATTCTTTTTCTATTTTTCTTTATAGCCTATACTTAAATTAATATTAGATAAATGAAATAAATGAATATTTTTGGTAGCATCTCCTATTCGCAAGGGATGGGGGCGTTACACGCATGCTCACATCACTCAGTTTCTAGATATCTGCGACACTATTAAGCAGAATGGAGTGCCACCTGATGCCATCAGAATGAAGATGTTTGGATTCTCTGTCAGGGACAGAGCGAAGGAGTGGTTCAAGAGTTTGGACAGAGGTGCTATTACTGGATGGGAGGATTTGTGTAGAGCTTTCCTGGCAAAATATTTTCCTGCTTCTAAAGCTCAGAAAATCATTGCGGAGATTTCTCACTTTTCCCAGCTAGGAGATGAGACCATTCATGATGCCTGGGAAAGATTTCGTGAGCTGCTCAGGAACTGTCCACAACATGGTTTTACGGAGGATCAACAAATCATTCACTTTTATAATGGTTTGACTGGTCTGACAAAAAGTATGGTGGATGCTACTGCAGGTGGATGTCTTCTCCATAGAAATACCAAGGAGGCTTATCGTGTGATAGAAGAGATGGCCTCCAACAGTTATCAATGGCCGAATGACAGAAATTCTACGAGAAGAATTGCAGCTGTAAACGAGGAGAGAGATGATTTTAAGGAGAAATACGAAGCTCTTCAAAAGCAGTATGACTTGGAGAGAAAAGCACTGCTAGCGAAAATCCCTCAGCAGCCGATTTCATCCGATGTAGCACAGTTTGAAGATGCTAATTTTGTCCAGCGGCAGTACCAATTCCATAGGCCAAACTATCAGGGACATCAGGGCGGAAATCCACCGTACCATCCAAATAATAGGAATCATCCAAATTTTTCCTATTCAAATCCCAACAATGCTTTGCAGCCTCCACCTGGATTTTCTGTTTCTAGTGGGGGAATCATCAATGAGCCAAAGAAAGAATTAATGGAGGAAATGATGAAGCAAGTATTGGTGAAGGTCACCGGAATGGAGGCAAACTCGACAAACTTGGGAACCAAAATGTTCAGCATGGAGCAAAATGTGTCAGCACTATCCAAGCAAGTGCAGATTTTAGAGAATCAAGTTGGTCAAATGGCTAACCAAGCAGCTGCACAGCACAAGCCGGGCCACTTTCCTAGCAACACTGAAATTAATCCCAAAAATCAGTGTAATGCAATTCATCTAAGGAGCGGAACTCAATATCAAAATCATGCAGACCAGAGGAATCTCCATTCTTCTGCAGATCAGAGGAATCACCATTCCTCTGTAGAACAGCGGGATCAGCCAGCGCAGCGAGATCAGCCAGCGCAGCGAGATCAGACGGAGCAGCGGAATGGCGAGGAAAAAGGTATCGAGATAGTTGAGGAGGATGACTTGGAGACAATTGTGCGCGATTCACCGTCTACTTCTAAAGAATCATCGAATACCTCTGCTACTAAGAAGCCTATTCCTACTCCTACGTTTCCTAGGCCAGAGTACAAGCCTGTAGCACCCTTCCCGAATAGTCTGGCAAAGCCAAAGATGGATCAGAAGTTAGCCAAGTTTATGGAGATGTTTTCAAAGCTTCACATCAACATTCCTTTACTTGATGCTTTGAGAGATATGCCAGGCTACGCCAAGTTCCTCAAGGATGCAGTCTCCAACAAAAGAAAGTTGGGGAAATACGAGACGATAAATCTTTCCGAGGAATACAGTGCAGTGCTACAAAGGAAGCTACCATTGAAGCAAAAGGATCCTGGTAGCTTTACTATCGCCTGTGTGATTGGAGGGCAGAACTTCTCCCGCGTGCTTTGTGACTTAGGGGCAAGCATCAATTTGATGCCTCTCTCTATTTTCAACCGGTTGGAGATTGGAGATATCAAACCTACCTCAATTGCATTGCAAATGGCAGATCGTTCCATCACATATCCCAAGGGAGTGGTGGAGGATGTTCTAGTGCAGGTAGAGCAGTTTATTTTCCCTGCAGATTTCGTAGTCTTGGACATGCCGGAGGACAAGAATACTCCATTGATCTTAGGACGTCCGTTTCTAGCTACGGGACGTGCGTTGATAGATGTTCAAGAGAGAGATCTTACTTTCCGCGTCAACGATGAAAAAATGACGTTATCCATCTATGATGCAATGAAGAAGCCAGCTGAACCACAAATCGAGGATTGCAACTCAATTGAGTCTGTAGTAGATTTCCCTGCAGCCGTGAAGGATCCTTTGGAGGAATGCATCACACAGTCATTATACCCTTATTCCAATCTAGACGAGGCGTGTGATGAGATCTTAGATTATATTGCAGAGCTGGAGGCCGTAGAGAGACATCCCATCGATCCTGTGCCTTACATGGATATTCGCAAACCTGTGGATGGGGGAAGGAAGTTGGTGGAACAAGAATTCTCTGCGCCAGAAAGATCAGCCGGGCCAGAGGAATCCGCCGGGCCAGAGGAATCAGCCAAGTCAGAGGAATCAAGAAGGCTAGAGGGATCAACCGGGCCAGCGGCCGCACCCAAAATTGAGCTGAAACAACTTCCAGAGCACTTAAAGTACCAATTTTTGGGTGAAAATGAAACTTTTCCTGTTATTGTGTCTGCCTATCTATCTCCGTTGGAGTTGGAAAAGTTGATGCGAGTTTTGAGGAAATACAAGTCTGCTATAGGATGGTCTATTTCTGACATCAAAGGAATTAGTCCTTCTATTTGCATGCATCGTATTCTATTGGAGCAGGAATACAAACCTAAGGTGCAGCCGCAGAGACGTTTGAATCCAGCTATGCAAGAAGTGGTGAGAAAGGAGGTGCTGAAGTGGTTGGATGCCGGCATTATCTATGCCATTTCTGATAGTGAGTGGGTGAGTCCCACTCAAGTTGTCTCCAAGAAGGGAGGCATGACAGTAGTTAAAGATGAAAAAGATGAGCTCATAGCTACGAGGCTGGTCACAGGATGGCGCGTGTGCATTGATTACCGAGCATTGAATGCAGCCACACGAAAGGATCACTTCCCTTTGCTGTTTATTGATCAGATGCTTGACCGTTTGGCAGGGTATGAGTACTATTGTTTCTTGGATGGGTACTCGGGCTACAATCAAATCATGATAGCCCCGGAGGATCAGCATAAGACCGCATTCACTTGTCCCTATGGCATCTTTGCTTTTAGGAGAATTTCTTTTGGTCTTTGCAATGCTCCTGCCACTTTCCAGCGCTGCATGATGGCGATTTTCCATGGGTTGATTGAAAATATCATGGAGGTATTCATGGATGATTTCTCTGTCTTTGGATCTTCTTTTGATAATTGCTTGGACAATCTAGCTCAAGTGTTGCAGCGATGTGAAGAGACAGCACTCGTGCTCAATTGGGAAAAGTGTCACTTCATGGTTCGTGAGGGCATTGTATTGGGGCATAGGATCTCTGCCCAAGGATTGGAGGTGGATCGTGCTAAGATTGTGGCCATTGAAAAGTTGCCGCCGCCTACTTCTGTGAAATCAGTGCGGAGTTTTCTTGGGCATGCAGGATTTTATAGACGCTTCATCAAAGACTTCTCCAAGCTGTCCAAGCCACTTTGTGCTTTACTAGAGAAGGATGTGAAGTTTGTCTTCACCGAGGAATGCCGCGTCTCATTTGAGAAGTTGAAAGCCGCGCTGATTTCTACACCAGTGTTGATCACGCCGGATTGGAGTGCTCCGTTTGAATTGATGTGCGATGCTAGCGATTGGGCTGTGGGAGCTGTGTTGGGACAAAAGAGAGATAAGTTATTCAAGGTAATTTACTATACTAGTAAAACTTTGGATTCTGCTCAGAGGAATTACACCACCACGGAGAAGGAGCTGCTAGCTGTGGTGTATGCTTTTGATAAGTTCCGTTCTTATTTGATTGGAACTCATTCAATTGTCTACACTGATCATGCCGCCATCCGCTACTTGTTCACAAAGAAGGACTCCAAGCCCCGCTTGATTCGATGGATCTTGTTGCTTCAAGAATTTGATATGGAGATTCGTGATCGAAAGGGGTGTGAGAATGTGGTAGCCGATCACTTGTCTAGATTGGAGAATCCGATCGAAGGAGATGATCCGAAGAAGGCCATCAATGAGTTTTTCCCCGATGAGCAGATATGGGTTCTGTTATTTAAGGATCCTTGGTATGCAAAGTATAGCAATTACTTGGTTATTGGAGCTCTTCCCGAGGGGTTATCACACTATCAAAAGAAGAAGTTCCTACATGATGTCAAGTTTTATTATTGGGAGGATCCTTACCTATACCGGAGGTGCGCCGATGGCTTTATTCGACGATGTGTTAGGGAGCATGAATGGCCGAAGATCATTGAGGAGTGCCATAGCTCGCCTAGTGGAGGCCACTTTGCTGCCAACCGCACTGCCATGAAGATAAATCATAGCGGTTTTTATTGGCCTTCAATTTTCGCAGACTGCCATGCCTTTGTGAAGTCTTGCGATCGATGCCAGCGCATGGGCAACATTACAAAGAGGGATGAGATGCCACAGAACATCATTGTTGAGGTGGAGCTGTTTGATGTGTGGGGAATTGACTTCATGGGTCCTTTCCCTGCTTCTTGCGGTTTTTCCTAAATATTGCTTGCTGTGGAGTATGTGTCTCGATGGGTGGAGGCGATCCCAACTTCCACCAATGATTCCAAGGTAGTCATTAAATTCTTGCAAAAGAATATTTTGACTCGGTTCGGAGCACCGAGAGCGTTGCTTAGTGATGGGGGGTCGCACTTCAACAACAAGTTACTAGCAAGCGTGTTGGCAAAGTATGGAGTAAAGCACAAGGTGACGACTCCATATCATCCTCAAGCTAATGGGCAGGCAGAGTTAGCGAATCGAGAGATCAAGCAGATTTTGGAGAAGAGTGTCGCCAATAAGAAGGATTGGGCGAAGCACCTAGATGATGCTCTTTGGGCGTATCGCACTGCTTACAAAACTCCAATTGGTATGTCTCCCTATCAACTTGTCTTCGGCAAGTCATGTCATTTACCTGTTGAGATTGAGCATAAGGCATATTGGGCAACGAGGAGAATCAATTTGGAGTTCAAGGAGGCCGGTCACACAAGGCGAGATCTATTGATGGAGTTAGATGAATGGAGGAATGAGGCCTATGAGAGTTCCCGCATCTACAAAGAGAGGGCTAAGAAATTCCATGATTTGAGCATCCGCACCAAGGAAATCAAGCCAGGAGATGAGGTACTTTTATACAATTCAAAATTACGTTTGTTTCCTGGTAAGCTGCAATCAAGATGGACAGGGCCATATGTGGTGCATAAGAGCAATTGGAATGGGACGTATGAGTTGTTTGCCGCTGATGGCACTATCTTCACTGTCAACGGTCATCGTCTCAAACCATACTTCAAGTCAAGCGTGGATCGTGGTCTTGAAGTTGTCAAATTCAATGACCCATGAGTTTGAGGTATCGTCGAGCTCTAGACGTTAAATTAAGCACTTGTTGGGAGGTAACCCAATTGTTTTCCTTTCTTTCTGTTTCGTTTTGTTTTGTTTCTCTTTGTTTCTTTGTTTAGTTTGGGGGCAGGTTTTCTCTGCCAGTTTTCTGGAGGTCTTCGTGTTTCCAGTGCAGCCGCTCACTTCGCTGCCCTGTTCAGCGCCGCCACTCTCCCCTCTGCCGAGGCCGCAAACCCACCTTTTCGCCACCTCTCACGATGATTCAGTTTTTCAAATGCCGAAAATCAGGGATGTTTTCTACACTCTTCTTATTTCTTTTATGCCCTGAGGACATGGCATGCTTTAAGTGTGGGGGGGTGTTTTGGAACTTATATTTTTCAAAATTGGGCGAAATTGATTTTTCTATGCTTAGTTTTTGGTCTCGAATCTTGCTAATTTTTATAAATTTGTGGAAGAGAGGATGGTGTTCGATGTGAATTTCGGGTTTGTGAATGAATGGAGGATATTCTTATTTTACTTTTAATATATGTTTCTTGATTGTGCAAAGAACGATGAGTTTTGTTGCAACACTTTTGTAAGTTAGTAAAACGTGATTTGTCCGGTAGATGCTAGAAGGAGTGTTGTCATTGTGATTGCCTACGATCGTATCTTATCTGTGAAAATGTTGGACGAATTGCCAACTCTAAAAATTGCCAGCTCTGAAACATCTGGCCTGTTCTGAAATGTGATAGCTCTGAGTCTCTGCTCCTCTAGTCTAACTATGAGCATGGGAAACCACGTGAAAAGACTTTGGATTACATCCAAATGGTTTTATTTCATGAATTATGGCTCAACTGTCGAGAAATCTCAAGCACACAAAGTGTGAAAAAATGGTGATATTGATTATAAAGGCGATCACATTAGGGAATTCACTTCTAGCGGAGAATTGGGTCTGATCGAATTACTCGCATTACTCTTTTGTTGCTTCTTAAACTTTGAGTTACTTGCATGATTGAGAAATGTGTGTTGATTGTAAAGTTTTGAATTGACTTTGTGAATGAGTGGATGGAAATTTACATTGTTGAAATCAATTTCTTCCTAGAATTCATATAGATTTTGCTTGAGGACAAGCAAAAGGCTAAGTGTGGGGGAGTTGATTTATGCTTAATTTACACTATTTTTATGGGTTTGTTTGTGTGTGTTTTAAGTTAATCTTCTGGAATTTGGTGCGTTTTATGGTGTATTATATGCTTTGCAGGAGATTTAGGCTTTCAAGATGAAAGGATGCAATTTTGGAGAACTTTGGATGAATTTGGCGTTTTCTAGGTGTTCTGGTCTTCAGAGAAGAGAAATCACCATTCCTCTGGCGTCAGAGGAATCGACGCGCCAGAGGAATCAAAAGCTAGTCCAGAGAAATCCGCGAATACCAGAGGAGCCGACATCTCCAGAGCAGAGAAGTCACGCCAGAGAAATCACTTCGCCAGAGCAGAGAAGTCATGCCAGCGAAGTCATCACCAGAGGAGTCCTCGCTGCCAGAGGATTCACTTCCCCGCTGCTAGAGCGGAGGAAGGCCAGAGTGGAAGACATTCCGCTGGCGACCCATTCCGCTGACGAAGTACCTGAGATATCACCCGTTCCTCTGGCGAATGCCAGAGAGATCATCATTCCGCTGGCAAACCATTTCTCTGGCGAGGTCAGGGAAATCATCCATTCCTTTGGCGAGAGCTGCGAAGTTGGCGAGAGTAGGAGTGTTTTCCAGAAGCGCGCATCTAGCTGGAGAGTTGCCTTAATTCACACGATTCTATTACCATTAGAATTCTACTTTGCATGGCAACTTCCATGGTGATCCGAAGGAAAGCTGAAGCTTATAAATAGGTCCTCTTTTGACCTATTCGAGAGAGCCCCGACACCCAGACTTATATTTTCAGTTTTATAGTTTTAGCTTTAGAATATTTTAGCTTTCTAGTTTTCAAGGCTTGGATCAAGATTGAAGATTCAAGTCGCTACAATCGTTTTTATTCGGTTTTTATATAATTCAGTTTTTACAATTGCATTCTCTTTAATTATGTTTATGTTTTATTTTACTATGTCTAGCTAGTTTCCTTTAGCTGATTCTAGGGTTTGTAAATAGTTGATTGAATTTATGTGTTTTATTTGTTAATACCTTTGTGCCTTCCAGATTATGATTCATAATTCCCGGTGCTTAAATTCTTGTGAATTATCTGATCAATAGTTTGCATGTTTAGCTATTCGGTTTGAGACCTAGCGGAGATAACTGTTTAGCGGATTCAGGAATGTATGATATGATTTTTAACCTTGAGACCTAGCGGAGATAGGTGGATCATAGGGAGCTATTCTTAGGAACTATTGGGAGTTAGTAGATTTTCTTGAGACCTAACAGAGATAGAGAATTTACTAATCTACGATCGTTGCTGCTCTAGCGAGAGTAATTGATTAATTAAGTGATCTCTCATCATAACTGGATTAAATTGGTACATAGGATTAATAGATTTATTGCGTAGATTTAATTGATGAATTTACTACCCTAGGATCAGTTGTCTTTTAATACTTGATTTTTCCTACGCGATTTTAATTATTGTTATTAGTGTTTTAGTTTAAGTTAATTAAACTTTCCTTCTTTCGTTTGCCTGAATATTACTAGAGTTTAATTAGGATTACTTAGAGTGATTCGTTATAATAGTCCCTGTGGATACGATACTCGGTTACTTGTTATTTGTGCTACAATTGCACCGTGTTAGTTGCGGTAATTTGTTGCTAATAATTTAGTGATCACCCACTCTCGGCGACGGAGACCAGCATGCAGCTGAAGGAGAAGGCAAGATGGCGCTAGAAAAGGCGAAGGGAGGCGAGGATGAGCCGTCCAAGAAAAAGCGCACCCCCACTGCTCCGAAGAGGAAGTAGCCGGCGGTCGAGAAATCGCCCACGCCGGCCGAAGAATCATCCAACGAAAAGAACGAACCCTCTGGTTCGGTGATGCAAGAGGAACAGGGGGAGTCCGATGAAGAGCAAGAAGAAACTCCGGCAAAGAGGAGGAAGAAGGTATTAGACCCGACCCCGATCCGAATGATAAATGGAGAACCGACATCTGCGCCAAAGAGCAAGAAGAAGACGGAGAAAGGGATTGCTGTGCCCAAGATCCCTGATATGGACGCACTGAAGCCTCTGGGCATAGTGGAACAGGTGAATGAGTATTTCAACAACATCGGATGGAAGGAATTTTTGGATTGGCCAGGGCACGCATACGAGGAGGTGGTCAGGGAAGTTTTTGAATCAGTACAAGTGGACATCAACCAAGCCTGCGGACCGTTGGGCATGAGTTTCTCCATGAAGGGAGAAGTCAGAGATGTGTCTGTGAATGAACTCAACCAAAATTTGGGAATGGTGAAGCTTAAGGACCTACAAAAGAAGGAGTACAAAGAGGCGAAGAGAGGAATCCCCACCTTCACTGCACAAGAGTGGGATGAAATGTGGGCAGAGATAGGCGATGGAGGCCAGTTCAGAACCTAGAAGGTAAAAGGGCATAGGATTCGCGACTCAGCCCTGAGGGTTTGCCATCACATTCTCTCGTACTCCCTCTTCGGCAAGCTCGACAGTGGAAATGCTATGTCCAAGAAGGATCTCTACATCCTGTGGGCAATGCACAGCGGGGTGAGGCTCAACTTTGGGGCCTTTCTGATTGAGCACATCGATTCCATAATCAGCAAGCCAAATCAGAGGCTTTCCTGCATTCAATTCACCACCGCTTTTGCCAAGGTGAATGAAATTGAGATCGAAGAAGGGAACACCAAAATTGAGCCAGAGAAGTTGAACATCGAAGCCCTGATCCGCATGAAGGATGTCAGAATGGATCGGGGTGTGCCCAAATTTATCAATCCTGATGAGAGGGAATTTTCTGCGGCCGAAGGCCAAAGCCCCGCTGTTGGAAAAGGGAAAAAAAAGGTGGAGGAGTCAGAGTCGGAAGAGGAAGAGAGTCATCTGGATAGAATTGAGAACAGGACAATCGAGACCCAGGAAGCACTGGCTGCAACCCAGAAGGCCCTCCTGGCCTTTTTCAAGCATTAAGGGTTCAGGTACCCACCTGCACCTGCCCCTTGAATTATACCCTCCCTAGGATGTTAGTTTTTAGTTTGTTTTGTTTTGTTGCGTCTTTGTGTTTTTTGTTCTGTTTGTTCGTTTGAGTCTGTGTTTTCTGTTGTTTGCTTGTTTAGTTTGTTTTTAGTTTGTGTTTTCCTTGACCCCCTCTACACACCCACTTTGCCCAAAGCAAAGTGTGTGTGTGGGGGGGGCCAAGACGTCTGTTGTTGCTTTACCGGGTAATCCTTGTTCTCGCACCCTTTGCCTTAAGGCAAAGTGTGTGAGTGGGAGGGAAGACCTGGTATCTTTTTTATGTTTTTAAAGTTTTGGTGTCAAGCATGTTGTACAATCGAGGTTACTCAGTTGTGATGATTTGAAGGCGCAATTTTGTGAGTAAGATTATGCAAACTTTGTGCCGTATGTAGTTGAGGACGATGGATAGGGAATTGAGCATACCTTGTGAGGATTTGAGCTTTTAAAATTGTTACTTTATGCCCAAAACAATTCTTTCTTTCATTGTGTGAATTTTGACATCTTGATTAAGGGTGATTCTAGAACTTGCCTTGATTCTTGGTCGAACCCTGTGTACATAGTCTAGGTGTGTTGAATGATTTAGGCAAATTCTTTCTTTAGCCCACTGAACCAAACTGACCAACCCTACATCTATCACTTGCAACCCCTTTTGAGCTTAATAATTCTTTTGAATTCACTTATAAATTTACCTAGATTTGAGCCGTCCCGGTCAAAAACTGAACTTAAGGGCAAAAGAAAGGGAGATAGTGTAGTGGATCCGATGGGCAGGACTATTGCAAAGAAATTGCAAAAGGGGACATCTAAATCCCAAAACAGAAAAAGTCCAGAAAAAGAAAAAAGAAAAGGGGGAGGAGAAAAAGAAAAAAAAGAGAGGAAGAATAAAAGAAAAAATGTGCTTAAGCCCGCAAGAATAAGCAAGGATCAAAAGAATCTGGGAAATCTATTGCTCAGAATGAAGTTCAGTATGACCTTAGCCTTGTACCAAAAAATTCTCACCTTATGCCTTGAGCCACATTACAACCCATGAAAGACCTAATGAGATGCACCTAGGACTTTGACTAAAGGGGAAGACATTAGAAGATAGGCAAGCTTATGGTCAGAACCCAATCAAGATGTCCGGAGTGTAAACACGAGCCTAAACACTTGAGAGAAAGAGTGAAAAGGGAGGAACATCCTTATGCCCAGAACCCGATCTTGACTCAACTGATGGTAATTTTGATTGTTTGATCACGCTACTTGTTGTTTCTTTTGATCTTCACTTTTCTGTTGGACTGAGAGAGTATCGCATGTTGTGTGTTTTCGTTTTTCTTTTATGTTTTCCGTGTCTGTTTCGTCCGTGTCTGTTTCGTCCGTGTTTGTAATTGGGCAAAATCATGCATGCACGCTTGAGGATAATCGTGTTTAAAGTGTGTGCGTGTGATGAGCCCAGGTTTGTGCTCTATTTTTGTGTGTGTTTTAAGTCTCGAACGAGTCTTTTTCCTTGTGTTTGTGTCGTTTGGTCGCCTGGGAGGGCGTATTTCAATGGCAGGGACCAGCTTGAGGAAGGAGCCCAAAATGCAGAGAAACGGAGTGCCAGAGGATTCACAAAGGCCAGATGAATCAAAGCTGCCAGCGGATTCACTAAGGCCAGAGGAATCAAAGCTGCCAGTGGATTCAAAATGCCAGAGCAGCGGAGTCGACTATGCTAGAGAAATCAAGCTGCCAGAGGATTCACAAAGGCCAGAGGAATCAAGCCGCCAGCGGATTCAAAAGGCCAGAGGAATCGAGCTGCCAGAGGATTCACAAAGAGCCAGAGCGGAAGTCATTCTTCTGGACGCCAGAGCGGAGATCATTCCTCTGGACGCCAGAGCAGCGAAGTCGGCAGTGTCAGAGGAATCATCCGAGCAGCGGAATCCTCCGAGCAGCGGAATCCTTCGAACAGCGAAATCAGCCGAGCAGAGGAATCCTCCGACCAGCGAAATCAGCCGAGCAGAGGAATCCTCCGAGCAGCGAAATCAGCCAAGCAGAGGAATCCTCCGAGCACTCCAGGGGTAAAAAGCGTTGTCACCTCTCGTGAAAGAGGTATATGCCAGAAGCAAAGGGATTTTGGAAGCAAAACCACCCCTTATGCTCATAAGTACCGCACGAGAGCTGGCAAGCAAGAGAAGGAAGGAAGGCAAGAGAAGACGAAGGCACAACAGACGAGCGAGGAAGGATTGCAAGTGGGAGTCCGAAAAAGGCGAAAGGCGGCAGCTATCCAAAAGAGACAGATAAGGCCGAACCACAGCCTTATCCAAAAGGAAACATATCTTCATGAAGATTAGTTCTGAAAAAGGATACGCATCTCCATGCTTGCATGGATCCGGCCGCAAGTCATGGGCTGGGCCTTCGAACCCTAGTTACTCCTATAAATACCCGAAGAGCTTCACAAGCCAAGGGTGCTGAAATTCCATCCTGTTGTGCATTGTTTGAAAGTTAAAGCTAGCCCAAGCTGTGGGCATTTTCTCATACTTTACTGTTTATGTTTTCCACGGCACTTTCGGCCGTAGGTACTTTCATTTTCATTTAAGTAATTTCAATTCCAGTAATGTTTTCCTTTATATCTTTTGCTTGTGTTATTTACGTTATGGTTGGCTAAGTTTATATTCTGATTTGGGGAAGATGATCTAAGCATGAATGAATAAACTCGAGAGGTCTAATTTGAGCATAACAACTATATGAGCATATTCCCGATACACTAGGTTTGATTCCAAAAAGGTTGTAACAACTTGGTTAATTAATTGATCACTAGTTAACTAGGAAGTTCTGACCACAAGTAATAATTTGGGCATAAGGCGAGTTGCCATCGACCTCCAAAATAGTACAACTGGTGTTGGAGCCGTGACTGCTGTGAAATATCGGTGTAAGAGTCAAGTGGGTTTATCTAGTTCCTAAAGCATTCTGGGCAAAGCACAACTAGCGATAGGCCATCGCAGAGAGCGTGGATATTGTCCGGGGTAGTTGATTTCCATTAGCTGACCCTTCTAAAGGATCATAAATTGAAAGGATAGATTGGGCAGGGTATTTGTTGTGTGCGTGACGAGTGACAATAGGGGCACAACAGTTCTTATGCCTATAACCACTGATATGCAAATATAGTGATTAATCTTTGCACCAATGATCGAGTGTTAATTCATGTTTAGTGATTCGAACTCAAGTCAGAATTATTTTGTTATTTGATTTATCACCTTTGTTATTTCAGTTTAGGTTGGATACCCGTTCTGCCCATAACCACGTTTTGGTCAGAACACTGCAGGATACGAAACCTTTTTAGTGACACCCTTGCAGGAGAAGTTACTGCTCAGTTCCCTGTGGATTCGACTCTGGACTTACCGCTAGCTAGTCTAGTTGTGGGCACAGGATTATTTATTTGCACAAAGCTCAAACGACAGCTTCGTCACTCACCCATGCCTGAGCTACCCTATTTTCGAGTCATGCCTCAGCCGCACAGCTCAAGTTCAGCCATGCCTTAGCCACCCCTATTCCTCCAATCACAACTGCCGCCCCTATTCCTCCAATCACAGCTGCCTCCCCTATCACCCAATCTCTGCAAAGTTGTACTTGTACTCCAACACACCTTTGCTTAAGGCAACTCCTCTGCCGCTTCAATTACACAACAGTCAATCTCATTTCTCTCATTTCACTTATCCACTTTACTCCAGCAAACCAAGGAAATCTCCTTCATCTTCTTCTCCACTCCTCATGTGAATGTTGAAGGAAACGATATTTGAAATTCTCTGTAGCTCTCATTCACGGAGGTCAGCCATACTACAAGTAAATCAAGCAACAACAAAATTCAGATTTCACCAACTAGAACCAAAGGTTTCATCTACGAACTCCATCGCCATTTTCCAGATTTCAAACTCTCTGCTAAGCAAAAGTCAACTCATCCCATGGAATTTACAGATTTCATATATATATATATATATATATATATATATATATATATATTGGTCGAACAAAATGACATTTTAAAAAAAATACATGTGCATATACTATGTCATATATACATATATGTATATATATACTTATGTACACAGCATGAATGTTGTTAAAAAGAAAAGAAGGGTAGAAGAATGTTTGATGTGTTGATAAAAATAGAGTCTTGAGCTTGATTTAGCTTGCTTTCGAATCTGGGGTGTCGAGTCGGTTGGTCGTTGTTGCTGTTGAGTCGAGGTCAGTGGGGAGGGGCGGCAGCCGCAGTGGCTGCCGGCGATCGACGGTAGTTCCTGGGCGTGAGCCCACCGGTGAAGGAGAGGCGGCGGCGGCATAACTAGGGCTGTGTTCGTGCGCCCTATTTCCAGGAAAAAAAAGTGAGGGAGCAGAGATGCCGAGGGAGGAGAGTAGGCAGAGCAGAGCTGGTAGGCAGAGCAGAGGAGAGTAGACAGAGCGGAGCTGGTAGGCAGAGCAGAGGAGAGTAGGCAGAGCAGAGCTGGTAGGCATAGCAGAGAATAGTAGGCAGAGCAGAGGAGAGTAAGCAGAGCAGAGCTGGTAGGCAGAGCAGAGGAGAGTAGGCAGAGCGGAGGAGAGTAGCGGAGCAGAACAGAAGTAGAGCAGAGAAGGGGGATGGGTTTTGGGCTTACGTGTTGGGCCTTCTTCTTTTAAAACAGCTGGGCTTTACACAATGGGTGATGCGTCTTCGACTTTTGGGCCATTTGGCCCTAGTTTTTTCTCTTCTTTGTGTTTGTTTGAGTCGTCTAGGGAAGAAAACAAGTATTCAGGAAGAGGAAGCTCGGAAAAGGGCATATGCACGAAATATGGCCAGAATGGGCATTACCGGAACAAAACTATCCAAACTTCCAGAAGTGAAACTTACCAGGAAGAGTGCTCGGCGAAGTACCCCTCAGAACCATTCGAGGCGCGGGAATCTCTGAAGTGTACCACCTGGTGTGAGGCTAACCGAAGGAAGCAGTTGGTAAAGCCATAACAACAGTCGCAGTCAGCAGAGATGGGCTATATATGAACCAGGAAGAGAGCTCGGCGAAGTACCCCTCAGAACCATTCGAGGCGCGGGAACGTTCGAAGTGTACCACCTGGTATGAGGCCAACCGAAGAAAGAAGCTAGTATGACCATTCCTGTCAACAACAGTCAGCAGCTGGAGCTATATATGGAAAGACGTGTGGAGAAGATTGCCCGGAAGATTCTGGCGAATTCTAGCAATGGAAGGATCTGGAATAATGTGGAATCAACCCCAAATCCGTTGGAGATCCATTATCTATCAAATCAAATCAAGGATCAAGCTAAATATGGAAGGAAATAATCTGCCAGATTTGGTCTGCCGGCTAGGGTTTACCGAATTGCTATATAAACTTCAACATGTCTGGCTGGCAGAGGGCAGTTTGACAGTAGTTTTATAAAGAGTTTTTGGAGTCTTACGAATTTCAGAGAGCAAAATTTACATTCTAGAGTTTAGGATTACTCTTCTAGACTTAGATTTTAGTTAGTTCACCAAGAAAATAATTTACTTTTAGTTCTTTTATATTTTTCGCACCAAACACTTTATTTGTTTTTCGTATTTCAATTCCGTTGTGACGAACAAAGCCAAGGTTGTTTCCTTAGGTATTTTTATATCAAGTATTTCGAATTTCTTTTCATTCATGTGTTCATTCTATTTCGCATTTACGTTTTTCAATATGTGTGAGTAGTCCCATTGGTGAGGTTTAAGGGGGAGGAAATAATTGTTGTCAATATGTAAACATTCGTGAGGCATTTGTTCTTTCGGTTGAGTTTTGTGGTTCTAGACAGATATGTGCCAAGCCATGGACAGTAGGGGCCTAACGGGTGATCTCCGTTCGGTAAAACGCTGTTCGTGTTAAGCAAAGGTCAAGGCATATCAGGGCGTGACAACCGGTATACCCACGACCGAGTAGCTGAGCAGCATCAACAAAAGACGTTGTAGATCCGGAAGGTGAGGAAAGAATTGATGGGATACACTGTCCTTCCTCAGTCTTGGAATTCTCTAGAAACTACCCATCAACTGTGACGAGGCATAAAGCCGTGGTTATCAAACGAGGAAGGTAACTACTGCGCCGTAGCATGTCTATGACTGGTCGGCTGACAAGCCGGAAATGGTTGTGTCCAGGAGGCATGTGTCACTCAAAGTGCAGAGTTGGGGACCTCGGGAGAGAAGGTTGGTGAGGGTCATACTTGATGAGTAACGGGTATGACTACTATCTAAGGAGGAGTGAAGCATTGCCTTGTGACCGGGGATAGTGTGACCTTCAGACCAAGTGATCGCAATGGACTCAACCACCCTAAGTGTGAAGTATAGCCTCTTGAAACGCCCCAATGTCTTTAGGCCACGCCTTGAGTCTATACGGATCATGGATGGATCATCAGTATGCCTATGACCGGAATAAATATTGACATCAGTTATGACCTAACCGAAAACCTTACCCCTTGTTTTATTTGATCTTTGTTTAAGTTTACTTGTGCAGATAAACAGGTTGAGATCGTGACAACTCAATTTGTGCACCCGAAGAGTAAAGTAGTTCCTCACTCTCCGTGGGATCGACCCTATACTTGCTGCTAAGACTGTTCTTTGGTTGCGAGCAATAGGAGCGTGTACTGTCCATCTAGGGCATACACAAATTATTTTGATACCGCGCGCCGGACGACGGGCGCGCGTCCATCAATGGGTTGTGCAGATTTTTATTTCTTTTTCATTAAATGGACTGCACTTAATTATTTAATTAGACTATTAGATAGTTTGATTAATTATTTTAAATGATAATTTGCATAATAATATTATATTATTATTATGTGCATATTTTAAGTAATTACTTATTATATGCTAAGCATGTTGCATTTATATTTTGCAATGAAAGTATTTATGATTTATTTGGTTATTATAATTCCAATTACAAAAGAAAGACGAGTAAGAATATTGTTGGTGTTCTTAACTTAAGAATTTTAGTTTTCAATTATTTATTCATTAAATTTTTGAAAACCCGGCTAAGTGAATCATAGGATGTTAAGCATTTTACCTTGACTTAAGATTAGAATCAGGAGACCTATTAAGAGTATAGATTTCGTGTAGGCTTTGTGGATCGTGAGGACTAGCACCGCTATTCCGATTCAGAGATAAGATTAAACGACAGGCATTGCCTATACAGGTGGGCTTATTTTCCAAATGTATGTTTAAGTTACTAAGCTCTAAATGTTTCATGAAATGCAAACTGTTTATCCAATAAATATTTTTTGTGCGCTCTGTTATGTTTAAGGCTCGCAATTCATGGATCGATCGAGGTTCTCTTATGGCCTAATACGTTATTTAAGAATTGTGTACACTTGTTAGTTGTTTCGGTGGATTGATGTCCATCGGGCACTAATTCATGTAAGAGGCGTTATAAGGGTGCTTGGCTGGATGTGTTCCGGAGCATGTATCATGTAAGGCCTGCCTGGGTAGCGTCCCGAGGTCAATTCAACTTGTCTGAGTTACGTCCTCAGGGCAAGTGCCATGGGAGAAAGCGATACGTCAGTGGCTAAAAGGTCTGGTATCACAGCGAGTAACTAAACAGAGTGTGATAACAGCGCGCTAATAAAATGAAATACTTTAACATGCTTAGAAGTTCATTTACTTTAAAACCTTCTAAGTTATGTCATGAATGATTGGATGAACTGCTCTTACGTATTGTGAAATGTTTTAAAAGTTGCAGCCCACTAAGTACATTAGTACTTAGCCCAAATATTTTCAAATGTTTTTCAGGTTGATGGCTGGTGTTGACGGGGAGAGCTGATGCTAGGGTTCAACTCCGTGTTTTGACTTCCACTGTAGTACTAGCCTTTATCTGTCTTTCGTACGTGGAATAAAGAGGTCTTTGGGCAGGTGAACACCCAAATTGAAGAACATCAAAGACATTTTTCGATGGTTCAAAACAATATCTCCATTACGGGCTACACGGATGAGCTGTTTGATGAAGAGGTGGGTAGGCAAGCTGCTTTGAACTCGATTCTGGCAAGAAAACATAGTCTGCTTCAACAAAAAAGTAGGGTGCACTGGCTGACTGATGGTAATCGTAATACTGAGTTCTTCCATCGTCTCATCAGGTTCCGTAAGAATAACCTGCGTCTGGAACACTTGAGAATTGGCGGGGAGGTGTCTTATGATCAAACGGTTATTCAGCAGCACATTGTGGATTTCTTTTCCAACCTTTTCAAGGAGGACAATAAAAATTTGCTGGATGTGACTCTGATTGAAGCCAATATCGATTCGCCTGTTACTGATGAGCATGATGCGGCGCTGATTCGTATTCCCGATGATGACGAGATCCATGCGGCTGTCTTCGATATGGACGCAAACAGTTCACCGGGCCCGAATGGTTTTTCTGGAGCTTTCTTTCAGAGCTGCTGGGGCACGATCAAGGAGGATGTGACCCGTGCGGTGAAAGGATTTTTCATCAATTCTTACCTGCCTTCTGGCTGTAATGCCAACACTTTGATTCTGATCCCGAAGAAGGAAACGGTGGATACCGTTGCGGACCTACGTCCGATTATTCTGTCCAATTTCTTTTTTTAAATTGTTTCCAAGATTCTAGCCACGCGGCTCAATAGGGTGGCGGCTAATACAGTGTCTGCTCATCAGTTTGGTTTTATTGGAGGAAGATCTATTCATGACTGTATTATTTTGGGCTCGGAAGGTTTCAGCTGCATGAACCGCACGGGTCGCAAGTCGAATATGGCCTGCAAGATCGACATCAGAAAGGCTTTTGACACTATAAGTTGGGATTTTATTCTGAAAGTTCTCAAAGTCAATGGGTTTCATGAAAAGTTTGTGCGCTGGATCTCCATTATTTTTAAATCGGCTCATATCTCCATTTTGTATAATGGTCAGCTTAGTGGCTATTTCCCTTGCTCGCGGGGTGTTCATCAGGGTGATCTGCTCTCTCCTATTCTGTTCGGCATTGCTGAAGACGTGTTGAGCCATGTTCTGATCAACTGTGTTCGTTCTCGCCATCTGGTCCCCATGGATTTTAGCAGAGCGACTCACTTTCCTACTCATTTATTTTATGCTGACGATATTCTTATCTTCTGTAAGGCCTCTCGCAGGAATGCACGCAAGATAAAAGAGGTGCTTGACTTCTATGGTGGGATGTCGGGCCAAGTTTGCAATGCTCAGAAGTCTCATTGTTCTTCTCAAAAGGAGTGTCTCCTGCTATGCAAAGAGGTATTGTCAGTGAGCTCGGTTTTGGAGTTGGCAGCCTACCTGCCAACTATTTGGGGGTTCATCTTTTTGCCGGTCGTATGAAGGCTTCCTACTTGCGTGCGATATATGATAGAATTATTCAAAAATTCTCTCGCTGGAAAGGACTACAGCTGTCGATGGCGGGAAGAATTTGTTTGGTTCGTTCGGTTATTCAGAGCTCGGTGACTCACTCTATGATGGTGTATAAATGGCCTAATTCCTTGATCTATGCTTTAGACCGACATTGTCGGAACTTTATTTGGACCGGCAATACCGATCAAAAGCCTTTCTGTCTGGTGAGCTGGTCACGGGTTTGTGCTCCTAGGGAGGAAGGTGGTTTGGGTGTCAGATCGTTTTCCAGCCTGAATAGAAGCTTTCTGATGAAAACTGCTTGGCGTCTTATTGAGGGAAAAGATTATGCTTTTGCTATTCTCCGCACCAGATACTTGGATAATTTTTGTTATGCTAAATGGGCTTTGGCGTCTTCTCCTTTTTGGACGAGCGTTCGCAGCCAGGTCGATCAGATGGTGGGGAATTCGTTCTCTTTTATAAACACTGGAGCAAGTACGATGTTCTGGCGGGATGATTGACTCGGATACAAGCTGGTGGATAAACTTGGAATCCCCGACTTCATGCATATTTTCCTGAATCAAGCGGTTGAGGATTACTATTACGATGGTATTTGGCATTTCACTGAGGAATTTATTGTCAAATTCCCGGATGTGGTGGTGGATATGCTCCTCATTCCTATTGGTGATGAGGAAGATGTTCGCATTTGGAAACCTTCGGATACAGGGACTGTTACCTCGGCTTTAGCCTATGCGAATATCAGTCCTTCTTTTCCCAAAGTTGGTTGGGGGTCGTGGCTGTGGGAGCGCTTCATTCCGGATCGCAGATCGCTGATTTGTTGGCGGATCATTCACACTAAAATGCCAATGCTGGATTATCTTTGCAGAAGGGGGATTCAGGGCCCCAACTGCTGTATTATGTGTAGCAAAGATGAGGAGACTTTGGCACATCTTTTTTGGGATTGCAATGCTATTCGGCCTGCTTGGGAGGAAATGCTGGGTTGGTTTGATAAACATGAACTGGAAATGAGCTTGGACATTCACTCGTTCCTAGTGGCTTCGTGGAATGTGGATTTTAGCCCTCTGGTGTTGGCCTTTTGGAAAGCCGCTATTATTAACATGATTTGGAAAGTTTGGGACTGTCGTAATCAAGTCACCTTTGAAGAGAAGACGTTCCATCCAAAGATGATTTTGAGCTTCCTGAAAGTCGCTTTTAAGGAGATGGACTCCCAATTTTCGAGACTTGGCCATTCAAACAACTCCTGGAGTGATTATATTATTCTTCGGCGCATTGGGGTGGCGACTCGAGCTAGGCATCCTCCGATGATGATGGAGGTTCATTGGTGGCCTCCGGTGGGAAGTTGGATTAAAGTAAACACGGATGGCTCGGCCACGGGTGCTCCTGGTCTCATCGCTGCTGATGGAGACGCGTCCAAGCTGGCCAAGGACAAGATGGATCCTTTGATTATTCAAAGTGGGCCAATCACAAGAGCTAGAGCCAAAAGAATAAAGGAGTCCATGATGCTTTTAGTTGGTGAAATTAAAGCCCAAGTCCAAGACAATTCTACATTGGGCCAAATGGTGAATATTATTCAAGTTGGTGGGCTTGATGCTACTTGAAGTTTGGGCTCATTAAGCTATCATATTTTGGAGGCCCAAATTGAAGAATAAAGTCCACATTTTCGTCCAAATGGGTGCAGCCCACAAAATGCTCATTTTAAGTTATTTTTTTTATGTTTAATAAGTGACTTTTGGTGTCCAAGAGACATACCAAGTGTTTTGGAGTTACATTTGTGATTTTATGTGCCTTTTTAATGGTTTTAAGTAGTAGTAAGGGAGTGGGGCTCTCAAGAGACCTTTTTGAGCCTATAAATAGGCATGTAATCACTTGTTTTAGAGACACCATTGATATAAACGAAAATTGCTTGTGCTTAGTGAGTTGAATCCTCTTTGTTGAGTTTCTCACTTGTTTTAGAACTTATCAAGACACTTGAGCAAGGTCTTGTGGCGTTCATCCATACCGAGGTTCTTGGCTGATTATATAGCCAACGGGTCGAGGTTTCTACGCTCTTAGGGGTTGATCAAACTAGATTCTCGATCTAGGGAGTCCGCTGCCTACTCACATACGTCGGGTTCTTGGGTCATTATATCCAACGGGTCCTTCGTCCACTTCTATCCATATCATTTTGGTTATCAGAGCAATCTGGTATTGATCCAAACTCTATCTTTTATTTTCTTCATCCTTTCATATATCTCTTATATTCTTCCTCATTGTCCTACAAAAATAGTTGCAAAAAAAAAAAAAAAAAAAAAATCTGCAAAGTTCCAATATCTTTTTGTTTTCCATTGTTGTTACTTCATATAAAAAAAAAAAAAAAACGAAAAAAAAAATATATATATCCAAAAAAAAAAAATCCAAAATTTCTATTTCACTTCAAATTTCCTTAGGAGTTTCATACACTTGTTCCAAAATATCAATTCTTGCATCCAAGGGCTGAAGTTTGGTGAATTTTACTTGTCTTGTTCTTTCTTGATTTGTTTTAGTTCATTTGAAATTCTTACAAACGAGAATTGAGTGGTAAAAGGCATTGAGTGGTGAGTTTATTTGAGGGGTGGTAAAAGCCTACGAGTGATACACGAGTGTTTGTGTGAGGATATATTTGTGTGATACACGAGTGAATTGTGAGGTCATGGAAAACACAAATCCTATTGAATTTACATTGCAGGCCATGCAACAACAATTTACAAGGTTTGGAGCTGTTATGGAAAATATAACAGAACGATTGGAGAGGCTGGAATTTCAAGCACCACCGAGGAATGAGGAGGAAGGAGAGAGCGAAGGAGAAGATGATCGTACATCAACACATCGAAATGAAAGGCGAGGAGGAGGTAGAAGAAGAAGACATCAAAATGAAGTTGATGGTGACTTGGGAAGCATCAAATTGAAGATCCCAACATTCCAAGGAAGGAGTGATCCTGAAGCCTATTTGGAGTGGGAGAGAAAGGTGGAGCTCATCTTTGAATGTCACAACTACTCCGAGGAAAAAAAGGTTAGACTTGCTGCAATTGAATTCACTGATTATGCAATAGTTTGGTGGGATCAATTGACAACAAATAGAAGGCGCTATCGAGAGAGACCAATTTCCACGTGGGAGGAAATGAAAAGCATAATGCGTAAGAGATTTGTACCTTCTCATTATTTTCGTGAATTGTATCAAAAATTACAATCTATGAATCAAGGTACTAAATCTGTTGATGAGTACTACAAAGAGATGGAGATTGCCATGATTAGGGCAAATGTTGATGAGGATAGAGAGGCAACCATGGCTCGATTCCTATGCGGGCTGAATAAGGAGATTGCAAACATCGTGGACCTACAACACTATGTGGAGCTGGAGGATATGGTTCACATGGCCATGAAAGTGGAGAGGCAATTGAAGAAGAAGGGAACCTTTCAAAGAAATTTTCCAACAAGTTCTCAATCTTCAAAGTCGAAGGAGTGGACTTCGTCTAAGTCAAATTTTGGGGCAGCCTCAAAACCTCAAAATGATGTGTCCAAATTCAAGTCCAACGAAGGCGAAAAGGGCAAAGGTATCTCTAATTCTACATCTTCTACTAGAAATAAAGATATCAAATGTTTTCGATGTCAAGGTGTTGGACATATTGCATCTCAATGTCCAAACAAAAGGGTGATGGTCTTGAAGCCGAACGAAGAAATTGAATCTGAAAGTGAACATGATGATGATGATAATGAAGATGTTGAACAATTGGAGGAGATTGTACCGGAACATGGTGAGCTTTTGGTGGTTCGAAGGGCTCTAAACGTGCAAATCAAACAGGAGGAAGAACAAAGGGAGAACATCTTCCACACAAGATGTTTAGTCCAAGGTAAAGTTTGCATGTTAATTATTGATGGTGGTAGTTGTACCAATGTTGCAAGTGGCGAGATGGTGGAGAAACTGAACTTAAAAACTGAACGGCATCCTCATCCATATAAGCTACAATGGCTTAATGAATGTGGTGAAATTCGTGTGACCAAACAAGTTCTAATTTCATTTTCTATTGGCAATTATAAAGATGAAGTTCTTTGTGATGTGGTGCCAATGCATGCTAGTCACATTCTTTTGGGAAGGCCATGGCAGTTTGATCGAAGGGTGACCTATGATGGATTCCGCAATCACTACACCTTCAAGCACAACAACAAATCCATCATGCTTGTTTCTTTGACACCTCAACAAGTTCAAGAGGACCAGCAGAAATTGTCTCAAGCAAGGAGGGCTCGTGAGGTTGAGGGCAATAAAAGTGAGGTAGTAAAAAAAGAGTCGAGTGAAAAAAAGAGTCGAGAGAAAAGCAAGAGTGAGGGAAAAGAAAAACAGAATTTTTATGTGAGAACAAAAGAAATAAAGAGTGCAATAGTCGAAGAAAAGAGTGTGTTCATTTTGGTGTACAAAGAGTCATTCTTTAGCACTAACGAACTAACCCCATCTTTGCCTAGTACTTTTGTGTCTCTTTTGCAGGAGTTTGAGGACGTCTTTCCCGAGGAAGAACCAAGTGGATTACCTCCTTTAAGAGGTATTGAGCATCGAATTGACTTTGTTCCCGGAGCTGTTCTACCAAACCGACCAGCTTATCGGGCCAATCCGGAAGAGACTAAAGAGATCCAAAGGCAAGTCCAAGAGTTGTTGGAGAAAGGAAAGATTCGTGAGAGCATGAGTCCATGTGCTGTACCGGTGATTGTTGTGTCCAAGAAAGATGGATCGTGGAGAATGTGCACGGATTGTCGAGCAATTAATAAGATCACGGTAAAGTATCGCTATCCTATTCCTAGGCTAGATGATATGCTTGATGAGTTATATGGGGCAATTGTGTTTACTAAAATTGATTTGAAAAGTGGTTATCACCAAATTCGAATTCGAGAAGGAGATGAATGGAAAACTGCTTTCAAAACAAAGTATGGTTTGTATGAGTGGTTAGTCATGCCTTTTGGATTAACTAATGCACCTAGTACTTTCATGAGATTGATGCATCATGTTTTGAGAAATTTCATTGGAAAATTTGTGGTTGTTTACTTTGATGACATCTTGATCTATAGCAAAAATGTTGAAGAACATCTTGATCATTTGCGTGCTGTTTTAGACACTTTAAGAAAAGAATCATTGTATGCTAATCTTAAAAAGTGTTCTTTTTGCATGGATAAAGTTGTTTTTCTTGGTTTTGTTGTGAGTGCTAATGGAATTGAAATGGAAAAAGAGAAAGTGAAAGCTATCTTAGAATGGCCAATTCCTCAAAATGTGGCACAAGTTAGAAGTTTTTATGGTCTCGCTAGTTTCTATAGAAGATTTGTTAAGGATTTTAGCACGATTGCTGCACCTTTGAATGAGATAGTGAAAAAAGATGTTGGTTTTCATTGGGGGGAAAAACAAGAACATGCTTTTAATCTCCTTAAAGAAAAACTAACTTCTGCTCCTATTCTTGCATTACCTAACTTTGATAGAATGTTTGAGCTTGAATGTGATGCTTCTGGAGTAGGAGTAGGTGCTGTTTTGTTGCAGGATGGAAAGCCAATTGCTTATTTTAGCGAAAAGTTGAAAGGAGCTCAATTGAACTATCCAACCTACGATAAAGAGTTATATGCTTTGGTGAGAGCTTTGGAAACATGGCAGCATTACTTGTGGCCAAGAGAGTTTGTAATTCACACGGATCATGAATCTCTCAAATACCTCAAGGGTCAAGGTAAGCTTAGCAAGAGACATGTTAAGTGGGTGGAATTCATTGAATCTTTTCCATATGTGATCAAGTACAAAAAAGGGAAGGAAAACATTGTGGCTGATGCGTTGTCTCGAAGGTATGCTTTGATCACTACTTTGAGTTCTAAGCTTCTAGGTTTTGAGTCAATTAAGGAATTGTATGCCCATGATTCTGATTTTGGTTCTATATATTTAGCTTGTGAGCATGCTGCATTTGATAAGTTCTATAAGCATGAGGGCTATTTATTTAGAGAAAATAAATTGTGCATTCCTAAGTGTTCCATGCGTGAATTGCTTGTTCGTGAAGCTCATGGGGGTGGGTTAATGGGACATTTTGGTGTTCATAAGACTTTGGAAGTTTTGCATGAACATTTCTTTTGGCCTAAAATGCGTGTTGATGTTGAGAAAATTTGTGGAAGATGCATAACTTGCATGCAAGCTAAATCAAAATCACATCTACATGGTTTGTATAAACCATTACCTATTCCTAGTGCACCTTGGGAGGATATTTCCATGGACTTTGTTTTGGGTTTGCCTAGAACACGAAGGGGTAAGGATTCAATTTTTGTGGTTGTTGATAGATTTTCAAAAATGGCACACTTCATTCCATGTCATAAGAGTGATGATGCAACTCACATTGCTGATTTGTTTTTCAAAGAAATTGTTCGTTTGCATGGAGTTCCAAGAACAATTGTGAGTGATCGTGATGCTAAGTTTGTGAGTCATTTTTGGCGTGTGCTTTGGAATAAATTGGGAACTAAGCTTCTGTTTTCAACTACATGTCATCCTCAAACTGATGGTCAAACTGAAGTAGTTAATAGAACTTTGTCTCAATTACTTAGAATTTTGATTCAAAAGAACTTGAAAACTTGGGAAGATTGCTTATCTTTTGCTGAATTTGCTTATAATCGAAGTGTTCATTCTGCTACTAATTTTTCTCCGTTTGAAGTTGTTTATGGTTTTAATCCATTGAGTCCACTTGATCTAATTCCAATACCAATTGAGGAGCGTGCAAGTCTTGACGGGAAAGCCAAAGCTGAAATGGTGAAAAAGTTGCATGAAAAGGTGAGACTCAATATTGAGAAAAGAACGGAGCAATACATCAAGCAAGCCAACAAGGGCCGAAAGCAAATCATATTTGAGCCGGGAGATTGGGTGTGGCTACATTTGAGAAAGGAGAGATTTCCTTCAAAAAGAAAATCCAAGTTGCAGCCAAGAGGAGATGGACCATTCCAAGTGGTTGCAAGAGTGAATGATAACGCTTACAAACTAGACCTTCCAGGTGAGTATAATGTAAGTGCTACTTTCAATGTTGCTGATTTGTCTCCTTATTTTGGTGAATTAGATTCGAGGACGAATCCACTTGAAGAAGAAGGGAATGATGGAGACGCGTCCAAGCTGGCCAAGGACAAGATGGATCCTTTGATTATTCAAAGTGGGCCAATCACAAGAGCTAGAGCCAAAAGAATAAAGGAGTCCATGATGCTTTTAGTTGGTGAAATTAAAGCCCAAGTCCAAGACAATTCTACATTGGGCCAAATGGTGAATATTATTCAAGTTGGTGGGCTTGATGCTACTTGAAGTTTGGGCTCATTAAGCTATCATATTTTGGAGGCCCAAATTGAAGAATAAAGTCCACATTTTCGTCCAAATGGGTGCTGCCCACAAAATGCTCATTTTAAGTTATTTTTTTATGTTTAATAAGTGACTTTTGGTGTCCAAGAGACATACCAAGTGTTTTGGAGTTACATTTGTGATTTTATGTGCCTTTTTAATGGTTTTAAGTAGTAGTAAGGGAGTGGGGCTCTCAAGAGACCTTTTTGAGCCTATAAATAGGCATGTAATCACTTGTTTTAGAGACACCATTGATATAAACGAAAATTGCTTGTGCTTAGTGAGTTGAATCCTCTTTGTTGAGTTTCTCACTTGTTTTAGAACTTATCAAGACACTTGAGCAAGGTCTTGTGGCGTTCATCCATACCGAGGTTCTTGGCTGATTATATAGCCAACGGGTCGAGGTTTCTACGCTCTTAGGGGTTGATCAAACTAGATTCTCGATCTAGGGAGTCCGCTGCCTACTCACATACGTCGGGTTCTTGGGTCATTATATCCAACGGGTCCTTCGTCCACTTCTATCCATATCAGCTGCAGGTGGGGTGTTCAGGGATAATAATTGGGGATGGGTACGTGGTTGCTTCCATTTTAAAGGAGGAAAGGGTTTCGCTTTTGAAGCTGAGCTCCTGGCGGTTATGCATGCGATCCGCATTGCCCATCAGAGGGGTTGGAAGCAACTTTGGCTGGAAGCAGACTCCACGTATGTGGTCCGCCTTCTTCAAACTCGTTCGACGAATGTCCCTTGGCGCTTCCTGGCTGAATGGAAAAATGTCTTAACGCTTATCTCTCAAACTAACTTTCAGGTTTCTCACATCTTTCGGGAAGGAAACAAGCCGGCGGATTTGATGGAAAATCTGGATCGTATTGAAGGTTGGTGGCCTTATGCCTTGGATGAAATTAAAAAGGTGGTTGCTCTTAACATGTCAACACATAGCGTCGTGCGCATGAAATTCTGATGGGTGCTGCTGGTCTTTTCTTGTGCGTGTTTGGTGTCAAGCCACTACAAGAAAAACGCCAATAGACAACGGACAAAACCCATTGTCTATTAGAAAATTAACTGTTGTAAATGAGAGTATTGTCTATTGGAGGGCGGTCATAGACAACGGTTTTCCGACCGTTGTCTATTCTCTAATAGACAACGGTCGGAAACCCGTTGTCTATTCTCTGATAGACAACGGTCAAAAAACCGTTGTCTATTCTAATATAGACAATGGTTTTTAAAATATTATTTTTGTAATTTATTTATATTTTCTGATTTTTTAAATATATATTTACCAATACTAAAAACTCATAATAGAAAACTAAAAATACATATATTAATACTAAAAATCCATACATTCATTCAAACATTATTAATCAAATATTACATTCAAACAAATTTCATCCAACATCACAAATTTCATCCAACATTTGAATCAAAAGGGTGCGTCGTTTCTTTCTAAACATCAAATGGACAAGCTATGAACACTACCCACGCTCTCACCCTCCGCTGCGCGCTGCCTCCGCCTTCCTCTGCCCTTTCCTCCGGCGCCCCTCTCCCATCCACCAACTCCAAACCTTCCTCACTCCGCCTCCAAACCACCAAAAATTCCTCCACCACCTCCCACTCCTCCACCACCAACAATATACAGATCTGATTGAAGAGAATTTCAGTTTTTAAACAAAAAGGGGAACGAAATGAAAGGAATTACAAACTAAAGAAATATAGGGTTTCTACCAAGGCAGACAGACGGCGGCGGCCGCGGCTCTGCTGCTGTCGGTTGAAGATTTGAAGGGGAGAACGAGCGGTGGCGGCGGCCAGAGGAGGGCTGCTGTCGTCCGCCGAAGTTTGTTGGAAAGAGAGAGAGAGATTTTGTCAGATCTGGGGTAGAGGAGAGTGAGGACGGCGGCGCTAGTGTCGTCGGTAGGAGTCAGGAGGGGGAGGCGGCGTGGCAGGCAGCGGCCGGGCGTGTCAGCGGCTTATCGCCGTTGCTTTGCCGGGAAGGACGAGCGGCGGCACCCACGCCGTTGATTTGAGTGCGGATCTGGGTGTGTGCGTTGGGTGTGAGAATAGAGAAAGTGATAGAAAGAAAAGGGAGAGGAGAGAGAAGATGGCGGTTGGCCGCGATGGAGCTGCCGGGCTCCGGCGATGGCGCAAAGTGGCTGTGCCGGCGGGACCTAGGGCTGAGAGAGAGGGATGAAATTCTAAGAGAGAGATAGTGAGATGGGAGGGGCGCAGGAGAGATAAGGGGAATAGGGTTGGAGTTGGGTTTGTGTTGGGTTTAATATGGGTATAAAATGTTAATGAAGAGAAAAAAAATAAAATATTTTTAATTTTGTTTTTTCATAATTTATTTATTTTTTATGATTTTTATACCATATTAAATATTTTTTCATTAACTTAAATTTAAGATGTAGTATTAAGTATTTTTTTTATGAATTAAATTTGATGATGTTCATAAAAAAAATTAAAGAAAAAAATAGTAAAAAAAAAATTAGTGAAAGAAGAGAGAGAAAAATGTAGGAAAAAACTCCTCTTTTATAGACAACGATTTTTCAAAACCGTTGTCTATGACCGCCCTAAATAGACAACGTTTTTCCAAAACCGTTGTCTAGTTGTCTATGACCGCCCTAAATAGACAACGATTTTCTAAAACCGTTGTTTATAGTTATCATAGACAACGGTTTTCAGACTCGTTGTCTATGACCGCCCTAAATAGACAACGGTTTTTCCAAAACCGTTGTCTATAGTTATCATAGACAACGGTTTTGAAAACCGTTGTCTATGACCGCCCTAAATAGACAACGGTTTTTCCAAAACCGTTGTCAATAGTTATCATAGACAACAAGTTTAGAAGCATGTTGTCTATATTATGTTGTTTATGAGCTGAATTCTTGTAGTGAGCAGGATAGGGTTCGTTGGTCTTATGGCCAGCATTCCCCGGTTGCGCAAAGCTGCGTTGGAATGTGGGGTAGGGCTGGGCACGAGGACTTGCTCGTTCATAGTCCCGCTGATCGTAAAGGGCGCAAGGTTACAGAGTTGGCTGAGTTGGATACAAATGCACACTGTAGAGCTAATCCGAGAGGATGTCTTTCCTGCCGTGATAAGGAGAGGAAGGTCGGGCCAGAGCTGGTGGAGTCTCATTCGACGAGCTTTGAGCTGCTAATCGCGGGGGTACAGCAGTGGACCCTGACTCATGGCTGGCTCATTCTGATGAAGGCGGGCTACATGCAGGGAAGCAACCATAGTCTGAACTGGAAGTTCAACTATGAGCATGTTTTGGTGGTCATTCGCAGGGACGGGCGTTGGAGCAGTTGGGTGTCCCCGATCCAGAGCAGTGGTGAGAAGGGCAGCTTTTCGGTGGTCAGAGCCCCCTCGAGTTCGATGTCTGATTTATTTTGGCGGAGCTCCTCGTGTGACGGACATAAGGGAGATTTGCGGTGACAGCATATAACCGGCCGTGGAATCACTCTTTTTGCCTGTTGGGAGCTTCTCTCACTGTTAAGATGCTGCAGAAAGATGGAAGGTTGGTGGCGACGGAGCATTACCGGCCGGGTAATCTTCCAACATATCTGCTGGACGTGGGCCTTTCGGTCGACTCGGTATAGGCGACGGCGTCTTACCGGCCTACACTGGATCATTTTCTTCTTTACAAAGGCCTCTCGGTTCTTCTTTTCTGTCCAGGGTTCGTGGGAAAGCTTATGGCGACGGAGCTTAACCGGCCATAATCTTCACGTTATTTCTCTTTTACTGGGGCACTGGGCGACGGCGTATCACCGGCCTTTTGCTCTTTCGGTTTGTTTTTGTTTGGAGGCAGTTGGCGACGGCGTATCACCGGCCTTCTGCCCTCTTCTGTTTTTTTGCCTTTGCTTTTCTTGTCTGAGCCGGGTTGGTTTGGGGACGATGGTTAGGCCGGAGTTCCCGAAACTTTCCCTTCCGCTCTTCGTTCTTTTTCCTTTTTCTAGACGGGTACTCTTCTTCCTTCTTACAGTTTTTCCCATGGGGTTTTCCGTAGGAAGGTTTTAATGAGGCTCGGCCCTTAGTCTGCTCTCCTGTGCTTTCAAGGGTTTAGGTTTTTGTTTTCGTTTTCTCTTTTTATAAGATCGCATTTAATAAAAAAAATGTCAAACATGTATATGTATAGATTAATATTAAATTCTTCAAGGTTAAGCAATATGCATGTGTATATATATACACGTTACCTTAACCAACAAGGAAATATTAAAATAAAATATTAATTTATGAAAATATATATAATGCTATGCATATCCACATGAAACGTGGAGGAATATTAAGCTAATATCATCAAGCCTATGAAAATTAGGCATGATTCATCAAAGCTATGAAGAAATAAAATAATATTAATTACATAGTATAAATAGAGGATAAAATGAAATAGTTATAAACATATTCATACAAAGAAAAGGTGATCGGCTACACTCTGAGGTACTACGTCTAATTTATATTGTCACATTTAACACTACACAATCAACTAAATATGTTTTGACATGTACACATATTATATATATAATCACATACTATGTAAAATAAATATATTTAAATTTTATATTATTTTTTATAAATCATTGTCCCATTCTATGTAATTAGGTGTGGCGCGACTATAACGTTGACTTTGATTTGAACTACTCAAGTTAATTTTCAAAGCTCAATAAATTTCAGGTGTGAGATTTATTTCAATACATGCCGTGGTTATTATTGTCCATTTTAATATTATGTGTTTCCATATATGTTATGAATTACATTAATTGCTAGGGGTCCTTAAATAGGGTCCAGGACGTTACAGTCCTTGGATGGCCACAATGCGATTTGAGGTTATGTATCGCTAGGGACCCGTAAATAGGGTCCAGGACGGAAAGGTCCTTGGATTGCCATAATACGATTACATGTTAAAGGGTTACAACCATTGTATTGAGGATGTCGCCAGGGGCCCGTAAATAGGGTCCGGGACTTTAAAGTCCTCGGATTGCCACCGTGCGAATATTGAGGATATGTATTAAATGACCGTTTGTGTTATCGTTTTATTAACTTGGACAATGATTGCATCTTCCCAGATTGAGTGTACCATGTATGCTCATCCCACATTTAACATTTTAAGGTTTTAAAGGCCGGAGGCGCGTGGAATGTCGAATGGCGAATCAAATATTTTATGTTTAATTAGCTTTAACTAAAGATGTTATTTTAAGTAAAATATTTTAAATAAAAATTATTTCATGAATTTCTCATTAAATATTTATTGATATTCATGATTTTTCTACATAAATTTTCATTAAAATTTTAATTAGATTTGGGTGTCACACATGTCAACCACATTGAGCTCCTACCTCGTCCATTTGCCACGCCCCTTCCTTTTTTCCTTCCTTCCTGATGCCTGTTGGAACCTGCGCGGTACTTATATGCAAAAGACCGGTATGCCCAACATTATGCTATTCGGACTTTTGGTCTTCAAACAGTTGTTGTGCGTCCCCAGATTCCTCTGCATCAAATGTGTGCCTCTTTCGCGTAATGCGGCAGCATTGTGCCTTAAAAACACCATCTGCCCAAAGATCGGACTTGCCCTGGAACAATGCCCTCCCAGGCGATTGACTCTAACAAAATAAATGAAAAAAGATTCTATTTTGACCTAGAAAGACAAGAAAAACTAGCACAAACATGGGCTCATCATCCTAACAAGTGAGTTGTAATCTATTACATCAGTTAGCCATCATCATTTAGGGGGTTTCAATATCTGGTCAAGATATTGTAATTTTTTCAAAACAACTTTGTAAATCACAATGTAAGAATTGATACAAATTTAACATAAATGATTATTTGTGTTCAATTTTCATATCATAATTTTTTTTTGTTAAGCATTGGAGAAAATGAAAACACATTCCATATCAAAACTATATTATCAATTTAAAAAACAAAGTAATAAAGTGTGAAAATTATATAGTAAGAAAAAATTCGGTGAATCATATCAAATCCACTCGTTTTTCATGCTAAGCCTTCTTTGTTCTTGCTCTATTCAGGTATAAGCCTTCGGTTAGGACTAAATATGATAAATATTTGATTATAGGATATATTAAAATATTTATAATTTATGATTTGGGAAGCAATTATAAGTGTACTACAAAGTAAAGTGCACACGAAGTTTTACATGGCTTGCAGAAATCTTCTTACATCTATAGACCTTATAAATAATTTAATCTGATTATCCTTAAGATTCCTTGTTTTAGAGTTGCAAGTTAATTGATAAGTTTGATAGCCTTAAACTAATCTATGGGTTAGCTGGTTATTACCGGGTTCTAACCTTTGTTTTTAAACTGCTAACACTTTGCAGATTATTTGCGTCTACTTCTTACAACAAGCCTAACAACTAGAGTAGGGTAAGGTGTGGGAGAGACTTCCAACAAATGAGTAATATGCTACAATGACTAATAGTATCTGAAGATCAAATTATTCGTTCTCGGTTTAGGATGAACAATGAGATCTCCTAGAAACTATAGGAAACAACTGTAGAGTTCAAGTGATACCTTGTATTAGAGCTTGAAATATCATAAGCGTTGAGTTTTCCTTCCGGTTACTTCCGCTACTAAACATACGAGAGTTGAGAGCTTGAGAGCTTAAGTTCACAGAGCTTTCGGTGTGAGTCTTTGAGTATTTATAGGTGTGATCTTAAATAGCTTCGTTAGAGGGAACATCTTCAAAAATTTGAGTCATGAGTCTTGAAACTCTTCCCATTATACTCGAGGTACATCGCTTTCGGCGCTTGCAATATCGCACACTGACATTCTAAAAAGGTTGTCCGTGTTTATCCATACTGACATTACAGTTATACATATTCTGCATGTGTTAGAACATATTGCAGATACGCTTGTCTTGGCGCTGCTAAAGTTTAGCTTGGTCCTAGGTTGACTTCGTGTAGGTTTGGCAAATGTCGGGTAGACTCCGCATTTCTTCAATTAACCTTAGTAGTTGATCAATCGATCTCTTTCAGCTGATGTGTTGACAGACTTCTCCTTTAGCTTTTAATCTTCACTTGATCTCTCTTCTCGTAACCTTGAGCAGAGAACACTTTTATCAATTGGTCTGTGATCAATTGACATCTTTCTTCATGCACTATCAATAAACTCGATCTACTAATCCATCGGTAGAAACTTGTAATTAAACATAAGGAGCATACTCCTAATGTGAGTTGCAATTTACAAATTACACCAAGAGACAATTATCAGTAGTGGATTTTGATATCTAATCAAATATAATTTTTTCAAACAAATTCACAACCAAATCATAGGTTAGTTATGAATTGAGGGGATAAAATAATAAGTGAAGTAATTTTTTATGCTTTTTGTATGAATAAATACATTTTATTTTGAATATTTAAAGACTTCACTGTTGAAGCATCTGGATGCAGAGGAATAAATGTATCTTTGAGGATGAGCGTTTTGAAGCTAAAAAGATCCTTCATTCTATTAAGGTGGCTTTCCGGGAAATGGAAGATAATTTTAAATTGGGTTCTATGGCTAACACTTGGGAAGATCTTTCGATTCTTAAAAAGATTGGGATAAAGGGTCGGGCTGCTCCTCCACCGGATTTTATAAATGTTTACTGGTGGCCACCTTCGAATCATTGGATTAAAGTCAATACAGATGGTTCGGCGTTGGGGGCGCCGGGAAAGATTGCAGCTGGGGGGGTCTTTCGTGACAATCATAGTACGGTGCGAGGTTGCTTTCATATAAAAGGTGGGCTTGGGTATGCTTTTGAGGCTGAGCTTCTTGCCGTGATCACTGCTATTCAAATTGCTCATGAGCGTCAATGGTTTTATCTTTGGCTGGAGTCTGACTCTACCTATATTGTTCGTTTACTTCAAGAACGTTCTCTGCTTGTCCCATGGCGCTTCATGGCCTCTTGGAAAAGGATTCTTGCTCTCCTTAATAATTTCCACCTTTATGTTTCTCATATTTATCGTGAAGGAAACAAGGTGGCGGACATCTTGGCTGCTGATAACATGGTTGAGGGATGGTGGGCGTTCGAAATTGACGCTATCAAAGCCGTCGTGCGTTTGGATATGTCTTCTCATAGCCATATTCGTATGGCTCCCCACTAGCTTGCTCATGGGTTTTTGGTGCTTCGTTTCTCAAAACAGGAGAGCTTCGCTCGTTCGGGGCTTTTATCAAACGGTTGGGGGGCCAACTAAGTTGTGTTCTGTCGAGCAGTTGGTGGGTGTTTCTGATGTGTCAGTTACTTTGCACTACAAGGGCTGGAATTATCATAGGGTGGGAAGTTTCTGGGGGTGGAACTATAGGAGTCTCTGGGTGGCTAAGGATAGGAGGTTTTTCGGGCACTCTACTGGCACTTTTCACAGTTTTTGGGTGCGCTCAAAACTGGGTCCGGCAGTTGGTTGTCTTCGTGGTAGCTCTGCGGTTCAAGCTTCTGCTTACCGGCATCGAGGTTTTCGAACCGACAAGTTCTGGTCGTTGATATGTCGTGTTCGGCTCCGGCAGGAGCTTTTGCATTTTTCTTGCGTTTCTTCTTTGAACTCTCGGAAAACTGTTGGCGGGCGAACTACGTTGCCCTTAGTTCCTGGCTATTCAGTCGAACAGCCGCTGGATGTCACGGGCGTGGCATGTTCTTACAGTTTTGGTTTGAGGTGGTGGGTTTTGCATATCTCCGGGGGTGAGTTTTTTCGTAGGAGCATTTCCTCATACACCTGGAGGGCGTTCTTGGTTGATCTGATCAAGATTTTTCGGTTGGATGGTACGGTTTCTATTTCCTCTAAGAATTGGCAGATGGTTCTCCTGCATGTTTCCGTCCGTTCGGGGCCTTACTCTTACGCGTGGTGGGTCTGGTTCGTCGTTATTATTTTAAAGTTTCGCTGGTTTGGGTGGGCTGATCTTTGGCTCTTTTTCAGTTCTTGGGCGAGCTCAAGGCTGGGGCTGGAGAGTTTGGCCTTTTTTGGTTGCTCCGCAGACGGTTTCTTAACCGTTTGGCGTCGAGGTTTTCAGAGCGGCGAGTTTTGGTCGTTGATACGCCGTGTCTCGCTCTTTTTAGAGTTTTGGTACTTTGGGGACTGTCTTACTAAGCTTCTTCTTCATATTTCGCTCCACTTTTTTATTTGCAGTTGGTTTAGTTGGGGGAGCTTCAGGCTTGATTGCGCTCTCTGTTGGTGTATTTTGTTCTCGTTTCTTCGTTTCCTTTCTATGCTGGGCAGCCGAGGTAACCTAGGGACGATGGTTAGGCCGGAGTCTCTGAGGGGGCCTCATTCCGCTTCCACACATTCTCTTGGTTCTTTTAGACGAGTACTCTTTTTCCTCAAGTTGAGGTTTTAATGAGGCTCGGCCCTTAGTCTGCTTCTCTGTGCTTTCAAGGGTTTAGGTTTTTCGTTTCTTTTTTAATAAAATCTTATTTTAATAAAGACTTCACTGTTGAAGACGTGTATCCACCATTATTTAGCAATTTTATAAAAAAAATATCCTAAAACACAATCTCCTGTAATGATTTTATTTTGAAGTTATTCTCTAATTGAACCATAATTAATCTCAAAAAACTAAACTTTTATAGATTACTATTGATTGATTAATAATGCATAGAATTTTCAACTCATAGACTTTAATCATCTCTTAAAATAATTAAACGTGCAATCTGATCTAGGACTTTCGCGTGTTCGTCGCATTATATGTCTTTACCTGCTGCAATATAATTGTTCATCTAAGTCAACCGAAGAAAATATTGAAAAAGTCATCTTTTTGTTGTTAAATATATAAATATAAATATTTTTTAATTCATCTAGTGACTAGTAGTGGGCTAACAATGATAATCATGTAATGCATGGATTCTTTCGTAGCATGTTTCTTCTACGAAAGATTTGGATCAGCATGTTACCAGCTATATATTTTCGTACTTTTAATTATAAATTAATTACTTAATATTGATTTTAAATTATAAATCGGACACCACTTTCTACCGCACTGTAAAGAGATACAGAATCATTAATTTATAGCAAATTACGTCAGATTAATTTTTTTAGAATAACTACGTCAGATTAATTAAGACTAAATTTTCCAACATCGAATTATTTTTATTTGATTTGCATTAACAAATACTCCATCCCTCCCGATTACATAACCCGATTGAAATTTACACACAAAACGATAGCGGCTTAAAGCTAAGCCTATCATGAGCACGAGATATTAAAATCCTTGATCGACGAGGGAGGACCCACGACCAAGTCGGTCAGAGGCATTGGCAAGAGATGACCGCCCGATTCACGCTCTTTCACATTGACAGTGGAGGAATCGTGGTTCGAGAAACGTAGGCGCTAGACATAGTAGGAAAGGAAGTCACGAGAGTCGCCCGCGAAAAGTAGAGCTTGGATCTCCGGAAAGGAGAAAGGCTCATCCATTTGAAATTCCTTGTCGCATAAGTAGCGACCTGCACGAATGGGGTAACGACTGCCCCGCTGTCTCCGACATGGACCCGGTGAAATTGAATTATCCGATTGAAATTTACACAAAGATTTAAAGAATTGTTAGAATTAAAAATATACAAATGTTAATGCATATTTATTATTTATTGATAAATTAAAATTAAAGACAATCAAAAAATTAAAAAAAAATATAAGTAAATGAATAGAAAAATAATACTCCATTCGTCCCAACTTTTACTATCGATCTTTCATTTTTTGCGCGTTCCATATTTTGGTATGTATTTCTATTTTTACTACAAGTAGGTGAGAACTCTTGCTCCATTTTAATTATTTTAATACTCACATTGAAGGTGAGACCCTTATTCCACTCACAACACACACGACCATTTTATTAAAATCTGTGTCATTGTCAAATGTATACTAAGGAGGTGATGGGTATGATGGGAATTGAGGTGAGAATGAAATGGTAATTCTTACCTTGATTCCATTCTTTTGCTTGGTATATTTTTTTTGTAGGAATCATCATTCCTACATCCATAGAATCACAATTCTTTCCACCTACTATGGTATATTAGTCATTCTATTCTATTCTTAATCCTTCTAAATTTAAGTTTTGACATGTATATTTGTATAAAATATACATTATTATTATTATTATTATTATTATTATTATTATTATTATTATTATTATTATTATTATTATTATTAAATGACGATTTTATAAAAAAAGAAAAGAAAAAACCAAAAAAACCCTTGAAAGCACAGAAGGAGCAGACTAAGGGCCGAACCTCATTAAAACCTTTTCACTGAAAACCCAGTGGGGAAAACCGTGAAAAGGAAAAAGAGTACTCGTCTAAACACAAAACGAAAGTAGGGAAGAGCGGAAGGGAAAGTTTCCGGAACTCCGGCCTAACCATCGTCCCCAAACTATCCCGGCTCTCACCCCACGGAAAAAAAAAAAAAAAAAAAAAAAAAAAAAAAAAAAAAAACAAAACAAAACGGGCGGTTAGAACCAAACAGCCACCCATCAGCCCCAACTACCGTTTTTGACGCAGATGGCTATGCGAAGCCATGTCAAGACGAACCGCAGCCCTAATTTCCTCAATCTCGTGCGGCCACCACCCTTCCGAACGTTGTTGGTTAGCCATTATATCGGCCGCCTTGTTTCCTTCTCTAAAGATGTGAGAAACCTGCAGCGAGAAAGCATCTAACATCTTTAAAATCCTATTCCAAGCCGCCTTAAAACGCCAAGGCACATTCAAAGAACGGGAATTAAGAATGAGTATCACGTAGGTGGAATCGGCTTCAATCCAAAGTCTGTGCCATCCACGATTGTGAGCAATTTGAATCGCCGAGATAACTGCCAGTAGCTCTGCTTCAAAGGCAAAACCCGAGCCACCTTTGAAGTGAAAACAACCACGCACCACATTCCAGTTATCTCTAAACACCCCACCTGCAGCAATAGTTCCCGGAGTTCCCGTCGCTGAACCATCAGTATTCACTTTGATCCACGGCGCCACCGGTGGCCACCAATGTACCTCCACAAACTCCGGAGGAGGAGCACTCCTGGTATTAACACCCACTGCCCGGAGAATCAGATAATCCGACCAAGAATTCCACATGTAGCCTAATTTAGCAAAGTTATTATCAATCTCTTTGAAAGCAACTTTCACAGTGTGGATGACACGACGTTCTTCGAACTTTTGATTATCAAAGATACAATTGTTTCTCTGCATCCAAATGGCCCAGATGACCGTGATGATACCCGCTTTCCAGAAATTACCAATGAGGGGACTAAGTTTATACTGCCAAGCTGCCACCAAAAAACTATGAATATCACTCTCTTGCAACCCTTGCATGAAATTGAACCACCCAAGGAACGTAACCCAAATATTCTTCACACGCTCACAATTCCAGAAAAGGTGATCCTGAGACTCACTTCCTTTTAAGCAAATCAAACAAACGTTAGGCGTGATCATACCGTAGCGGATAAGGCGATCATAAGTCGGCATTCTATTATGAAGAAGACGCCAACAGATCAAGGAACGTCGAATCGGAATAAAGGATTCCCATAGCCAAGAACCCCAAGACACCTTCGGAAAATGATGACAATGCTTGTTGAAGGCCAGCGCAGTAGTGACATTCCCTTGCAACGAGGGTTTCCAGAAACGCACATCTCCGTCAGTGCCCAGAGGAGTGAGCAAAATATCACACACTATCTCAGGAAAAGCATTAACAAAGGCTTGCGTGAAATGCCAGACCCCATCATAGAAGTAATCTGCCACCGATTGAGTAAGAAACGGAAGCATGAAATGTGGAATACCACATTTATTCAAAAGATTATACCCAAGCCAGTCGTCATACCAGAACGAAGTAGAAGCGCCATCACCAATATACGAGTACGAATCCGCCACCAAACCATCAATTTCCTCACGTAAGCTCATCCAGATAGTAGAAGCAGCCACCAGAGATTTACTACGCCCAAATCGATCGAGATATCTATCTCTAATTAAATCATATCCGAACTCACGCCCACCAACCACCTTCCACGCCATTTTCATGAGATAGCTCTTATTCATGAGGGCGAACGACCTTACCCCGAGACCGCCCTCCTCCTTAATCGAGCAGACCCTCTTCCAACTCACAGAACAAGACGGCGTCTGCTTGATGTTGCCAGTCCAAAGAAAATTACGACAGCACGCATCGAGCTCCTTAATAAGAGCTGTCGGCCATCTATAAACCATCATAGAGTGCGTCAGAGAGCTTTGGATAACCGACCTGATCAGGTAAATCCTCCCAGCCATCGACAACTGTAATCCCTTCCATCTCGCGAACTTGTTGATCACACGATCATGTATCGGTCGAAGATATGAAGCACGTACACGGCCCTTAAAGATAGGAACCCCAAGGTAAGAAATCGGAAAATTGCCCTGAGAAAACCTCATTATGCTCTGTATTGCCCTGCAGGTCTGAGAAGGAACTTTGCTAGTAAAAAAAATTTGCGACTTATCCTGGCTCACAATTTGATCAGAAATTTGACCATAATACTCCATAATTTTCTGAATGGTATGAGCGTTCGTGACCGTGGCATGACAGAAAACCAGAATATCATCTGCATATAAAAGATGAGTGGGAAAATTAATTCCCTGTCTCATTTGCATCGGTGTAAGGGTGCCTGCGCTAACACAATTTGCAAAGAGCCTACCAAGAACATCCTCGGCGATTCCAAAAAGAATCGGAGAAAGAGGATCGCCCTGACGAACACCCCTTGAACACGCAAAATAGCCTTTAAGCTGACCATTGTACAGAATAGAAATCCTAGCCGAATGAAGCAGAATCTCAATCCAACTAATGAACTTTGGATCATAGCCAGCAACACGAAGAACGTTAAGCAGGAAGTCCCAGTTAAGAGTATCAAAAGCTTTATTGATGTCAATCTTGCAAGCCATGTTTTGACCACGGCTCGTACGATGCATACAGTTCACGCCTTCCGACCCAATCAGAATACAATCGTGAATGGAACGGCCGCTAATAAAACCAAACTGATGACGGGAAACATAAACAGCAGCAACCTGACTCAGTCTAGACGCCAACACCTTAGTAATAATCTTGTAAAGAAAGTTGGACAAAACAATCGGTCTCAGATCCGAGACCGAATTGACGACATCTTTCTTAGGGATCAACACCAAGGTATTAGAATTACAGCCTTGAGGAAGATAAGAATTCCTGAAGAAAGCTTGAACAGCACACCAAATATCCACTTTAATAATCGACCAACAATGCTGAAAGAACTTACCCGAGAAACCATCCGGCCCTGGCGAGCTGTTCGGCTCCATCTGAAAAACCACAGCAGAAATTTCCTCTTCATCCGGCAAGCGAATGAGCAAATTATTATAACGATTTTCAACCATCTCCTCAATCACCGCCTCCACCGCCGAAATATCAGTATTAGTATGGCTGCTAGTCGAAAAGAAAGAAGAGAAAAAATCCACGATATGATCTCCAATAGCCGTCTGATCATAATTCATAACACCATTGATCTCCATGTGAGAAACGATGTGAGGTTTACGACGAAACCTAAGCATTGCATGAAAGAACTTTGTGTTCCTGTCTCCGTCTTGAAGCCAAGACACCCGACTTTTTTGCTGTAAAAGCGAGCTCTGCCTGGAAAGCACAACGTTGATCTTAGCTTGGGCCTCCACTTCTTTATCAAAGAGCTCCTCCGTGTAACCATCCCTGGCAATCTGATCTTGAATCTCCAAAAGCTCTTGTTGAGTATTCATGAGACAAGAATCCACATTTCCAAAAACATTCCGATTCCACTCGCGAAGAACCTGCCGAAGACGCTTTAATTTATGCATAACTTTAAAAATCGGGCAACCAATCTCGGTATCCATATGCCAGGATCCTTCCACCGTATTGAGAAAATCCGGATGTAAGGTCCACATGTTAAGGAACTTAAAGAAACGATGGCGAGGAGGAGCATCCACCATGCAATGAAGAACAAGCGGCGAATGATCCGAGGTAATACGTGGAAGAGCTTGAACAAAAACCGAACTCCAGAGATTCGCACAAGAGTCAGCATAAATCGCTCTATCCAGACGAGACTCCACATGGGTTGGCATAAATCTACGACCAGACCACGTATAATGCAGACCAACCGTAGGCGCCTCAATGAAACCGGAGGCTTCAATGAAATCACAGAACTCCGCACAAGAAGTAGAGTTAGGCATACAGTCACTACTTCTTTCATGGGCGCCTTTCACCGCATTAAAATCGCCAATAAAGACAACATTACCATCAATATGATCCAGAAGATCCAACCACAAACGACGTCTGCCAGCATACGTGTTAACGCCATGCACCACCGCGATTTTAAAATTCCACGTCGACCATCTGCAGTTCATGATAACCACCTGCTCCGAGGAGAAAATCACATCATGAGTAACAGAAGGATGAGAAAAAATCCAAATATTCGAACTCATGTTGTGTCTTGAATTTTGAAAACAAGGAATAAGATTCAGAGAACGCCAAAATCTAGAATAAGTCTTCTTGAGATTCGTCTTAGGCTCAATAATCCCAACAATCACAGGGGAGAAGGAGTCGCAATGCCCCTTTAAAACTCGTTTGGACTCGTCCGTAAGGCCCCGGACATTCCATACGAGGACATTCATCATAAAGACTGAGAATTCGTGTTCGGGTTTTCACCCGATTCCACTTCAGCTGCCCAACTCTTGGCCGCCACATTATTCAGGGCTCTATCATTCTTCGACCTCCCTGACGTAATAATGAAATCTCGAGGTTTATCTCCTGCTTCCCAAGCTTTGTAAAGTTTATTTTTGATGAAATCTTCAGCCTGTTGGTTAGGTTGCTGATTAGGTTGCTGCTCTACCGAGTTCCGGAGACGACTCTTGATACTATCTTCCCCACGAATCATCGGTTTCTTTGCCTCCAAATCTTTCGGCGGTCTTCCCCTTTTTTTCACCTGCGCTTCCGCCTCAAAATTCCTGAAAGTTTCCACTATCCGCTGAGCTTTGATAGCGCTTTCCATCATCCTTTCCTGTTTTACACAATTTTTATCCTGATTGACCGAACTTTCAAAAATGACGATCTGTTGTGAATCTGCTTCAGCCCGTGTATTGCCACCATCCAACTGCCCATCAGACTCGTCTCCCGAATCTATCTCTTCCGTAACCGGCACAGTGATCGCCTGTAAGATATCTGGACCCGATGTCAATCTATCTCCACTGACATCCTCAAAATCAACATTCCTATCAGTTAAAGCCAGCGACTGATTATGGTTCTTTGTTCCCCGCGGTGTCTGAATCTGCTCTTCTTCAACAGCAACCTGTTTCCAAACCACCAACTGATTTATAATCTGCTCTTCTTCGACAGCCACCTGTTCCAAAACCCCAAACTGATTTTCAGTGACAATCTGCGGTCTGTGAGCTTGGGCAGTCCTATTCTGGTCCCAAGATTTTGGTTTCCAGTTAGGTGCCCTAACATCGTTGGCAGCTCCCTTGTTAATTATTTCATTGTCTTTACCCAGCGACATGTCTTTGTCCTTCCCATTCCTGCTGTCCTCCTTGGATTTGTTCTTCATTCTATTACAGTTATCAATAGAATGTCCAGTGATCTTACACTTAGAGCAGAAGGCCGGTAGTTGTTCGAATTCAAATTCGACGTGAAATGAACGTTCTTCCCCGTCAACCAGCAAAGCCTCCGGAAGAGGACGCGAGAGATCAATTTCCAACAAAATTCGAGCATAATGTCCAGCAGCACCACGTGCAGAAGCCCCATCAACTTTAATAGGTGATCCCATAGCCCTTCCAATACCCGTAATGACATCCAGAGTCCAAAATTCTAAGGGCAAATAATAAATGCGCATCCAAACTTCACAAAGTGAGGAAATTTCTTTATAGGGATCGAAGAATCTTACCCATTCGCGTAATCGCATGGTTCCGAAAGGTAGCTCCCAAGAAGTGCTTTTCTGAACTAACGCCTTGTCTTCAGCGGTATTAAATTTAATAGTGTAGAAGCTCTTTCCCATGGGGATGATTTGCCAATCATTGTCAATATTCCAAGCCACCTGAAGATCACGTTTAAGATCCGTGAGAAGACGCGGCTTCTCTCCTTTCCTAAGAAGAAGACGACCAATTAAAGCATGCTCAAATTGATTTATCTTGGGCAGCAGATGTTCTTTTGGCACCCTAAGCGTGGGTATTTCACCAGAGAAGTCCGGTTGCAGCGAAGTGAAGCGATGAACAAGCACATCCGGCGTACGTTCAATTTGTCGGGGTCTCCTCAGAAGCGAAGCAAAAGAAGTGATGCTCGGCCGATGAAGCTCCGTCGCCGAGGCATTCTTAGTATTGTTTCCCTTTATCAAATCCGGAACCCTAGTATTGGATGTAGTGTTTTTATGATCCTGTGAATTTCCATAAGTTCTACCAGCAAAAGACGTCGTCGTTGATTCCTCAGCCACTCCCTTTGTAGATTCAGCAGCAAATTGCTCTTTGTCATGAACTTCTCGATGGCTATGATTAGAGAAGTTATTGGAAACTTGCGGCAGATTCAGCCCTGTGTTATCAACCATTATCGACAAGTGTTGTTGGTTGATGGTTGGCGTCGATGACTTGCTCGGCGACGTTGGCGGCATCGATTGGTGGACGTTGGACGACGTGCCGTTGATCTCATCCAGGAACTGCATTTTCCTGAAGGGAGCGGACCTTCTCCAGTGGCGGAGGTGCGAACTCGGGCCACCAGAAGATTGGCCACCAGAAAAACCAAAAGTCAACACTCACCAGATCGGGTAATCAAACTCTCCCTCCGACGGGATCCGACGCGACAAAGGGGGCAGCGCAGGCGGAGACGGAGTGAGCACAGATCGAACAACAACCCTCTCTGCGCCGCCGTCCAGAGTTTTTGCGGTCGCCGGATCCAGCTGCCCGCCTCAATCGAGGGCGAGCAGCGTCTGCAACAGATCTGCACGGAAGGCGGCAGCGGACGGAGGTGCCGAGGGTGAAGGACCGAGATGCAGCGCAGGGGAAGCTCCGATACGCGTAACCGGAGAAGCGGGCAGCAGCGGTGTCTGCGATAAGCCGCTCTGCAGCTGCTGCTGTATTTGTTCGCGTGCAGATCTCAGTTGCTCTGTCGTTGGATGCTAGAGCAGCGGCGGATGATCGGAGAGGAGGCGACGACGCTGCAGCAAGCTGGGCGGAGGCAGAGGAGGGGCGCCGCTGTCACTCTCCAGATCGCGTTTCGTCCAAGAGGTGGAGAATGTGCGGCGACTCAGATTTCCAGATCTCGTTTCTCTCCCGCACAGGAGCTATGGAGACAATAGCAGCAGACGGGAGGCTGAGTCGCGTCGGGGCAGCGCGGCGACGAGCGACTGGGCGAGCAGCGAGCGACGCGGCGTTCGGGTCGTCAGCCTCCCGGAGCGCCGAAGAGAAGCTCAGCGATCAGCAGCGGGTCACCTATTATTATTATTATTATTATTAAACTCAAAATATAAAGATTATTTATTGAATAAAAAAATATTGTTTTGAAAAAATAAAATATTATCAACTTTATGTAAGCAATAGTCTAATATATGGATTGAAATTGATACAACACATTACATAATCATATATAATAAGATTCTATATATTTATTTTATGTAATTTGTTCTCCTTCTTTCTTTCATGTTTCTATTTTATATAATTTTTTTCTTATTTATTGTACATCTACAATTACATTAATTAACTAATTGTTTTTTTTTTCTAACTTATATGTACTAAAAATATTGGGTCTAGATCATTAAAAATGTGTTTAACTAAAGTAATTACTTACAATATAATGAATACAATAAACAACATAATTTGTGAAATTTATAAATAAATATATATATATATATATATATATATATTACTCAAATAATTTTATTTTTAAATGAGAATTGATATGCTTACCGTTTAACTATGTATATAAAAATAATACTATGTGAAATTTATGCTAAATTTTATGGATTCCTTAATAATATTTAGGCTTAACATAATTAAGTATTAAATAATTCAAACGTAAGTTCTATGAAGTTAAAGAAAAAAAAAACATAGAATTATAAATACTTAAATTTATCTATCGACAATCGATTTTTTTTAATTTCTAGGAAAAAAGTGTATATCCTATTGAACTAAATTACCATTTTAATTTAAATATTTGCATGTTATTTGTGAAATACATCAATAAAATATTTATCTACTCAACTATATTTATAATTTTTATTCTTTTAAAATGACGTAAAAGGTAAATTAGTAAAATAAAATAATTTAAATCAATTCATAAATATTATTTCTAGCTATCAATTATAAGAATGGAATCAAATAAAGATTTTACAATTCCATTCCTTCTTTTTAGAACTCGCAATTCCATTTCTTTGGTATTTCTTGTACATATCAAGCATTTGAATTATCTAAGATTTGTCATTCCTTTCTCATCTTGATTCCATTCATACTTTCATTTCATTGCACCCTCATTCCATTCCATCGTACCAATCACCTCCTAAGTAACATACACATAGTCCAAACACACACATATAAAATGACGCGACGATGAGTTCGCTTACGGTGGACTGAGAACACACACATAGTCCAAACACTAAGCAACAGCAAAGTAAAATGAGGCGATGATGAGTTGGGGAACATGGCTTCTCTTAATCCTCACAAACCTTCACGCCCTGGCAAGAGCGCAGCAGTACGGCTGCTTCGGCGGCAACTACACTTCAAACTCCACATACGCCGCCAACCTCAACTCCCTCCTCTCATCCCTCCCACCAAACATCGACGACGCCGGATTCTACAACGCCTCCTCCCAAGCTCCGGCCACCGATCCAGCCTACGCCTCCGCCCTCTGCAGAACCGACTCCCAGCTCAACTCATGCCGCGCCTGCGTCCGAAACGCCACGACGCAGCTCCTAACCCTGTGCTCCAACCGGAGGCAGGGAGTCCTGTTCAGAGAAGCCTGCACTTTGCGATACTCCGACAACCCCATGTACGGCCTCCTCTTCGACGACTACTCCATCACGGGGAGATCGACCGCGAATTTGTCGAGCTCCGGCCAGTTCGGAGCCAGCGTGAGGGCGCTGTTGGGCGATCTGAGCAAGCAGGCGGCTGCGGGCGGCTTGATGGTGAAGGTCGCGGCAGGGAATTCGAGTGCTTCGGCTTCGGACGGCACCGTTTTCGCGTTGGTGCAGTGCACGCCGGATCTGTCGTCGAGGGACTGCTCCAACTGCTTGGCGGGGCTCGTACAGCGTGTCCCGGGGTGTTGTAATGGTTCGACTTTTGTGATAATGTTTGTGCCCAGCTGCACTCTAAGATTCCAGCTTCAACCCTTTTATAATCTAACTAGAATTCAACAAGTTCAAGCCATGGTTTATGTGTCTCCTCCACCTGCTCCTGGGCCTCCAGTCGTGCCATCGACACCTTCTCCACCACCAGGTTCATCTGCGCGTATTCTTTTCCATCATGAAAATGACTGCTTCCTCCGCCTCTCAGGAGTGTGCATTTTTTTCAACTCCGATCCTTTTCAATTCACATAACATTTATTAAGACATGTGCCACCAAAAATTGGATTTTAATTAATGTAATGATAGAAGAAAAAATCATATAGATTTTTAATGTATATTTAATGAATTAAATATGTTGTTATACTATTTTCGAGATTTAATTCTTCTTCTTTTAGTAAAAAAGTGAAGCAAAACTGCAAATGTATTTTTTTAATGTAGCGATAGAAGATGACATCAGATATTAATTTTATATAAATCTAATATAGAGATATATTCATGTCGATTTATTTTTTAAAAATACAAATTAATACATCCTTTTTTATATATATACAGTATATTCTCCTAAAAATATTTTATTAGATAGAGATATTTATTAAAGGGGGGAGCAATGCAGGGTAAATTTGATCAATACTGACATTAAGGTTGTACATATTCTGCATGTGCATGTTAGAACATGTTGGATAGACTTCGTTTAGGTTTGGCAAATGTTTAGCTTGGTCTTAAGTTGACTTCGTTTAGGTTTGGCAAATGTTGGGTAGACTTCGAATTTCTTCAATTGACCTTAGTAATTGATCAACCGATCTCTTTCAGCTAATGTATTGACTGACTTTTTCCTTAACTTTTAATCTTCACTTGATCTCTGGTAGAGATATTTATTTGAGTAAAATTTTGAAGTAGCCAAAATGAAGCATAAAACACAATTTATGGCCACACATTGAAAAAACACAAAATTTGGCCATTTTTATTGATTTTGACGTTTTTACCCTTAATGAGGCGGATCGGGTAGGATCTGGCACGCGGGTCGCGTGCCGGGTCGGGTTAGGCACTTATAGCACTAATATTGCCATAAGTGCCAATATTTTACTTTGGATTTATTTTGGATTTCCGTTGGCACTTATGACACTAATAGTGCCAAAAGTGCCAACGAAAATTTAAAATAAAACTAAGTAAAATGGTCATTTGGGCACTTATGGCACTAATAGTGCCATAAGTGCCATACGTGCAGCACAAATACAGAAACAACAATATCATTTAAACCCTAAATGGAACATCTAAACCCCAAATGGATAATCTAAACACTAAATGGAATATCTAAACCCTATGGGAAAGTGTGCACTTATGGCACTTATGGCACTAATAGTGCCATACGTGCAACACAGATCAGATCTGTCGATGGCTGAAATCGAAGGAGGCGGAGATCAGATCTGCCGATGGATGAGGCGGCGCAACGATCAGATCAGATCCACCGCCGCCGCCTCATCAGATCAGATCCAAAAAATCATCCCAGACACGCCCAAAAAAATTAGAAAAAATCAGAAACTCGAAATTCCCCCAATCGAAACGATGTCGTCGAACAACGAGAGCCCATCGTCGCCCACGGCGGCAGCCACCGTCGACACTACACCTTTGCTTGGCGACCAGAGCCCCAGCAATCGCTCCCGCTTCCTCGGCCTCCGTGGTGCAGCTCGCTTTCTCCACCGCGCTAGCAGCCACGGCCGCTCTATATGAGAGCCCTCCGTCTGCGTCTGCGAAACTACGCCGGAACAAACGAGGAGCACCAGAGCAATTGGGCCAAATCGAAGAACTGCAGTGCGATGGGTAGAAAGGGCAAATTAGGCATTCCACCTAATTAATGGCTAAATTTTGATGTTTTTAGATTTAGGGCTAAATTTTGATTTTGTATGCTCAATAGGGCCATTCGGCCCTATTGTTTCTATTTATTTCAGGGGGAAGTAGTGTAGGGAAAATTTTGGTTGGATAGTGGGGCGGCGATGGAAAATATTTCTTTTTTGGGGCGAAGGGGGGTTGGAGGCGCGCTACCGCGGTGGCGGCATACCAAGCATCGGTTTGGCAGGCCGACATCGCTGGGATTTGGGGGGAGGGGGTTTATGGTGGCAGCGGGTACACGTCGGGGGTGGGGCGGCGGCGCTTAGGATTTTTTTGTGATGTAGGAGTGGGAGGGAGGGGAGGAGCACACAGGTTCACGGTTCATGGTTCATGGTTCATAGTTGAGAAAGGGGATTTTTCTTTAATTTTTTTGAAAAAATTATTAAGAGAAAATTAGTTCATTTATGCAAAAAAAAAGGATGTTGTTTCTCGCTCTTTATCTTTATGGTTAAATTTTTTCCTTTTGTTATATAAATGTGATAGAGTAGTAGTATATTAATTCAAGCAAAAATTAGTTGAAATGATAAAAATTATCTAAGGTCTTATGAGCTCTCAAAATTTCAATCTATTTTATTAAACAATGGATTAACTTATACTATTTTTATCTATCTAAGTTAATCATGAAGTGTTAATTTTTATTTTTATATTTTGAGTTGGGGGATGAGGGCACTTACTCTTGTAAAGGAGAAGAATAAATGATTGGGTGGGGCATTTACTATTTAGGATTGATAGAATATATAATTAACTATTTTCATCTTCATTATTATTGCTAGGATAATTCCAAATCCCTATGAATCCAACTAAGTTCTCACAAATTTTTGATATTATGCCTTAAGATATTTCAAAGTTTCCAATATATCTTAATATTTTTTTTTTCTGTCAAGATTAATGATGAACAATGAATTAATGTCCCCTAAATCCGTGAATAATGTTTGTCAATTTAGGTCAGAATGATAATAAATATTTAAAATTGGGAATTTGTCGAGGTCAGGAATGGATTAACCTATCTCGATTTGGTTTTGCAGGAAAGGGTGATGATAATAAAACTAGAACTATCATCTTCATTTTGGTTCCATCGACGATTTTTTTTGTTGTTCTACTCGGTTTTTTACTTTGGATTTGCTTCAAAAAGGGATTGGAGAAGAATTTGCAGGAAACCATTAAAAGTAATTATACAAGTCTTGTTTTAAATCTCCACACTTTACAGATTTTTATCCGATCAGGAGTTCATCAAAACTTATTTGACTTTTACTCATTGAATTAGACGATGATGAGGATATAAGCACTGTAGAATCCCTTGTATACGATTTTACAAAAGTAAAAGCTGCCACGAACGATTTCTCCAATAGCAACAAGCTGGGAGAAGGTGGATTTGGTGTTGTTTATAAGGTAATTAAATGAAGAAACTAAATTTGACAATTGAAAATATTTACAGTTTGATTAGAGTGACAACAATATTTCATATTGTATCAGGGAAAACTTGAAGATGGTAGAGAAATTGCAGTAAAAAGGTTGTCTGAGAACTCAGTGCAAGGAGATCGAGAATTCAAGAACGAAGTGCTGTTAATGGCCAAACTTCAACACCGAAATCTGGTTCGATTGTTGGGATTCTCACTGCATGGAACAGAGAGGCTTCTCATATATGAATTTGTTGCAAACGGAAGTCTAGACCGCTTCATATTTGGTAATTGATCACTATTCCCTTCTGACAATAATGTCGTTGTTTTGCTCTAACATTCACACTCTCTCCATGAACAAGTAGATCCGATCAAGCACGTGGTTGTCGATTGGCATATGCGCTACAAAATCATCAGGAACATCGCAAAGGGACTTGTTTATCTACACAACGACTCTGGCTTCCGTATCATTCATCGCGATCTCAAGGCTGGGAACATACTGTTAGACGCAGAGATGAATCCAAAGATAGCTGATTTTGGTATGGCCAGGTTGTTTTTGCAAGATGAAAGTGGAACTAATACGAGGAGAATTGTTGGAACCTTGTAAGTCCTTTACCACATTCTTATAATATTCTTGGACATTAAGACTTAAGTAGTTAATAGCAAAAAATAACTAACTCTTTATTGTTGTTATTTCCAACGTGCTCCTTATCATTCACAAAAATAGGCCAGCCAAATTACTAATGAGCCTTCAAAGTCCATCAAGAATTTGTTTTTTTCTATTTTCCATCAATTTTTCCTTCACACACAACCCACATCCATCAAAACTGGCAGCACTAAATAAAAAATAAAAATGTTAAATGATAGAAACTAATTGTTTGTTGTTGTAAACGCCAGTTGTGTTTTTTCTAATTAATAACTTTTCTTACTATATTATATGGGTATTGCAGTGGATACATGGCCCCGGAATATGCAAGGCATGGACAAATCTCTGTTAAGTTAGATGTCTTCAGCTTCGGCGTGCTAATGCTTGAGATCGTCAGTGGCCAGAGAAATGGTTCTTTTCGAAATGCAGACAACGAAGAGAATGTGGAATATATGCTGAGTTTCGTAAGTGATAAAACATAAGAATAAGACAAACAATCATGCTTTATATCAGAATTGATAACATACATGATTGAGTATTTTTATCTTCATAATCAGAGAGATAACGTATATAGTAAGTTATTTTTATTTTCATCATTTAAATTGCTCCAATCCTAATTCTTTGAATTGGATATGAATCAACTGAATGTCCAATCCATCTTATTAGTAGAAAATAAATTAGCCTATAGTATTTTTATTTGGTAAGTAGTCTTTAATAGTAAATGCTGTCAATTGCAGGCATGGGCAAAATGGCAGGAGGGAGCGGCAAAGAAAATTATTGATCCGGTGTTGATGTCTGGTGGTTCAGGTAGTGTGCGTGATATGTTAAGATGCATTCACATAGGTTTGTTGTGCGTGCAAGAAAATGGCGAGGAGAGACCGACAATGGCGTCGGTTGTAGTAATGCTCAGCAGCGTCACGGTGACATTGCCAATGCCTTGCAAACCTGCATATTTCATGCGTAGTAGTTTAGGTGCCGGCGTTTCAAAAGAGATGGACTTTAGAAAATCATGTGGGAGTCAAAATGATGCCTCAATAACGGAATTATATCCACGATAATATCCAATAATATGGATTTTTGCCTTTAGATGTTGACATGTGTAAACTAGTTATATTTCTTGTCTTTTTTGCTTGTTTTAGGACTTCTTTTCTAATATTTTCTCTAGTTAGTTCATTGTAGTATTGCATTTGTTTAAAGAAAAAGATATAAACAATATACATGGGTTACATAATTTTGAATTGTTAGCTAAACTCTAGTGTTCTTGCCTAAATTAAGGAATATCATAATATAGAAAGAGCTTTGCTTATGAAATTTGATTTATTAAGATTATCTCTATTATAAATTAAATTTAAGAGAAATATTATTATATGATACTCCCTCCGTTCTTGAAAAATGTATCATTTTTTTCATTTTCGTCTCTCCTACAAATTGATAAGTTAATTTGCCTGTATTACAATCGATACTTGTTCTGACTGTCTTCAAGAATGTCTTTCCCGATAGCATCACTGGTTCTTTGGACTTCAATATGCCCATATCCAACACATAGAAATCCGCAGGAAAAATTTACTCCTCTACTTTGACCAGCTCATCCTCCAGTAGGGCTGTCAAAATCGAACTGAACCGATCCAATATGTAAAAATCGAAAGCAAAAAGAATTGTGAAAAGGTCAAATCGAACCAAACCGTTAGAAGGCCAAAAACTAACCAAAATCGAACCTATAGAAACCGATCAATTTCGGTCGGTAACGAAACTGAACCGCAACATTTATCTTTTTTTTTTGAAAAAAATATTAAAATCACTAAATTGGAACCAAAAGTGAATATAATAATCAAACTCTAATTGAATTAGGGAGCTGAGCTGTGACCATGAGAGCTTCGCCAACAATGACGATGAATTTAGTGGGAGCAGGCTCAAAATGGATCCAGTCTCGGTCACGAGTTTGAATTTGCAAACCTCGTACCTCGTTTGTTCAAATTATACACAAGAAAAATATTAGAAATGGGAGGTGGTCGTCGCGTCGATGGAGGCGGATGAGAAGCCGAGGAGTGGCTCCAGTATGCTGCTAATAGGGTGAGCAACAGGTCAGACCCGAACTGACCTAGACCGACCCGTTGGGTTTGACGAACCGAATATTTTGAAAACCTGGATCGACCCGGACCGAATTTTAAGAGAGGACTGACCTAGGACCAGATCAAACCCAAACATCGGGTCAGGTTCGGTCCGAGTTCGACCCGCCGAAATGTAAAATTTTTCTTTTCCCTATTTTACACTCAATTTTCAGATTTAAAACTTAAGAAATTCCATACGAACACATATCATAGTCTCAAATATTCTCAATCCACAATAAAAAAAATAACATAAATTAAAATAAATTATTTGATAAATTTAATTTAAATAATTTATTTTGAAAAATATTTTATAAATTTAATAGAGTGTAGTTGAAAATCAATCAAAACCAACTACACTCTAATTTATTTGTTTATATTATATAAATTAAATAATTATTTTATAAAAGGTATGGGTCGACTCGGGTTCAGCGGGTTCAGACCTAACACATGAAATTCAAAGTACATCAAACGGAAGTGAAGTGTGCATTTCTCAATGGAGTGCTGACTGATGAAGTATATGCGGAATAGCCTCCAGGATTTGAAGTTGCAAGACCCGACAAATTATACAAACTGAAGAAAGCTCTCTATGGACTGAAGCAAGCCCCTAGAGCTTGGTATGACACTATGTTAAAATATCTACTTGAACAAGGATTCAAGAAGGGATCAGTGGATAGAACTCTATTCACACTAAAGGAATGAAATGAACTCCTACTTGTTCAAATCTATGTGGATGATATAATCTTCGGCTCAAGGTCCGAAAGATTATGCAAAAAGTTTGTTGATATCATGCTAAATAAATTTTAATTGTCCATGATGGGAGAGATGAACTTTTTTTTAGGACTACAAGTCAAACAAACTGAAGAGGGGATACTGATCAACCAGTCAAAATATACGAAGGAACTGATCAATAAGTTTGGAGGTCAATATATGAATACTGTTAAGTTTCCCATGAATATAAACTGGAAGATGGATCCAGGAACTGAAGGAAAATCAGTATCATCTACAAAATATAGATTAATCATTGGATCTCTATTATATCTAACTACAAGTCGTCCAAATATTGCATTTGCAGTTGGAGTTTGTGCCAGATATTAGTCAGATCCTAAGGAAGCTCACATGGATGCATCGAAGACAATTCTAAGATATCTAAAAGGCACAACGAACATTAGATTGTGGTATCCTACTGATGACAACCTCAAGCTCTCTAGATACTCAGATTCAGACTTCGTAGGATGAAAAATTGATCGAAAATCAACTTCTGGCACTTGTCAGTTTTTGGGAAGTAAACTGATATCGTGATTTTCAAAGAAGCAGACTTCAATCGCTACATCGACAACTGAAGATGAATATGTTGCTGCTGGAAGCTGTTGTTCGCAATTGTTATGGCTCATGCAACAATTGAAGGATTATAGGATTGAAGAATCTGAAGTACCCATCTATTGTGATAGATCTAGTGCTATTGCAATTGCTCAAAATCTTGTCCATCACACAAGATGCAAGCATGTTGAAGTACGACATCACTTCATCCGAGATCACGTTTAAAAGAAGGACGTTGTCATCGAAAAGATTTAAACAACCATTTAACGAGCGGACATCCTGACTAAGGCTCTTCGTGAAGATAGATTTAACGATCTTTGTGGAAGATTGGGCCTCTTAAATCCAGAAGAATGAAGCTGATGATAAATCATGGGTTTTACTGAAAAATAAGAATAGACACTAAATGTATCGTGGTATTTCAACTGAAGTTCAAATACTGAAGCAGTGTCAACTGAAGATCGTTGGCACTTATCAAATGGGAAATTGATCATATCAGTTCGTGTTGGGTCCTGGAGGCTTGACTGAACAGGTGTATGGAGGGGGATACACCTGATGTCTATTTTTGCGGCGTAAAACAAACTAACCAAATTTCAGTTAGAAAGATGGTCGAAGACTGATACTGAAGTGACTTCAGTAATTTGGCATCAGTCGAGCACTGAGCTTAACTGATATCCACGTAGGGCTTCAGTCTCGAGTTTGTAAAATAGAGTAGAGTTATTGATCTTCACTGACTATTAGTAGATTGATCAGTTAGACTAATAACATAGTAGCAGAAATTTAAACTTAACGCCAATAGCCTTTTCAAAAGGTTTGTCACTTATAAAATCCTTAGTTACACTTTTCAATTAATCCAATTCATTTGAAAATAGATTTAGCACAAAGAAGGAAAAACTGAAAGCAAATAAAGAACACAAGGATTTTTACGTGGTTCGGACACAACGTTCCTAATCCATGGCCAGATGATTAGTCTGACAAAAACTCTAAGCTAATGTTTAAAGGTGCACAGCAAACCTACAAACACCCTGGGTTGGATTTCTCGCTCGCTCTTAGTAAGCTAAGACACACTCGTGCCTTTGCCAGCGCTTGACTAAGATCTCTGAAGTCAGAACCCTGGTCTGAACTTCGCTTTACTCAAACACTCTTCTCGCTCGGTGGAAAAGGGTGATTTATGCCTTATTGTTACTCCCTCCGTCCCACTCTAAATGTCCCATTTGCCATTTTGGGCTGTCCCACTCCAAATGACCCATTCCATTTTGGGAAATAAATTAAGGATTAGAACTACAATTAGAAAGTCCATTTAACCTTAAGAAATGAAAATAAAATCTCATATCCTAATTAGGGTTTTATAACCCCGCCTCCTCATTTAGAACTCTGACTTTCTCTCTCTTAGTTGCTTCTCTCTGCAACTCTTCATCTCCAAATCTCCGCCGTTCCTTCGCGCCGCTGTGATGTCTTCGGAGTCTTTCTCCGATGCGGTGACCAACCCCTACCCGACATCCCTTCAATTTGAGATCTGTGATGACATAGTTTCGCGAAAATCAGTAAAACGTGACTCCATGGCTTTGCTAGTCGATTCAACTCTCGCCGAAGCTGAGGCTGTTTGCGCACGTATGCGTGCGTGCATAGGACGATTGGAAGCGGCCCTACACCAGTCGGAGGTCCGAATTTGGGGCTCCGCTGCATCCGCCGGCGATTGTGAGATGGAACCGACTGAAACCATGTCTGAGACGGCGGATTTCGCCGATTCTTGTTCTGAGATCGTGCCGGAGACCGACGGTATGCAAGGGTTCTCGGATCTGGATGAAGTCCATGGGAAAAAATCAGAGGCGTTGCGGAGAATGCCGGAGACCGACGGTATGCAAGGGTTCTCGGATCTGTTTGAAGTCCATGGGAAAAAATCAGAGGCGTTGCGGAGAATGCTCCGAATCCTTCTTCCTACATATTTCACCCTGGTTAGATCTTTCCCTTTGGTACCTTGTGTGCTCTGTATTGGCTTGGTGTTGGCTGTAGGAGTCTCTGTGGTCTTCGGTGGTTGTATTCTGAAATGATAAGATATGAATGCTCATCTTTGTGTATTTGTTGGTTAGTTGGTTGTGTGGCTGCCTGACTAGATGTTGCTTTGTTTAGGTGCGATTGAGGAAACATAAACACTTTGCATTTCTATTAAAAAGTCAGAGATGCAATTACATATAGCTGCATGTACAAAAAACCATCTGAAATATGCTTACATTGCATCTTCACTACAAAAAAGCTATCTTCAAAAAGTGGAAACTGTGCATTCACATCTTCAAAAAGCTTGCATCTTCAAAAAGTTTGCATCTTCATCATTTGCATCATGAACCATTCAAAATCCAAGTGTTGCTTGAAGGATATCCATGCCCTGAGTGGTTCCCATATGCCCTAAATGTGTTAATGCTTGCTTGACCAATTCTACATCAACTTCCAAGTTCAAGGGCAGTGTGCCTGCTCTCATCAAAGCCCCTTTTCTCATGTGTGGCAACTTGTAGTTGTTTTCTCCTCTTACCTTCATAATTTCGATCATACACCCCTGTAGTGATAAGAAAACATTATTTAAGGTCTGGGCTGATAGTTCTTCAAAAGATTGCTGAACAGCCAACACTAGATCATCAACTGTGTTGCATGATTTCTCTGTCTGTATGGATTGTACAGCCCTGAACCAGCCCAGATCATTCACATTTGTGTCTGGGCTGTTGGGTGGTTGCTGTACCAATTCAAAGTGGAACCCATCCTTGTCTGCAGCCTCTCTGAATATCGGGTCTGAGTTGCTTATATGGGGCCGTGCATTGTCTTGCTGGATGTAAATATGTTTGCTTACATTGGCAGGCCATTTGGCTTTTATAGCTGGTATAATCTGCATTACATTTCATTCCAAATAAAGAGCATTACATTCCAAATAAAGATTACAAACAAAATAAAGAGCATTACATTCATAAAACAGTCAAAATTTGCACTCCCATTAATTTAGCACCACAATTCATGCATTTGTTTACATCTTGCCATACCTGATTTACCAAGCAGTCTCTCACTACCTCCTTGGTGACGGACTGTATTGGCTTGGTCTCCCATGTGCCTGCTGGTCTATTCTTGCTTCCTCTTTGTGCTGGCAGTTGATGTGTGAAAGGGAATATCCCTATTTTCCCATCAAACAACACTGAACCATCTTCATTAAAGATAGGCCTGCATACCGCACACATAAACATCACTTTTGTGATGAACTTCTTGCTCTTGCAAGTCCTGTGAGGCTCTGTCTCTCCTGGAGCCAAGTAGAATCGATGCATGCCTTTAGTCATGTAGAACCATTTTTCATCAATATGAACTGTGTTATGCATGCTCTTGAACCTTAGCACATTCATTATTCTATCAAGCTCTATAGCCTCTAAACTGAATCTAAGCCTTAGCAACTTATTCGGAGCAGTAAGGTCTGGTCGTATGGCCGATGTGTGAGCTTTGATCAGCCCCCTTGCAATCCACCTGCCCACAGTGCTCTTAGAACAGCCAATACCTTGAGCTAACCTCCTAATCGTGGACCGCTTTTTCAGCTCTAGGCTTGTGATGAGTTCCATGTCAATATGCACTATTTTGGTCTGTTTTTGTTTCCAATCTTTGCACTTTGCAAATAAACTTGTTTACCTTCATTTTTTTGGTTTGTTGCTTCAGCCCAAAGACGACTAATGGTGCGGCGACTCTTCGAGAACTTCACACAAGCTGCCTTCATCTTTCCCCTTGCTGCTTTGCCATTTTTGCTGCCCTCTAAAAGAAAAAGAAGTGCAGACTGCCTTTCTTGTGTAGTCATGTTTTTTTTGGAAGTCATTTTGCTGTTTTTGAGTGTTATGCATAGATAGGGAAGATGAAGTGTATTTATAGGAGTTAATGCAATTTGAACTTTTGGAGGGAATTTGTAATTTAGTTTTTGGCACCAAAAATTCGGCAGGTATTCAACTGTTTCGGGAATTTGTTTGGCAGCATTTGGCATTTTTGGTTTGGCAGCACTCTTTATTTGACTTTTGCATTACTTTCTCTCTCTTAGTTGCTTTTGTTAATTAAGATTACAAAACACATTAATAAGGTGGGTACCACCACTATAACACTTTACAACACATTTCTTAATCTCCGTGCCCAAAAGAAAGGTGACATTTAGAGTGGGACGGAGGGAGTATGATTTTCGGGGATTTATAGTTATATAATGGAATCATATTTTATTGATTTTATTAGTAGTTTGTGATGGTGATGTAATGTTTTGCAGGGAGGTTCTAAAAAGAAAAAAATGTTAAACTCAGACGAATCTGGAGCAAAAAGGTGTCGAGGCGTGCTCACACCCGTCGTCGGGCTGCCCAAGACTCTCGCCCGAGTGCGCATGGCCCGCGCGCCCATCGCCGGGCGCCTGCTCCCCCATCGCCGAGCACCCTTTCCCCTCGGCGAGCCCCAGCGCCGAGGGTCTTCACTCCGCGCCGAGCTGCAGCCCCCCTCGCCGAATCCAGCCTCCCATCGCCGAGCTTCAGCAGCCCTCCTCGCCGAGGCCTCCCTTGGCCCTCGCCCAGCCAGCGCCGAGGAGCTCCAGCCTCGCCCAACTGCTCGCCGAGGAGCAGCCCCCCATCGCCGAGTTCAGCACCCCCATCGCCGAGGCCTCCCTTGGCCCTCGCCTAGCCAGCGCCGAGGCTTGGCCCTGCCTCGCCGAGGCACCTCATTTCCTCGCCCAAGCGAGCCCTCGCTGCGTGCCAAGGCTCTCGCCCGTGTGTAACCCAAGCTTCACCCTATTTTAGTCTCTTTTGCTCCAGTTAGAGATTGCCACGTGTCCCGGATGCAGTGTTAAAGAAGCTATTGGCGTGTTTTATTTTTGGATATAAAAGGGCGAGACTTCTCAATTCTAGGGTTATCAATCATTCATTCTTCCGCTCTCCAAAAAGCGGCAGTTCCATTTCTAGACGCAGTTCATAGTTAGGGTTTCCTGTTTTCTTAGTTAGGGTTATTTTGCGTTGAGAATTTATCCTTACGCCTAGATAATTCGTAGCTAGAGATTTATTTTCAGGATCGGCTTTACTGTAAGTGATTTTATTCTTGTCTAGATAATTAATGTTTACTGAAATGGTTTATGTTTGAATTAATGCTTTTAGTTTAAAACCTTAGATAATCTTATGCCGTTTAATCTGTGCCTAGATAATTTATATGCCTTCTATAAATTCTGCATTAGATAATTTTACATGCTTATTTATTTCATGCCTAGGTAAATTTACAGAGCTTATTTCATTTCTGTTTTAGTTTAAGAGTGTGTCTGCGTGAATCTGATTAGAGTGTTTAGGATTTATTGCTTTTTGTGTGTGACACGATTAGGTGCCCTGTTGAATCTTCCTTGAGAGACGACTTGGGTTAGCTTGCCCACTGCAATTGACCTCGTACGATTGCGAGTCAATTCACTAGTGTTTGAGTTGAGTCAAAGGGGTTTGATCTCTTCCAACTTAGACTACTGGGAACAGGTTCTCAAGTAATCTATTCTAGGCTCAAGATAAAACAAGGGTTGCCTAGATTTCTAAGAGAGTTAGATAATCAGCTAGACTGATTTTACAACGTTTGAGTACTCTCTTCTTCGATTCAAGGTTTTGTCTAAGTAAATGCTGGCCTATGATTTTGACAGAGCTTCAGCGTATATCTTGAATCGGTGAAGATTGCAGGCGTTCCTCAAGCTCTATTTATAGGCAAAGTCTTGAATAGATGTGTTGGAGAGATGGTCTTCAGGATTTCTGCCGTTGTGAGACAATGTCACTTCTTGGGCTGAGGTGGCAATCTTCAAATACTCCTTATACCAAAGGTTTGAATTATCTTGTCCTTGGAGTATGGTGCTTCTGCATCTTTACACGTAAAGAGAAATTCTGATACTCGCAACGACGATCTTCAAATCTTCGGCATTTAATGTATTTTTACTTGTGCATTTAATGCGGCGCGTCTGATACTCTTTGCTTTAGTCCGATGTAGAATGTCGACTGGTCCTTGACTTAACCTTCAGTTCGACGATGGAAAATATTGCATAAGTCTCTCTGACTGGTGGCTGGTGATTTTCAATCAGGGTGCGTCCTTCGGCAGTGAAGTTCTAAGAGCTTCAGTTGAGCTGTCTTTAGTCTTCGGTTCTTCAGTCTTTGTCGCTTCAGTCTAGTCTAGTGAGGACTAAAACACTTAAGTCCATAAGAGAAGTACAAGTAAGAGAAGCTTTCTAATAGTTTTGGTATCACCAAAACCAGGAGGTTGGATATCTTTTTGTGTCCCAACAATTTTCCCCTTTTTGAAGATGTCAAAACCTTACAAGTAGTCCTAAAGCAAGGGACGACAAAGTAGAAGAATTCTAGACGGGTGATTGACATTCCCCCTAAACAAAATATCCTAACATTTTGTATGGTTAGAGGAACCGACTGAAAAACAGAACTGATCAGAACAGAACAGTAGTAAATAACCACAAGTCACAAAAAAAAATTGAGCCTGGACAACAGTGGATTGTCATCAGAATGAGATCAAAAGGCATGAGGATTTCATTTCTTAAGGAACTGATGAGACATCAGTAGAGTATAGTACATAGACTGGAACTAGATACATGATGACCTTAACAAGAGATTTAGCTAGGGCTTCTGACTGTAAATCCTGAACACAACAAGGGTGACATGGTTGATGCTCTTTTGATGTTCAGTAGGATTGAATTTCCAAATCTTGCAGATTGTATCGATCTCCTTTTTGATGATTTCTTGATTGACCAGTCCTTTGGGTCGAGGAGGAGATACCACATTCAGCAGAGGAATCATAGGGAGTTTACCGATATTCCTTGCAGCTTGAACTAACCTTTCGATCTGTGGTCTTTTTGGCCAGTAGTTAAGAAAGTATTTCCATGCGAGCTTTTGGTTTTCTGATTCCTGATTGATGTTTGCAAACTTGACCCATTTGGTGTAATCTCTTTGAGGGCTTCCAACCAATAATTTAAATCCTCTAGTATCCAAGAGTCACTGTGCTCGAACTTCTTTGCATGAGAAATCAGGAGACCTTCATTGAAGTAGTTGTCCAGCTTCTGAGTTGATTTTAGTGAGATAAATACTCGAGAGGTATTAGTGACAGGAGCATCAGTCACTTTCATCTGTTTCTTGACCCTGGAGTCAGTCTCTTTCTCTTTTTCAGTCAAAGGTCTCTTCTGATGTTCAGTCGACTGGGTTGTAAAAGATCCAGTTACCGCAACTTTTCCTTTTGCTTCCTTTGTATCCATGGCTGATCCTACAAGAGGAGCTTGCACTTTTAGTTGACTTCCTTCCCCCTTCTTTACTTCTTCTCCTTGCTCTTTTATTTCTTCCCCCTTTTTGGCATTAAGTAAAAGAGTTGTCATTTGTTGCTGAAGGGTTGCGACAGTTTTTCTTAGATTGCTTGCAACGGCAAAGTCAGCCACATGTTGCATTTTAGCAATTTTGAATTCGAGAGCTCGGACTTTCTCCTAGAGAGGCTAAGTCTCCTCGGTAGCGAAACGTTCCAGTTGTACCTTCATCATGATCTGTACTTCAGTCCGGTTGACACAGGTGATTAGTTCGTCTTTTAACTTGTCGATGGCTGCAGTGAGCTCCAAATACCGATCATCGAGTTTTTGGTTGGCTTCTACACGTAGCTTTTACAATCTCTCAACTTTGTCAAGGAGAGAGGAAAAGCCAACAATTGTTGGGGCGGTATCACCAATTAGTTTTAACAATCCTTCTCGAATGTTTCCTACCATATTCTTTATGGCTTTAATTTGACAACTCGAGAAGAGTCTTTCATCATTTGCGTCGTGATGCATTCGATTCACGAATGATTCGATGTTGGGAAGCCTATGCCCATGTTGTGTTGCTTTCTGCGTATGCTCATCAAGTTGACATCGAAGATCCATGATCTGTTGTTGTTGAAAGATAACCACTTGCGCCATGGTGATGTCTTGGAAAGGGAAGAAGGTGCGCTGAACTAAATAGAGTTCATCCGATCCCTGTAGTACACCGGGTTCTTCCAACTCTTCTTCAGTTTCTTCTAATGTTGAAGCTGATGCATCAGTAGAGCCGTAATTTGCTTCAATGAGATCATTCACAGTTGACTCATGTACATTGGAAGTTTCACAAGACATATTGGCATCATCTGCTTCTTTAGTTTGTTGAGTCAGAGTTTCTTCTTGATCATTCTCTTGCTGAGCATTATCATCTCTGGTTGGTTCTGCTTGTTTCTGAGTTGAACATTCTTCACTAGTGGCTTCAGTCATTATTTCTTCTGGTTGGTCTTGATGGGTAACTGATTGGTTCTTATTTTGAGGATCTTCATCCTTGTCTTCCAAAGCATTTGCCTCATCCATTAGTTGATTATCCGCATAAAAGACTCCAATTAGAACATCTTTGGTGACCTGGTCCTCCTGAGTGGACTGAAGAATGATCTCTGGAAGTGTTGGCACAAAGGCATTAGGTGCAGACTCTGATGTCTTTCTAACAATGTTTTCTGCTTCAGCCATGTCTTCAAATGTTGAACTTTGAGACTTCTGAGTTTCGTTTTCAACATCTTTAGTTGAAATATCTCCTTCGTGAGTAAGACTGAGAAATTTGTGTCACTGAAAATCATGATTTCCAGTAGGAAAATTTTTAGTAAGAGTTTATGCTTCGTTGACAGTCTTCTCCATATTTGCCGAAGCTTCCAAATTTCCTTCAGTGTGAGCGACTGGACCTTCTAGATTTTCTTTAGTATAACCAGTAGGAACAGTCTGAACCTCAATGAACTGTTGCTCTCAGCAAGATTGAAGCTCTGTCTACTTAATCTAATCAGGAAATTCAGTGATCTGAAGAGGTTTCACGAAATTTTCTTCAAGACAGTTCTTAGATCCAGAAGGACCTATATCATCATTCTCTTTCTCTCCCCTAATGTACCGTCCCCTCTCATCCTCTTTCTCTCTCTATTTTCTTCATCATCCTCCATTGATGATCATATACAAAGCTTCATAGATCATTTCTATACCATAAGCTTCCATTAAAACGAGCTCTAAACATCTATACACTTCAAATCAAGAGCAACTATGGAAGGTTTTTAAAGCTTGAAGTCAAGAGGATATTTTCATGTTCTATTCGAAAATCATTGAGTAAGTGTTAGATTTATTTAAATCTAATCATATTTGAGTTATATAAGCATGTATATGGATGAAAATAGCATGAAAACCCACATATTTCTCTATTTTTTTTTTCAAAAATTAGGGTTCATACCCCTTCAAAAAAAAATTCATCATCTAATCTTAAATTGAGATTATATTCATGCTATTGAGATCCTATTTAGTCCATTTCTACATGTAAATAATGGATTTAGATTGATATGTGAATTTTTGGATGAGTTAGTTTATATGATATTGAGAAGTTCGGAGTTCATGGAGTGAGTGATGATTTGATTATGATTATGAGTTTATGAGAGTGCTGGTTTGATATTTGATGGATTAGAATAATGATTAAAGGTGTTTGATGAGGATTGAAGTGAGTTAGTTTGATAAAAAAAATAGGGTATAGTTGGTTATATGCTTAAGTTGGCAAATTGATGAGTTATTTTGGCAAACATGGAAAAAGCTACTGACTTGATGAATTTCGACAGGGTTTTTGATACCCAAAAATCTTGAAAATTTTATGGTGAGTATATAAGAGTGTTATGAACGTACTTGTAAAATTTCAAATCATTTGGATATTGTTTACTACCCTTTTAAAATGCAAAACACCAACTACAACTTTCTACCGAAAATTTCGAAGAACAGACCTTAGAGTCACCCTTCTCAGTAGCTTCCCCTGACGTTTTGCCTTCCCAATTTTTATGGTAAAGAGACTAATGTGTTATCTAGCTGCCCACAAAATTTCAAGTCATTTCGGCAATGTTTACTACTCCCTCCGTCCGCCAAAAGTGCACCACTTTGGCTGGGCACAAGATTTAATAAAATTCGTGATAATTTTGATGTAGTGGAGAAAGGATTCCATCACTTTATGAGATGTGTGGTTGAGATTGAATTTGGGGTGGTTTTTTTGTGAATAAAGAGTGTTTGTAAGGATAAAAGATTAAAGTGGATGGTGGGCCCATTTCTATAAAAGGAAAGTGGTATACTCTTTGTAGACGCCCGATATAGTAAAAGTGATCCACTTTTGGCGGACGGAAGGAGTATTTTTCAAAAATCAAATCCTCCGGTTGCACGAAACTGCCGAATATGGTAGACTGTGGGAGAACGGTCATATCTCTTAAACCACTTGGAGTTTTTCAACCTATTTTTTTAAAATGAAACTAGACTCAAAGAGGTTTCTAATAGTATGAGTCTCGAACCCAGGAGAGTTCCAAGGAGAAACAGTTTATTCTCTTAAGTTAAGGCAGTGCAGAAAGAGTGAATTGAATAATATTTTGATTATGAGATGAGCTATGAATTAAAGATGCCTATATGTGGCTTAGTGAAGATGAATTGAAATTATATATGAAAAATGAAATAAAATGGCATAACTTGTTTATGTGAATTAATTTTTGAATAATTGGTTTAAGAATGATTTATAAAATAAATTTTTGGGAATTTTTCCCGACTAAAAATATTTTACTTTTTTTTTCAAAAATGAGTTTGTGTATGTGATTGCTATGTGCTTTTGGATTGTTTATCTATGAGTTGTTCCTTGACAGAGTTTAGACCTAAATTAGGTGATTAGTCTAGAATAGAATAGTGATTACTTAGAAAGAGTTTTTATATGAGATCGAGATAGACGGAGTGTAGTGATGAGGAGATGAAATAGTACTAAGATAGGAATGGTATTCTTAGTTAGGAAGTTCTGACTAATCTCTTTTATTCTTTTCATGAACTACTCCGATGTGACGGTATCTGAAGATGTGAGCAGAGGACGGAAGTGAGTCCACCCCGAGTGCTACGAGAGTAAGCTAAAGCCATCAGGCGGCCATTATTTTTACTACGTATATAGAGATCCCCTGAGCATCGTAGGCCTCTTATACGAAATGAAGTAAATGATATGATTTAACTGTAAATTTCAGTTTGATGAAAATTATTAATGATGATGAAGTTTATGAGTTTGATAAATGATTTGAGATTAAATGATGATTCAAACTAACTGCCTTGCCAATTTTTGATGATGATGAGCCTGTATGTCACCCTCTACTGATGAGACGAATTCGGGTCCTGCCACAAGCGGGATTGTGTACACAGAGGTGACTGTGAGCTTTCCTTCGGGTCAGCCGGTCAAAAGTGACTATGAGCCGTCAATCGAGTCGGCCGGTCACGGTGCTTGAGAAGGAGGCTTACTTCTCAGTACCTTTGATAACGATGAGTTGTAGATGTGGTACATACATGATGAGTATTTTGATAGCGCTATCATTTATTTATGATGTTTATGATTGTTAACTGCTTACACGGGTTCTTTTGAGTAAAATCCCCGTGTATTGCTTATGTGGCAAGTTCAATCTATAGCTCTAAGAGCGAGTTTTCATTGATTTTCAGCATATGTCCACTGAGTATTCTGTACTCAGCCCTGCATGTATTTCTAAACGTGCAGGATAAGCGAGGAGGGAGATTGGATTGGTGCTGGCAGGGATTTAGTTTTGGATGATCTTTCTTATACCGTAATTATATTCTTTGCAGTAACATCAAGATGTTGAAGTTTATTTTAGACTTAATCAAGAAATTTACTCTCGGCTATATGTCTTCATACATATAGTCTGTTCGCATTTTGCTGTGATACTTTGTATATCCCGAGTCTTTGTGAGTAAGTAGCTATGTCTGCTTTGTAAATGTTGACGAGAATCTTGATATTTTTGAAGTTATGAAGCCAAGTGGGTCTATCTAAATCTTAAAGCATTCTAGGCAAAGCACAACTAGCGATAGGCCATCGCAGAGAGTGTGGATGTTGCCCGAGGTAGTTGATTTCCATTAACTAAACCTTCTAAGGGATCATAAACTGAAAGGATAGATTGGGCAAGGGGTTTTTGCGTGCGTGACGAGTGACAATAGGGGTGCAACAATTCTTATGCCTATAACCACTGGTATGCGAGTATAGTGATTTATCTTTGCACCAATGATCGAGTGCCTCGTTCATGTTTAGTGATTCGAACCCAAGTCAGAATTGTTTTGTTATTTGATTTATCTACCTTTTGTTATTTCAGTTTAGGTTGGAAACCCTGTTCTGCCCATAAGCATGTTGTGGTCAGAACCCTTCAGAATACAAACCCTTTTTAGTGACACCCTTGCAGGAGGAGTTACTGCTTAGTTCCCTGTGGATTCGACTCTGGACTTACCACTAGCTAGTCTAGTTGTGGGCACAGGATATTTTATTTGCGCGAAGCTCAAACGACGGCTTTGTCAAAGAGGTCAGAATAAGTTTGCATGGAAGTGAAGCAAGAGATTTGAGTTGTTCAAGCGAGTCAAAGCGCACTTATGTATGTTAAAGCACTGAATAGAGCGCTAGATAGGGAACAGGCAATGCAGCCTGAGAAAACGAGTCAAATTTCAATACCACAATCAAACTCAAACCCTTAAACTAAAAATCAACCTTTTTTTGGACAAGGACAGAAAGGTAAGAGAAGATGGGATGACCGAAGTCAAGGACCCAAGAAGTCATGGCAGCATCAGAATGCGCCATCAAATTTTCGAAGTAGAGATCAGCAACCCCATGCTGGGTCTGTAGCCCAACAGCACCGCATGGATCACGAGGAATATCGCTTTGCCCTATATGTAACAAGCTAAATATGAGAGAATGTAAGACCGGATCGAACGGTTGCTTCACCTGCGGAAGGGTCGGACATTACTCGAATTAATGTCCTTATCGCCAGCAAAGTGGAAGTGGAGGACGACCGAATCAGTTCCAGCCACAGCTCAAGGCCATGGAGGGACTTCTACTGCCACCACAGCCATAGCAACAGCAGCTGGCCCACCGACCACATCCGTCGGGATGGCAACCACCAGCCTTGCAGGTAAATCAACAGCATCATCAGAGAATGTTTGCAATTGATCGAAAAGCGAAGGACGGAAATCGAGGAAGTATATCAAGTATAGGAGAGCTAAAAGGCTTACCCATTGTAATCTTGTTCGATACGGGAACTTCGCATTCCTTTATCTCTTTTTCTTGCGTGGATACGTTAGAACAAAACGTAGAACCCGCTGAACAACAATTAAGGGTAGCCACTCCTATACGTAGAATTACCACGGTTACGTACGTACGTCCTAACTTAGAATTTGAGCTAGGACCGCTTAAACATAGAGCTAAAGTCCTTGTACTTATGCGTATGTGAGACGTGGATATTTTAATAAGAATGGATTAGATAGCTGAGAATCGCACGATGATATAATGCGAAGAGAGGCGGATATCATTCCAGCCACCCGGCCAGGAACCTACTCGCTATTATAACATTGAGAGAAATGGAAGAAGGCGCCGATTATATCCGCACTGTAAGCCATAAAGTTTTTGGCAAAGGAAAAATACAACTGCGTACGTTGTATGCCTAAACTAGAGTGAGGAATTTAAAGCAAATATTGACGACGTGCCAGTCGTGCAGAAACATGAAGATGTTTTTCCTGACATTTTACCAAGACTGTCACCGAATCGACAACTTGAGTTTACGAGTGTTTTTAGCCGGAACCCATGTTTCCGTGTTTCGTTTGACCTAGTGTTTCGCTATGGGGAGCACCAATTCTCTTCGTAAAATTAGAAATAATGCAGCTTGAGGTTACGCACCGATTATCGAGAGCCGAATAAGGTGACGATGGATAATAAGTACCCATTGCCCTGAGTTGATGACCGTTTGACAAATTGCATGGAGCAAGTGCTTTTTCAAAGATTGACTTGAGAATGGATACCAGCAATTAGAAGATACTTCGAAGATGATATTTCGTACGCGATACGGCATCACTATAAGCTCCCATGTCGTGTTCATGGACCTCATGAACTGCGTTTTCCTCGACTACCTAGCTAAGATCGTATTAGTTTTCATGGACGATATTTTGATTTACTTGAAGAATAAATAAGAGCACGAAGAGCATTTGAAGATCGTGTTAGAGAAATTGTGAGTTGAGAAGAGTTATGCTAAATTTAGCAAATGCGAGTTTTGTCTTGGAGAAGTTCATTTTCTAGGCCGTATCGTCTCTGCAAGAAAAATTAAGATAGACCCAGCGAAAGCGCAAGCGGTACAAAAAAAATGGAGATCACCAACTACGCCGCACGAGATTCACAATTTTTCTAAGATTAACATGATATTACCAGAGATTCATGGAAGGCTTTTCAAAAATTACTAAGCCAATGACACACCTGCTAAAGAAGGAAGTCAAGTTTGAATAGACTGACGAGTGTGAGCAGAGTTTTTAAGAATTGAGGAGGAAACTTATTACTGCCCTAGTGCTAGCTATACCAAGGGTAGATAAAGAGTATGTTGTTTATATGGATGCGTCAAAGAATAGTCTAGGATGGGTATTTATGCAAGATGGAAGAGTGATAACTTACGCTTCACGACAACTCAGACCATGCCAGATGAGTTATCTGACACACGATATAGAGTTAGCAGCGGGAGTTCATGCTTTGAAGATCTGGAGACACCATCTCTATGGAGTACGGTGTGAGATATATATATACAGATCACAAGAGTCTCAAACATTTCTTTGAGCAAAAAGATTATAATAAGCAACAGAGAAGATGGTCAAATTAGTAAAAGATTATGATCTGGAATAAATTACCACCTCGAGAAGGCCAATGTCGTAGCTGATGCGTTGAGTAGAAAGAATCAAGTAGAGTTATAATTTTTCCTTACTCGAGAGAAGAATCTGATCAAAGAATTCGAGGATAAGAATTTAGAGGTAGTAATACCTCCTCAAACGACGGAGATTGTGATTGCTACAATGAGCATCACACTTGATTTGCGATCAAGACTTTTCACAGCGCAACAAGAAGATGAAAAGGTTGAAAAGTTGCGATTGAAGATTTGAATCGAGAAAGTAGAAAGTTACCAACAAGTGGCAGGTAATGCCATCTTGTATGAAGGAAGATTGTATGTGCCTGATAAGGACGAGTTGGAGAATAAAATTATGAGCGAAGCTCATGACACACCCTATACCGTACATCGACGAAGCACAATTAAGCAACGTTCTGATGAAAATGTACGAAGCAAGAGATAGTATATTTCGTAGAAAGATGTTTAGCAAGTTAACAAGTGAAGGCGTTGTATCAGCGACCTTATGACAATTTTATTTTTCACCCGCTAGAAATTCCAGAATGGAAGTGGGATCACATAGCTATAGACTTTGTCATCGGATTGCCAAAATCGAGGAGAGGAACACTGTTATTTGAGTAATCGTTGATAGACTGACGAAGAGTGCACTTTTCATACCGATTTCGATTACCTATGGGTCTGACAATCTAACTCAGATCTATGTTCGTGAGATAGTGCGACTATATGGAGTACTAATGACGATTTCATCTGATAGAGATTTCAAATTTACCTCACAGTTTTAGATGAGTATGCAGAAGGAGTTAGGTACTAAATTGAATTTTAGTACAACCCTTCATCCACAGATAGATAGATAGATAGATAGATAGTCCGAGAGGACTATACAAGTTTTGGAAAATATGATCCAAACTATTGTGTTAGATAGAGGAAACTAATGGGAGCAAGTTCTACCCCTATTTGAGTTTGCGTATAATGATAGTTTTCAATCAACTATCAACATGGACCCATACGGAGCCCTCTACGGAAGGAAGTGCAGATCCCCGCATCATTAGAATAAAGTTATAGAGAGAAAGGTACTTAGACCCGAAGCGGTAGAAGAGATGATCACTACTGTTCGACATATTCGACAAAGAATCAAAGAAGCATGAGACCGCCAAAAATCTTACGCGGATACCAGAAGGACGAAGATTCAATTCGATGTGGGAGATAAAAGTCTTTCTAAAAGTTTCCCCATCCCAAAGAGTGCATCGATTTGGAGTCAAAGGAAAGCTCAAACCGAGATACATAGAACTGTAAGATATAATAGAGAAAGTAGGCCCTGTTGCCTACAGACTTGCGTTGCCATCGAGCCTTGTGAACGACCACGACGTTTTACATGTGTTTCAATTCAGAAAATACGTGTTTGATCTAAAACACGTCATTCACCAAGAAGAAGTGTCCCTGGAACCAAATTTGAGCTATGAAGAGAGACTTGAAGCTATTCTGGACAGAAAGATTCAACAATTGCAAAACAAGACAATTGCTTTGGTAAAGATCCAATGGAGATATCACGGCCAAGAAGAAGCAACTTGAGAACTTGAAGAGAAGATGAAAGAGAAGTACTCTGAGTTTTTTTTTTTCCCGAAACTGAGTAACTCAAATTTCGGGACGAATTTTTTTTAAGGAGGGTAGGATGTGACACCCGTATTTTTACCCTATGATTGATAGGATCGAGACACTATTATGAGCACTGAGATATTAGCAGTAGTTTAAGACCGAGATGAAGTTTCTCAATAGATTGAGATATGAGTATTCTAGAATTCTGATGATGGAACTAGTGAATGAATTACTTTGAGAGAATGAGTTTTGATAGAGATGCTGATTGAATTGGGATGAGGATATAGATTCTATTTTCGATACAGGAAGCATATTTATTTTGAGATGGTCTTGAGTGTAGAGTTTAAGAGGATACTCGACTAGAAATAGAGTCGATGAGAGTAAGTGAGAATCACAATAGAGAAGAGTGGAAATAGTGAGATGATTGAGTTGACGTTAGATTTTAACTGACGTTAGGATTTCACCGATTTAGATTGAGTGAGAATATGTAAATGACTTTTATGTGACCTACTTGATGCATGTGTGACTATGATTGAATGAATATAATTTCCTTGAGTATTATAGCACACAAGATTAATTTTAAAACGAGCAACCAACGAGATATATTTTAATCGGTGAATAATTAAATCGGAGTTAAAATTTTTCCTAACAAAATTTCTCGGAATTAACCTTTCTGAGATAGATGAGGAGTGAATTATGTGTGTACTAATTATTATTATAATTATTTTTAGTCACACAATTATTTGATGTTAGGTAATGATTTTATTATGAGACATGTATCTTAAATTATTTTTACTACCCTATACTACACACTTTTGGTACATTTTTATATGGAAGCATGTGAGATACATGATTATTATATAAAGCTTGGAGAGATTGTGCCACTTGCTATATAAACTGCGATTTTTAAAAGAAGGTCGGTTATACGCCGTCGCCACCCCCACTGCCTACCAAAAGACCGCGCAGTGCCAAACTCTGCTTTGGTATCTGCTCTCGCATTGGAGCTGCTCTGCTCTGGTCTGAAATACTCTGCTCTGACCTTTGATATGCTCTGCTCTGGTATGAGCTACTCTGCTCTGCCTTTGAGACGCTCTTATCTCTGCTTGGGTATGAGCTACTCTGCTCTGCCTCTGAGACGCTCTTGTCTATGCTCTGCCACTGAGATGCTCTTGTCTCTGCTCTGCCTATGAGATACTCTTGTCTCTACTCTGGTATAAGCTACTCTGCTCTGCCTATGAGATGTCTTGTCTCTGCTCTGGTATGAGCTACCCTGCTCTGGCATCTGAGATGCTATTGTCTCTGCTCTGGTCCGAGCTACTCTGCTCTGGCCTTTGAAATGCTCCGGTCTCTGCTCTGATGTCTGAGTTGTTCAGCTCTGGTGTCCACTTTTTAATTTAAGCATGTGTAGCAATTAATTAAATATTATAAGATATGCTTGGAGGCTAAGCAAAGGACGTAAATAAAATAAATTATTTCTCTTTCTCTCCCCAAATGTACCGTCCCCTCACATCCTCTTTCTCTCTCAATTTTCTTCATCATCCTCCATTGATGATCATATACGAAGCTTCGTAGATCATTTCTATACCATAAGATTCCATTAAAACGAGCTCTAAACAGCTATACACTTCAAATGAAGAGCAACTATGGAAGGTTTTTAAAGATTAAAGTCAAGAGGATATTTTCATGTTCTATTCGAAAATCATTGAGTAAGTGTTAGATTTATTTAAATCTAATCATATTTGAGTTATATAAGCATGTATATGGATGAAAATAGCATGAAAACCCACATATTTCTCTCTCTTTTTTTTTTCAAAAATTAGGGTTCATACCCCTTCAAAAAAAATTCATCATCTAATCTTAAATTGAGATTATATTCATGCTATTGAGATCCTATTTAGTCCATTTCTACAAGTAAATAATGGATTTAGATTGATATGTGAATTTTTGGATGAGTTAGTTTATATGATATTGAGAAGTTCGGAGTTCATGGAGTGAGTGATGATTTGATTATGATTATGAGTTTATGATATTTGATGGATTAGAATAATGATTAAAGGTGTTTGATGAGGATTGAAGTGAGTTAGTTTGATAAAAAAAAATAGGGTATAGTTGGTTATATGCTTAAGTTGGCAAATTGATGAGTTATTTTGGCAAACATGGAAAAAGCTACTGACTTGATGAATTTCGACAGGGTTTTTGATACCCAAAAATCTTGAAAATTTTATGGTGAGTATATAAGAGTGTTATGAACGTACTTGTAGAATTTCAAATCATTTGGATATTGTTTACTACCCTTTTAAAATGCAAAACACCAACTACAACTTTCTACCGAAAATTTCGAAGAACAGACCTTAGAGTCACCCTTCTCAGTAGCATTCCCCTGATGTTTTTCCTTCCCAATTTTTATGGTAAAGAGATTAATGTGTTATCTAGCTGCCCACAAAATTTGAAGTCATTTCGGCAATGTTTACTAGTATTTTTCAAAAATCAAATCCTCCAGTTGCACAAAACTGCCGAATATGGTAGATTGTGGGAGAACGGTCATATCTCTTATACAACTTAGAGTTTTTCAACCTACTTTTTTTTAAGTGAAATTAAACTCAAAGAGGTTTCTAATAGTATGAGTCTCGAACTCAGGAGAGTTCTGAGGAGAAATAATTTATTCTCTTAAGTTAAGGTAGTGCAGAAAGAGTGAATTGAATAAGATTTTGATTATGAGATGAGATATGAATTAAAGATGCCTATATGTGGCTTAGTGAAGATGAATTGAGCTTATATATGAAAAACGAAATAAAATGTATAACTTGTTTATGTGAATTAATTTTTGAATAATTGGTTTAAGAATGATTTATAAAATAAATTTTTGGGAATATTCTCCGACTAAAAATATTTTACTTTTTTTTCAAAAATGAGTTTGTGTATGTGATTGCTATGTGCTTTTGGATTGTTTATCTATGAGTTGTACCTTGACAGAGTTTAGACCTAAATTAGGTGATAAGTCGAGAATAGAATAGTGATTACGTAGAAAGAGTTTTTATATGAGATCGAGATAGACGGAGTGTAGTGATAAGGAGATGAAATAGTACTAAGATAGGAATGGTATTCATAGTCAGGAAGTTCTGACTAATCTCTTTTATTCTTATCATGTACTACTCCGATGTGACGGTATCTGAAGATGTGAGCAGAGGACGGAAGTGAGTCCACCCCGAGTGTTACGAGAGTAAGTGGTGTGTCGTTTTACACCAAAAATATCCGACAGTCAGCCGGTATGCCCACACTGCGCAGACAACAGTAAGCAAAATCGTCTCCCAAGGGATCGGTGAGAATTCTCCTAAAATCCAACCTGCAAAGAAACTCCAGAAACGAGATTTATGGGGAAAATATGAGAAAATACTAAATCTAAAAATAAATAAATAAAACCTATAAGAATAATACTAAATAATTAAATAGAAAATTCCAACAAATAATAAAGAATTCCAGCAATCAATTAAGTCCACCCTAGCTTAATTATTCTGATCATTGATGCAAATATAACTTTAATTCATGCAAGCAAACCAGTTATAACCACCGAAGACGCTTCTGACGTGATCTTATTTCTCCTTAATTATTCGGTAACCAGGAAGACGCTTCACTAATTACTACCCTAATCGACTGACAACCGTAAGAGACGCTCTATAGATTTAATGAGTCGACAGCATTAATTACTAGAGAAACCCGATTCAAAACCAATAAACTCTGACGCAGGATTATTGAATTAAGACTGCTTTTCCCTTGACCCTGATGTGCCAATTTACCACTAATCAAACCTAAACCACAATTACGGATGGCCGGTTCAATTGGCTGTATAATTAATTCTAACCCACTAAATATTGCGCACTACCTAATGGATTAAAATAATTAATGACGATAAACACGGAGAATCACAGATACAAGCATAAAATAAAGTATAAGAACAATTAGATCTCACAGAACAATTTTGCTAGTGTTTCCCTAATCGATGCCGGAATAAACGAAATTAGCTAAAATTCATAATAGAATAAATAACAAAAATAACGAGAGAAAGAATTATGAAATCAAAACATGGATTGTTGAAAATTCACGTCTCCCAAGCTGCTCTCCCAAAGAAAGTGGCGTGTATATTGTGTGCTAAGTAGTATATATATATACTCCCTAATATATGTTAAGGAAATAACTAAACAAAACCTAATATACTAAAACAAGCTAAAAGTGGCGCACAAGCCCACAACTAAAAGAATAAAAAAGGGCCCATAAATAAAGGTCAAAGTAGCAGACCCAAACTTATCGCCACTTCATCTAAAATTAATTCAGTTCAGATATTCAAGCGGTATGAGCATCCCATCCAGTATACGCGCACAACTTTAAACTCTTCAAAATTCGATCCACTTCTCCAGAACCTATCAAAAATCATTAGGAACCACTTAGGATCTGAAAACATACCAAAAAGATGATATATAATACCAATCAAGCAAATAATTCTCACAAAAACACCCAAAATATGCGTATAAAATACGCCCAATCAGTAAGCTAAAGCCATCAGGTGGGCATTATTTTTACTACGTATATAGAGATCCCCTGCGTATCGTAGGCCTCTTATACGAAATGAAGTAAATGATGTGATTTAACTGTAAATTTCAGTTTGATGAAAATTATTAACGATGATGATGTTTATGAGTTTGATAAATGATTTGAGATTAAATGATGATTTAAACTAACTGACTTACCAATTTTTGATGATGATGAGCCTGTATGTCACCCTCTACTGATGAGACGAATTCAGGTCATGCCACAAGCGGGATTGTGTACACAGAGGTGACCGTGAGTTGTCTTTTGGGTCGGCCGGTCAAAAGTGGCTGTGAGCCGTCAATCGAGTCGGCCGATCACGGTGCTTGAGAAGAAGGCCTACTTCTCAGTACCTTTGATAATGATGAGTTGTAGATGTGGTATATACATAATGACTATTTTGATAGCGCTATCGTTTATTTATGATGTTTATGATTGTTAACTGCTTACACGGGTTCTTTTGAGTAAAATCCCCGTGTATTGCTTATGTGGCAAGTTCAATCTATAGCTCTAAGAGCGAGTTTTCATTGATTTTCGGCATATGTCCACTGAGTATTCTGTACTCAGCCCTGCATGTATTTCTAAACGTGTATGATAAGCGAGGAGGGAGATTGGATTGGTGCTGACAGGGATTTTGTTTCGGATGATCTTCCTTATACCGTAATTATATTCCTTGCGGTGACATCAAGATGTTGAAGTTTATTTTGGACTTAATCAAGAAATTTACTCTCGGCTATATGTCTTCATACATATAGTCTGTTCGCATTTTGCTACGATACTCTGTATATCCTGAGTCTTTGTGAGTAATTAGCTATGTCGGCTTTATAAATGTTGACGAGAATCCCGATATTTTTGAAGTTATGAAGTCAATAATATTTTTATTGATGATGATGTCATCTTTCTTGATTTATCACGTTTCAGTGATTGCTTTCGCTTGACGTTCAATCTAGTTTTCTCCTTTTACCTTATTAATTTATTTAGTCGTATCGATACCCGGTCTACGCTATCACTGGCTAGGCATCGGGCTGCGACAACTGCTGTGTTGCTTCTTAAACATTAAGTTACTTGCATGATCTGAGAGATATATGTTGATTGGAAATTTTGAATTGACTTGTTGAATGTTTGGATGGAAATAATCATCGTGGAATGCTGTCTTCCTTAGATTTATACTGATTTTGCTTGAGGACAAGCAAAAGGCTAAGTGTGGGGGGGGGGGTTGATTTATGCCTAATTGTTCTTAATTTGGGGGTTTGATTGTGCTAAATTTGAGTTAAATATTCTGGAATTTGGTGCATTTATGAGTCTGTTTGATGTGTTGCAGGAGATTTTGATAAAATAGGAGAAAGAATCATAGTTTGGAGATTTTGGATCAGAAATGCTTGTTTAGGCGCAAAGGGGTGCACAGTGCTGAAAATTCCATGCCAGAGTTGAGCTAACAATTCCGCGCCAGAGCAGACTACACCTCCAGAGCAGACTACATCTCCAGAGCATACTACAATTCTACAGAGCTGAACTAGTATTGCCCACGCGCGTTGCGCGGATATTACGTCTTTTTTTAATATAAAAATTTATAATTATTTATATAATTAATACAGATTGTGCTATTTGAGATATTTTTTTAAAGGTCTAAAAGACAAATAAATACTTGCAATTATGTTATTATATATGATTGTTTGCTCCATGAACTTGGGTCCATTTAAATCTACGCAAATGTAGTTAATTCAAAATTTTAAATAATTCAAGCATTAGGGCACCTAACATAATATGAAATTAGACCAATCAAATTATTTAAGTTATCCATGGTTTGCAAATTAAATTAAAATACAAAACAATTCAAAGTTATAACTATATATATATATATAAATTAATTTATATAAGTTCACCGCATACATATATAGTGTAGTAGTATTCCCCACTCATTTAAGAATGGGTCACTTCCCACTCTACTCATTTATATGATGAAATTGAGATTTAATATAAAAAGAAAAAGAAAAAGTAGCATCCCTTGAAAGCACAAAGAGCAGACTAAGGGTCCGAAACTCAAAAGAGGATCGAAAAACGAAAAAAGAGAAACAAAGGCATCAAATTCATAATCTAAAGAAGTTCAATAAATAGTATGATTGAAAATGTATTTTATTAGCATGTAAATTAATACTTAATACAACCAACTTTATATTTATTTCATTAAACAATAGTTGTGTATCATGTTTATGAAATTAACATGAAAAATGAATCGGCTGAAAAATTAATGTTGGGAATTTCATAGGAAAACTAAAGGGATGTTAAGATTGTTAGAAATGTATAAGATCATCTCCAGTAAAACATCCTCATTTACAGGTTTTTGCTGACATCTTTGAAGACACATCACCATATTCTCCTTTATTTTCACCCTCAACAATAGCTACTTAATTTAGATTTTTGCTGACGTCATTCTAGACCCACATTTCATTAATTTTTAGCTCACTTAATATTTATTCACATTTAATTTAAATTTCATATTTATTGTTTATAAAGTATATAAATTTATTATTTTTTAAATATATAGCAAATAATAAATATTTTTTTAAAAATAAAAACATAAAACACAAAAGTCAATTTAAATTTAAGAAATTAAATAAATTAAATTGGCAACACAATAAAAATAAAATAAAAAATTACATTAAAAATGAAATAAAATGAAGGAAAAAAATGAATATAAATTACAAACTAAGAAGATGAAATAAAAAAAAAAAAAAACAAAAGAAAAGCAAAAGAGAAGAAAACAAAACAAAACAAAACAAAACTAATCTCCTCTCTGACTCTTACGTGTTAGAGGTGGTAAAACCAACTCTCCTCTCTCCTCTCTCCTCTCTCCTTCAGTCACCTTCCCTAAATTAAACTCCCCAATAATTACCTGTTTGGGATGCATCCCCAATGCATCCCATGGTTGGAGATACTCTTATTGGAGAGAAGTTGAAGAGACATGTAATTATTGACTTATTTTAGCATAACTTTTATAAAAAATAATATAAAAATACTTAATGTAAATAATGAGAGTATTATTTTTTTGGAAAGGAAATAAAATATCATTGCATGGGAGAAAGAGTTTTAGGTGGGAAAAATTCCTCCACCACTTTGCTTTAGTATAATATATAGATATAGATATATATAGATTTCAACAAATTAAATTTAATTAAGTGCATAGGGTGTATATATATATATATATATATATATATATAAATATATAAAAATATATAATGTAATGAGAAATTACCATTAGTTATATATCTAAAAGGTGCTCCACGTTGACTTGTCGACACACTAATACACGGCAATTTAAATGGCTGATGAATCAAATCATCTATAGCAAAAAAAAAAAAAAAAAAAAAACAATACATATAAATATAAATATCTAATATAAATTGTGAATTTCGAGAAATACATATACATCTATATTTAAATGGATATTAGTATTAGATTGGAGGTACAGTAAAAAAAAAAGTCCCAAACTATTTATCTGTAATGTCTATTAATTTTTTTATTTAAATTTACCTATTTTTTTCAAGTTGCTTTAATTTTTCCTATTATTCGCACTATAGGTCTCCATTTCTAAATTGGTTATACACTATACCATGATTTGAGTAATATGCTGAAATTGTTCTTTTATCTTTCTTTGCTAAAATTAAATGAATATAGGAATAATATCCAATGCGTTAGGTAATGCCTAATTGACTTTTACGGGGGGCAGAAATTGGCTGATGTTCTTTGTTTGTGACAATAGAGTTTTTGCATGGTTCACAGTTTTAGATGTTTGTTAATGCTATTAAAAACATTGATGTTAATTTTTTTAATGCTTGTTTAGGTGCCCAAGACATAGTTGCATTACAGAGTTTTAGATGTTTGTTAATGCTATTAAAAACATTGATGTTTTTTTAATGCTTGTTTAGGTGCCCAAGACATAGTTGCATTACAGGCTTTAATACGAGTAATTAGCTGTAATCCCCAATATAAGCTATTATAGGCTTTAAGAATACTTTTGCAGATACAGACCACTTTTAATATTGGCACGCTAAAACAGGTAATAATATGAAATAATGACTTTGTTTGGGAAATGTGATATTGGGCTGCATGCTTGTGAAGAGTTAGTGAGTGTAATTATTAATTAATAGAGCAAATGAGCATGTATATCTCCTTTATGCGTGTGAAGAGTTAGTGTCTGCATGGGTTTGCATGCAATTTTGGCGGGAAATTTTTTGAGATGCAACTCTCATTTAGTATAATAGATAGATATTCCAGAGCTGACAGTTGAACGCACAGTCGCCAGCACTGGCAATCACGCGCAAGGCTGCCAGCACTGCTCCAGAGTTGGCAAACACTCGCCAGCGCTGCTGTTACTTGCCGAGCACTCTTTTCAACCTGAACTTTCTTTTGCTGTCACGATTCTATCTCTTAGGCCCAGTTTGGCTGGGCCGTTCTTGATGGTCTTTAGGGTTGATGAAAGGTAGTCTATATAAAGGGCTTAACGTTCATCATGAAAAAATATCTTTAGCCTTTGGACCAAGATAATCTTCTACCTTAGGCATCAAAACACTTTACAGTTTTCTCATTTTTATTGTTCTTAAGATTTCTGAGTTTTTGTTCTAAGTTAGCGTTCAATTCAGTTTGGTTTAGTTTACTGTTTCGAGTTGTAATCAAGTGACAGTGATTCGCTTCTCGCGAAGATTTCGGTATTTCATATTTACATTAATTCTTTGCTTCTACTTGAATTATGTTTTGCTTTCAATTATGCAATTTCGTTTATGTCAGTTTAGATTAGAAGCTTTTAATTACAGTTGTTTAAATTCTTAGCGTAATAGCGTTTAAATTCAAGTAGCCTTTACTTTACCATTTAATTCTGCCTAGGGTTAGTAATTTATTTATGCTTAAGTATTTGTGTTTCGCCTAGTTAATTCCTAGTTTAATTTCACGTTAAGTTTAATTTACAAGCGTTAGTTTAATTTTACAGTTTTCAAACGACAACCTTTGCTGCTTTCGTTGTGATATAATTAGAAGCCCTGTTTAATCTTCTTTGAGAGACGACTTGGGTTAGCTTACACGTTACAATAGATCTCATCCTATTGCGAGTCAATCTAGCGTCGTGTTTAGGTTGAGTCAGCGAATGAAAAAGGAAGTTGGAAGAGAGAATGAAATGGAGATGAGACGTTGCATGAGGGTATAAGAACGGTTCGAATAAAATGACACTATGTTGGTTAATTAAAATCTAAAAACCCTATTTTTAATTTAGTTAACAAAACGACGTCATTTTGTTAGTATAAAACTGTTAGGTCCGGAGGTTCTCGAATAGGTGTATGGGGGGGGGGGAATACACCTATAAGCTATTTATCCTCGAAAACAGAGGGATCTCAAGATAGACATCAAAATGAAACTTTACACGCAAACTTAGACGCCTGTTAACTGAAAGGAGTGTTGACCAAACAGGGTTGACGACTGATACTGAAATACTCTTCAGTAAAGAGTTATCGGTTAAGTCACTGGAACTTAACTGATACACGTTAAGGCTTCAGTCGAGTTTGCTAAAACAGAGATGTTACAAGTCTTCCTCACTATCAGATGATAGATTAGTCAGACTGATAACATACGCAGCGGAAATAACTTTGTTTCGTAACAGCCTTTGTTGAGCACGTTGTTAGTCTTAGGTTTCTCTTTGTATTTAGTCAGTGTTCAGTTTATCAAAGGAAAGAGCACAAGTAAGAATGTAAAACTGAAAGCTGTAAATAACACAGAGATTTTTACGTGGTTTGGAAAAACACTTCCTACATCCACGATTGGTTGATCAGACCAACAACTTCACTCCGCAATGAAGGAATATTAAATTGAATTAACGTTCCGTTTGCCCGATGATCGTTTCTTGGAATATTATTAATTTATCATACAACGATTAATCCCTAACATGCTCCTGAATTTAAGTGCTGCACGTTGGAGTTCAGAAATACCTGAAGAATTCAGAAGAATTCGTCAAACTCGCAGCTGAACAGACCAGTCAGCTTCAAGCCTTCGTTTGAAGCCTCAAACGTCCTCAAATCGTATTCTACCCAGAAATACGACTCCTTCGTCTTCGAGAGAGCTTTCCGTGGTCCGCCTGTTTCGCCTGAATCGGAGTTCTGTGAAAGAAGTTATGGCCGTTCTCCCGAAACTGCCAAAACTTGATTTCCTGCGAAAATCTGACTCCAGCTCAGATCTTCTGAACTGTATCCCGCTCAGCTTTCACCGTTGGATGGACAACGAACTATGAAAGTCCCAAGAGAGTCCTCACGTTTTCTGCGCCCCACAGCTCTCCAAAACCCTAATATTTTATCAGTGTGTTTTCCTGAGAGCTGACAGCTGTATTTATAATAAAATAAATACGTGTAGGCACATAATTAGTGTAGGAGGCGTTTTTCTCTTCTTCTAGGGCTAGGAGACTTTGGGCCAGTCCAGGGACCAGATACAAGGAATAAACATGGGCCTCAAATAAATTAATTATCTATGGTCAGCCCAGACCATAATTAATTTATAAATATTAGTTCATTCCACTAGAGAACCAACATTGACTTACCCCTTTATTGCCAGTGATGAGTCAGGGCTTGTATTTAGACTATTAAATCTCCGTATTTAAAATATCCGACATCCATTAATTAATTAGAGCTCTGACAGCTTAAATTAATTAATCTCTTTATAATCCTTAAGCAGTACCACTCAAACCTTATTATTGCGCCTGAACTTAATCAACCTGCAGGGTTTAACGCAATAAACCTTATTGAGCTCCTTAAGGGGAAGTCATTATCCTATACGGATACGGTTACTAATACAGATAATCAAATATCATATATTAACCGCTATCACCCAAGATACAGAGTACTCAAGTTACTATATAACTCTCACCCATAGTAAGTCAAAGTGATATACGAATTAACATATATATTTGAAAACTTATTAGTATTAAGATTCTATTAAGTCACCGAGATCTTGATTCTTCACTTAAGTCAGACAGAAGAATATATCTCACTGTGGTCCTATCAATACGTAATGACGTACCAGTATAGACAAGTAGTCAAGACAAACTACTTCCATCTATACTGCAGCCTAAACCAATAACTTGTCCTAGAGTTATTTCGGCTGTGATCATTTTATATCTCTTAAGGTTATTCCAATTATATGGTCTTCTGTGATCTACAACACACCATATAATCTACTTATATAGAGATAGAGAACATACATATGCAATCATGAACACAATCAGATAGGAGATTAGATAGTGAACTTAGGAAACATTGTATACAAGCATAAAACGTTCTTGCTTTCAGTATACAAATCCAACAACCTCCCAATTATACTAAAGCAAACTTTTAGTATACAATGCGTCTATTTACCAATCACCTAACACTTCTCCCACTTATACTTAAAGTTTCCTAAGTGGGTGGCATCAATCGCATTCCCATCTCCCAATGACCATTTGCGATAAGCCTTTTGTGAAAAGATTAGTAGGTTTCTCCAATATGTGAGAATTTATTCTATGAGCACAAAAACCTTGTGGAGGTAGTGGTCATTGGGAGATGGATTTATTCTATGAGCGAATAATCGTATAACTTGGTACTTACTCTCCATGTGTTTAACCTCTTGTGGTTCTTGGATTCCTTAGAGTTCGCAACTGCACTTGAGGTATCACGAAGGTGATGCTCTCACGCAAACTAGGAATTACCCTTAGATCCTGGAGGTAGTGGTCAAACCAAAAGGTTTTACCTCCCAAGGAAAACACATAGCTCGAGGTAATTATTCTTTGTTCCGGTCAGCCTGGACATCCGAAATCGTATAATCCAAAAAGGAACTAAACTGTCTAACTGGTAAACTATCCTTATTCTCTAGTTATGAACTTGGGAATATAATTTACCACAGTTCAGTGTCCTTAACTAGGACTATACTGATATCTTACAATCATGCTAATTGCATAGCAAATATAAGATCTCGTACATAATAATCCATACATGAAGCTATCTACTGCGGAAACGTAGAATACTGCCTTCATTTCCTCAACCTCAACAGGCATCTTAAGACATAGTCTTTAGACAAAGGAACGCCACATCTAAAAGGTAGCAATCCTTTCTTGGCGGTATTTATACTAAAACGAGCATTAACAGTATCAATGTAAGACACTCGAGATAAGCCCAACATCCTTTTCTAGTGATCCCTTATAACCTTGATCACAGAGACGTATACTGTACCTCCTTAGTCTTTCATCTGAGACTGTTCGGATAACCATTACTTTATGTCTTGACAATAGCTCCATATTGTCGCCAATTAGGAGGATATTATCTACATAAAATGCAAGATAAACCACATCACCGATGACACGAGATGCTTCTCTCCCTCCCTCACGTAACCTTCAGGTTGTTGCACATGGATGTCCTTACATTTTTCAAGGTAATATAAATGACATCCATTTGCCAAACCTCGATGGTTTAAGTGAGCTGCTATGGGTAAAATGATCCGAACGTTCTGAGCATGGCACTGGCAAAAATATCATCATAACCTATACCCTTATACTGGGCATAACCTTTCGCCACCAGTCTAGCTTCGAAAGGTACGACCTTGCTCATTCGGGCCTGTCATTATCTTGTATACTCACTTACAACCTAAGGCTTTACTGCCTCTTGGTAGCAAGATTTTCTAGTATACACCCATATTCTTAATGGATTGCTCCATTGAGGCGTGCCAGGAATCTACATTCTCGTCTTCCACTAATTCCAAGTAGATATCTGGGTCGATTATCTTATATTCACTACCAGGGACTGAATCCAAAGATCTTCCCAAGAACATAAATCGATCGGGTTGTCCCATAACCCTCCCACTACAATGGATCTGTGGTGGCACATGTGTGTCAACAGTGCGTGCAGTGTCTTGTGGTACAAAACTCTTGCACACTTGGCTTGGGTGATGGAATCGTCTGTCTAATGTCTTCAATTTCTTGAAGCACACTATCTGACTTGGATTAGTGATTATTCCCATAGCCCACTTCTAAGAATCGTGTGTCATTGCTAATAATCACCTTCTGATTCTTTAGGACTAATTGCAAAGATGCATAACTCATCATCGGACATTTTTTTTTTAAGAGTGATCTATTTCTTCTCTCCACCACACCATTTTATATAGGGATTACACGGTGTAGTAAACTGGGTTGGAATCCCAAACACTGACAATAAATCAGAAAATATCATTCCTAACACATTATTGGCCCTTTATCCCCTTTGTCATGAATGACCCGGTCTCCATCTTTTCCTCTATACAGGATTCGCAGGTTCGAAATAGTACAACCTGGATTGAATCCAATGTACTTATTTAGACACGAGCCTTTGGATCCTGTTAAGATAGATGTGACCTATTTCTAGGGTATCAATATATGTGTAAGATCCTCATGAGAGATTGGCCTTAACTTTTCTCTTTCTTTTGTTCGATGATGTAAATGCAATATAAAGGTATTTTGTAGACAAGTTATAGTATGAAGAGATATGTTCAAAAAAATACCAGAATAGACAACTTTGTCATTTCTTATGATAGAAACATCTACTATAAAAAATGATATAAGATCCATCTATTCAAAATTTTGGAACATGATAAGGAAATCTCAAAAATTAAACTATGTCTTTAGGATTTAAAGACAAGTCTCCAATTGCAACAACTGCGACTGTAGTCACGTTGCCTACGGAGATAAACATCTTATCACTTCTCAGCTTCCTTGTCAGCTTATAAAAAGCCATGCAAGGTGTAACAATCATAATCAGTTTCTCTCGTTATCCACTACTCACAACTGAGTAGAAAATGAGCTGATATGTCTCAGTTACTATAGCAAGTGAAGTACCTTAACCCTTTGCCTTGCGTATTGAAAGAAAAAAAAACTCCAATACTCAATCTTATCACACCACTACTCCCACTATTTCCCTTGTCTTTCTTGCCCCTTGGACCCTTCTTCTTCCCGTCATTCGACAAAGAAGATGCCTCAACTTTGGCAATAACAAGTGCTTGCACATCTCTTTCCCACAACTTCCTTAGCCGTAACTAGAGCATTCAATAACTCAAAAAGAGTATTATCATTCTTGCTCATAACAGCGTTGAGGCGAAAGTTCTTGATTAAAAGACATGGGAAGAGAGTTCAGGATAATATTGACTTTTGCCTCACCGTCGATACTCCCACTGAGCAAGTCAAGTTCGTCAAACTTTGCATGACATGCTCGTGCACTGAGCTGTGCTCACTCATAAAAATAACAAGATTACTCTCATCAAATTTAAATGAGCAGCTCAGTTCGACTCTCCGAACACTTTCTTGAGATTCAGCATGATGCTAATAGCATCGTCCATGCCCTGATATTGGAGCTACAAGGCTTGTGACATTATACTCATAATATAGCATATAGCCACATTATTTGTCTCATGCCACCTTTTATGTAATTCCTTTTTCTCATCAGTTGACTCATTATTCGGACCATAAGAACATGGAGTAGTAAGAAACACAAAAATTGTGTTAGTTTGTGATAAATATAGAAATCCAAAACTGCGTTTCCATTTTATATATGTGGACCGGTAAAAAGAACTTAGTGCAAGAAAAAATAAAAACAGTAGGAGACATAGACATATCTGAAAGTAACGAACATAAAGCACATAATTCGTAACAATAATATTGTAACCTTTTGATAAAACAATATTAATGAAACCTCCAACTGCCCAAGAAAACTCACGAGTAAGCCACGATAGGGTGAACGTTTACCATGATTTCCTCAACCAGACTATTTACCTAGTCGTTTAACTTCCATCCATGTCAACTTAACCTTTTGACAAAGGAAATTAATAGTCGGACTTTAACTAGACCATATCATTTTTAAGAAGGGACTCCGATGGGGAGTTGTACATTGTACTTGAAATGATATCTAAGCAGCGACCACAATTTAACCTCGATAGTTAAATTCTCGAAATTAGCATACTCATGAGGACCATACCGCTTTCAATTTAACCTCTTGGTTATCTTATTTAAAATCCATCCTCTAAAGTACTCATGAGAATCATACGAGTAAGCCACGATAGGGTGGACGTTTACCGCATAACTCCCACTACTTAAATGGATTTAAATATTTTTAATAGAAATCTCAACTTAACAAACTTGTGAAATCAAATATGAAGTAAGCCACGATAGGGTGAACGTTTACTTATATTCTCAAACACTTTGTCTTGAGACCGCATGTGGAGGTCTATATAATTTTAAGAATAAAAATTATTAAACAATAACCACAATCTAACTTCGAAATTAAATTCTCGAATTTGACATACACACTAGGACCATGTCGCATTCAATTTAATTTCTTAGTTATCTTATTTAATTCCATCCTCTAAAGTACTCGTGAAAAAATTATACGAGTAAGCCACGATCGTGTGGACGTTTACCGCATAACTCCCACTACTTAAATGGATTTAAATATTTTTAATAGAAATCTCAACTTAACAAACTTGTGAAATCAAATATGAAGCAAGCCACGATCGTGTGGACGTTTACTCACATCCTCAATCACTTTGTCTTGAGACCGTTTGTGGTAATTTAAATAATTTTTAATCATCTATAAAATTATCAATAACTTAGTCTTTTTCTTTCAAAAGGTTTGATCATGCTCAACACATAATCCTAAACATGCTCATCTAGAACGCAACATGTAAAACATGCTCGCAGAATTCTTAAACATGCTTAAGAAAACGATAAACCTAGCATGCTTGTCTAAGCGCAGTTAATAAACTCATATTAACAAGCAAAGACAAAGACAGCATGCATAGAGCATAAATGATTAACACCACGACATGCAAAGAACAGAATAAAAGAATAAAGTTCTTCGTGACCCTATTCGTGGAATCCCAAATCTAATCTATTACATTTAAAACAGAAAAGAAAAGGCTCAAAAACATAAAACTCGGCCCGAATAGCTTCATCAGGCCCGTCTTTGAAAATAGGGTTTGGGCCCCCTAGGGTTTGAAAAAAAAACGACCATCTAGGGATTGGAAACCCTACGCGCCGCCGCCTCCCTTGGCAGCCCACCCCCCGCCGCACAGCCGCCACCCTGCGCTGCAGCAGCCTGCCGGCAGCGCACAGCGCTTCCAGCAGCTGCAACAGCCGGCAGCAGCCCTCGGCGGCAGCCTCCTGTGCGAGCAGCAGCTGCCCGGCGCGGCAGCCCTCGCCTGGCTCGGCCTCCGGTGCACAGCAGCAGTCGGCCTCGGCGTCTCCAGTAGCAGCAACTGACGGCGACAGCAGCACGGCAGCAGCTCCAGTAGGCGGCAACAGCAGCGGCAGCGTGCCGCCCGCCGGGCGCGCAGCGCGCAGAGCGCGCAAGCGCGGCCCCGGGCGCACACCGCCCCTACCGGCTGCTTCCCCGTCGCACACCCCGCCACAGCCCGCCTCGCCTTGCCTCGCCCGGTAATCTCGGTGACAGCAGCACGCGGCAGCACGGCAGCCTGACCAGGCGCGCGCGGCGCACAGCGCGCAAGCGCTTGTGCGCGCGCTGCCCTCGTCGCCGGCAGCCCGTGCCGTACCGTACCTGTCACATCCTCCTCACGCCGTTCTTTCGTTGTTGATTCGTCGTCATCTTCGTCTCGTTCCTCAGTTTTACAGATTTACAACAGGAAAAACAAATACAATTGAAATCCTAATCTTACCACGGATTTTCTCGCGGTGAAAAACGATTACAACGTCAAACGACGTATCCCACGAATCAACAGACCACGAAGAACAACATCAGTAAAAACAACGCACATTATTAATCATACATAAATTAATAATAGAGCCAAGAAATTAATCCTGGGCTCTGATACCAATTGAAGGAATATTAAATTGAATTAACGTTCCGTTTGCCCGATGATCGTTTCTTGGAATATTATTAATTTATCATACAACGATTAATCCCTAACATGCTCCTATGAATTTAAGTGCTGCACGTTGGAGTTTAGAAATACCTGAAGAATTCAGAAGAATTCGTCAAACTCGCAGCTGAACAGACCAGTCAGCTTCAAGCCTTCGTTTGAAGCCTCAAACGTCCTCAAATCGTATTCTTCCCAGAAATACGACTTGTTCGTCTTCGAGAGAGCTTTCCGTGGCCGCCTGAATCGGAGTTCTGTGAAGGAAGTTATGGTCGTTCTCCCAAAACTGCCAGAACTTGATTTCCTGCGAAAATCTGACTCCAGCTCAGATCTTCTGAACTGTATCCCGCTCAGCTTTCACCGATGGATGGACAACGAACTATGAAAGTCCCAAGAGAGAAATAATGCTCCTCACGTTTTCTGCGCCCCACAGCTCTCCAAAACCCCAATATTTTATCAGTGTGTTTTCCTGAGAGCGGACAGCTGTATTTATAATAAAATAAATACGTGTAGGCACAGAATTAGTGTAGGAGGCATTTTTCTCTTCTTCTAGGGCTAGGAGACTTTAGGCCAGTCCAGGGACCAGATACAAGGAATAAAGATGGGCCTAAAATAAATTAATTATCTATGGTCAGCCTAGACCATAATTAATTTATAAATATTAGTTCATTCCACTAGAGAACCAACATTGACTTACCCCTTTATTGCCAGTGATGAGTCGGGGCTTGTATTTAGACTTATTAAATCTCCGTATTTAAAATATCCGACATCCATTAATTAATTAGAGCTCTGACAGCTTAAATTAATTAATCTCTTTATAATCCTTAAGCAGTACCACTCAAACCTTATTATTGCGCCTGAACTTAATCAACCTGCAGGGTTTAATGCAATAAACCTTATTGAGCTCCTTAAGGGGATGTCATTATCCTATACGGATACGGTTACTAATACAGATAATCAAATATCATATATTAACCGATATCACCCAAGATACAGAGTACTCAAGTTACTATATAACTCTCACCCATAGTAAGTCAAAGTGATATATGAATTAACATATATATTTGAAAACTTATTAGTATTAAGATTCTATTAAGTCACCGAGATCTTGATTCTTCACTTAAGTCAGACAGAAGAATACATCTCACTGTGGTCCTATCAATACGTAATGACGTACCAGTATAGACAAGTAGTCAAGACAAACTACTTCCATCTATACTGCAGCCTAAACCAATAACTTGTCCTAGAGTTATTTCGGCTGTGATCATTTTATATCTCTTAAGTTTATTCCAATTATATGGTCTTCTGTGATCTACAACACACCATATAATCTACTTATATAGAGATAGAGAACATACATATGCAATCATGAACACAATCAGATAGGAGATTAGATAGTGAACTTAGGAAACATTGTATACAAGCATAAAACGTTCTTGCTTTCAGTATACAAATCCAACACGCAAGTGCTTAACTGGTGCACTGCAAACCTATCCGTGTGCTTAGCCGGGTGCACACAACCGAATCAACTGAAGATCCAATCTTCAGTACCAACACTTCACTCGCGTTGGATTTTTCACTCCTAGCACGAACCTGCGCTAGGATCTCACGGAGTCAGAGTACCTTCCTGAACTCCTTTTCAACTTAAACACTCGATTCTGTAACTCGAAGGGAGGTTTGAAATCTTGCCAACTAAACTTCAAAGAACAAGTTCTTTGGAGTTAGTTTTGACCTAGGCATTGGGTAAACAGAGGTTTGCCTAAGGTCTAAGAGAATGTGTGTAATCAGCAGTGACTGATTTTTGGCTTTGGTATTCTCTTCTTCGATTCAAGCTTTGGAGAGATTAAGCTTTGGCTGAGAAACAATTTTGGCATAGTTTCAACTTATGTCGTTGAATCGGTGAAGATTGAAGTGATCCTCGAGCGCTATTTATAGGAAAAGTCTTGAATAGATCCGTTGGCGGACAACGTCTTCAAGATTTCTTCCGTTGAAGAGCTTTTCGAATTTGAGCTGAGGCTTCAATCTTCGAGGTTCCTTGTTTGGTGAGAACGGCTATATTGAAGAGCAGGAGATTTGACATCTCTGATAAAGTATCCACCAAATAGGAATGACCTCTGCAGAGAGGGATGATCCTGAGATCTCTGCATTTAATGCAGCTGTACTTTTGGAGTACGTGGCTTTCTTTGAACGTTGGAGGTTCAGTCCGAGGAAGAATGTTTAACTGATACTTGACTTTAGTATCAGTCCATTGAATCCACGTGGCACGCATTAAGAAATCAGTTCCGAACTGATTCTTCAACTGATACTTTAGTTGGTAACTCCAGTCTTCAGTCTTCAGTCCTTCGTCCTTCAGTCTTCAGAACAGCAAACTAAACTAGAAAAGAACTCTAACACTTGAGTTCGAATAGTTCTAGTCTGTAACAATTAAGGCCTATGGATTTTGGTATCATCAAAACAAGGATTGGGATATTTCAATAATTTCCCAACAATTTCCCTCTTTTCGATGATGCCAAAACCACACAACAGTTCTAGACAAACAAAAAGACTGAACTCAGAGCACAAGTTCTAAAACAGGGTGAATACTATTCCCCCTTAACAATACAACCTAATAACCTTATACTAAGAGAAAGAACACAACAGTTCAAACACAGAACGAGGAGAAAACAGAAAAACATTAATCAGAGCCTGGACAAAAAGTCATTGTCTTCAGGTTGAGGTCAAAAGAAGTTCTTTTCATTAAAAGGTAAAACTGATGAGACATCAGTCGAAGTACAGAGCAAGACTTACAAGGGAGTAAAAACAAAACAAAAACACATGGGAAACCCATGGACTCCAGCAGTCTCCTTGGTTGCACCTTTGAACTTCTTGATCTTCATCTTCAGTTTTCATGTTCCTAAGCTTGTTCCATTCACACTTATTTTCCTTTGACTTGAGGTCTTTCTGGCTAATCAGCTCCAGTCTTTTGACTTTTCCCCCTTTTTGGCAACATCAAAAAGGTAGAATTGACTGAAGGATGAAGCTAAGACATTGCGAGGAAACAGAATCGAAGAAAGGTCCAGAGAAAGATGCTGAGGGTATGATGGGGGTGGAGAATATGAAGGTTTAGAAGAAGAAAAAAGTGAAAGAGGGGAGTGGGGGTAAGAATGGAGGAGACGAAGAAAGAGGCAGAGGTTGGTTTGCGTGGCTTTCAGAGATGGAAGAGAAAGAACTGCCATCATGCAAACCAAAGGAGGGTGAGGAGAGGTTTTTCGATGGAGGGAGAGAAGAGTAGGTTGAGAAGTGTGTGGGAAAGAAAGATCGAATCAGTGACAGTCATGAGGACAGTCACTGTCGATGACCCATCACCAGGTCCATGAGAAGAAGACCTTGTGCAATGGGTTGCGCCGGCTGACAACGAGCTCCTGCTCATTGTTGTTGCACCACATGGAAGCTTCACAAAAGATTGTGAGGCTCTCTTGAGAACCAGGTGAAGTCCGTCTTCTTGAGACAGGTACTTCAAACCGTATGGGCCGAACATGAGGATGGAAGACACTCGCGTCACTGGATACAAGTGAGAATAGAGCAAGCTTTGACGTCGGAGAGACGTTGAGATCCAGTGGAAGGGTCCGGTGAAGACCAAGTATGTGAGCGTCATTCTCCCACTCCATGACTTTGTAGTCATTGAATTCTCCTTTTGTCAGAACAAAATTTTTCTGCAACTTTAGAAGATTGAAAATTTTCTCACAGTGAAGGCTGTGGAGAGTTGTTAGTTGATGCAGAAAATAAGTGAAGACATCAAGGTATAAATACACAAATTTTCCCAAGAGGAAGATGAAAGAGTTTTCCAAAAACTGTGCCTAAAATGTTTTTGAAGTAAAAAATTCACGTCCGCCGTCACTGCAGAGGACAAAAGCTTCAAAAGGTGAGAAGTATCATTGGCATTATGTCATGTCAATGAGATTCTCAAGAAATTTGATTTTAGAGGCAAAAGGTTGGAAAGATTTTTAGAAAAGATCAGGACAAGTTAAATCAGATACGAATTTTTCCTTTTGAAAAGTACTTGTCCTTCTCGGATATTTCATTTTCCAACAATCAGTTAAAGATTTTGAAATAAACTGATCAGTCAGAGAAAACTTTTGAATTCAAACAGAAAGACTCTTAACTGAAATAACTGATTTTCAAGAGTAAGTTGAAAATACTTACTATTTCGACTGATCATTGTAGTCAGTCGAGACCACTTGATACTGGTTGACTTATCAGGATGAGTTTCCTTCAGATGAGGACTTGTCTTCACTGCTTTCCACGTCAGCGGTCGTAGAACAGCAGTTGTTTGACCACCAGTCTGCATGACTGTTTGAGAAGATCTTCAAACACAGCACCACTCTTCTGGGTTGATGAGGTCGATCCTTTCACATAGATCGTTGAACCTTTCTTCTGGAAGAGCTTTGGTTAGCAAGTCTGCTCTCTGAACTGCGGTCGGAATCTATTCAACAGAGATATCCTTCTTTTCGACGTGATCACGAATGAAATGACGTCGAATGGCAATATGCTTGACTCTGGTGTGATGAACTGGATTCTGGGAGATTGCAATAGCACTGGAGCTGTCACAATAGATTGGGACTTCCTTTTCTTCGATCCCATAGTCCTTCAATTGTTGGACTAACCATAGGAGTTGTGAACAGCAGCTTCCCGCAGCAACATATTTAGCTTCAGTTGTGGAGGTGGACAACTGAAGTCTGCTTCTTTGAAAACTATGAGATGAGCTTGTTGCCTAGGAATTGACAAGTTTTCGAAGTTGATTTGCGATAAATTTTGCATCCTGCAAAATCTGAGTCTGAATATCCAGTGAGCTTTAAGTAATTGTCAGCTGGGTACCACAATACTAAGTTGGGTGTACCTTTAAGATATCGCAAAATTCGTTTTGCTGCATCCATATGAGCTTCCTTTGGATCTGACTGATATCTCGCACAAACCCCGACTGCATATGCGATATCTGGTCTGCTCGCAGTCAAATATAGCAATGATCCAATGATTTCTTTGTATTTAGTTGAAGATACAGATTTTCCTTCTGATCCTGGATCAACTTTCCAGTTTGTATTCATTGGGATCTTAACTGATTTCATGTGCTGAATACCGAACTCGGCGATCAGTTCTTTGGCGTACTTTGACTGATTGATCAGTATTCCTTCGCTGGTCTGTTTGACTTGTAATCCAAGAAAGAAATTCATTTCTCCTATCATGGACATCTGGAACTTGTTGGTCATGATATCAGCGAACTTCTTGCACATGAGTTCGGATTTGGATCCGAAGATTATGTCATCGACATAGATCTGAACAAGTAGAAGATCTTCTCCTTCTTTGAGAGTGAATAACGTTCTGTCCACATATCCTTTCTTGAAACCTTGTTCAACAAGATACTCAGAGAGAGTATCATACCATGCTCTTGGAGCTTGTTTCAAGCTGATTTATGCTTAATTGTTCTAAATTTTGGGGTTTGCATGTGCATATTTTAAGTTAAATCTTCTGGAAATTGGTGCGTTTTATGGTGTATTTTATGCTTTGCAGGAGATTTAGGTTTTCGAGATGAAGAGTGTAAATTTTGGAGAGTTTGGGCTAAGAATTACGTTTTTGGTGCATACTCTGGCACGTCAGAGAAGCGAAGTCCCGCATGTGTTCGCTATTTTATTAACACACCGCAAGTGTACGGGTGCAATTGTGTACAGTAGCAAGCAAGGTCGTATTCCACAGAGACTGAATTTACCAATTCCTATCCTAAATTATTCTACTCTATCTGGACAAACGAAGATAAGAGTTTTTTTTTGTAAAAAAACAAAATAAATAAACAGCAGGAAAGAAAATAAAACAAGCTGTGAAACAGATAAACAGATAAGAGAAGATTTCCCAAAGTAAAGGTTTCAACAGATTCTCCTAACTAACATGTTCAATTCAATTAATCAGATGATTCCTAAGGCAATCTCTAAACTAGTCCATACCCACTCCCGTGGCATACAAACTGTTGATTACATGCAAGGCTACCATCCCTGGATCGCACTTCTAACACGTAACTCCTAAAAGCTCATAGGATTAACGCCCTCACAAATATCAATTCCCTTTAGAATTAAATATAAGTGTTCTACGTTCTTAGTTCAGGTAATAATTATCATCTCCCGATATCAAATTAAAACCTATGATTATGCTAAATTGGTGGCCAATCAATAAAGCAAACAATTAAAACAAGAACATAGAAAGGAATAACAATCCAATTAATTGAATCAAACAGTCAGAAATTCAAACCATGTTTACTCCCTAAACCCTGGGAAAAAGGGATTCTAGCCACACATAGACATATGAACTAGAATACAATTCTCAATAAAACAAATAAACATCCACAAGAAAAACCGTAGTAGAATTGAGAATCTTCAGTTCTTGCTCTCGCTCCATTCTCCGTCCTCTCTCAGCTCTCAAAAATACCCAAAATCGCTAAAAAAACAAATTTTGGGCTGAAATACGGCGACTCGCGCGGCCACGTCGCGCGGCCGCATGGCTGGCCCGCGTGACGAAACAGAACTCCTGACAGCTTTGCGCAGTGATTTTGTTTTGGCTCGTTCTCTCTCGTCCGAACTCCGATTTATTATCCGTTTGCGCTCACAAACTCCTCTCCAGACGAACTACAACTTGTATTTCAGCTAATTCTTCCAAATGCTGCTTCATTATTTCTGAAAATTCGTTCAAACACAAGCAAATAACAAGTTCTTGACCATAAACGAATATAAGCTCAAATAAACCATCAAACACACAAAATCCTCACAACTAAGCATCAAATATGACACACCAAGAGGTAAAAATGCATGTTTATCAACCCCCCAAACTTGAACTATTGTCCGTCCTCGGACAAAACAAAGATGAACCAAGAATGAATCAACAAGAGCGTAGAGAAAAGTGGATAACAACATGGCTTCAGATTTGTCAACAAAAATAACGACATGCATTTGTATCTCCTATCATCAAGATATAACACTCATGACAAACTTCAAATTATGGTCTCAATGACTTTCAATCCTCACCAAAAATATAAAGAATTTAAGAGCTCTCAACTCTCAAGTGTGTCAATCAACATGGACGTGTATACGCTCAGTTCAAGCCGAACAAGTACTCAACCATAAGCTTGTCAATCGTCTCACCTCTCCACCACTTAATGTGTGCTCCTATAATCAAGATCAAAAAGGTCTTTATTGAGGGTTGTAATGTGGGCTCTTTGGCAAGGTAGGATATATTTGGCTAAGTGACTAAAAGATGCGAATCAAAGTAACATCATCACCAACTTTATAGCATTCTTACTCAATTCTATCCTCCACCTTCCACAAAACCAAATTTTTCAATATATAATCCACCACAACACAACAATTATTTCTCATGACATTATGACTTTCTAATGCATCCTATGTACCCATTTTTTTCCAATTCTTTTCTCTCTTTTTTTCCACCATTCTTTTTTTTTCTTTTTTTCTTTTTTTCTTTCAACAACTTGTAGGGTACTAGGATTTTCAATTTAAAACCACAAAACATAACTCATGATCATTTATCTCCACAACCCAATTATCTCCTATCAAATAATCTCCAAGCTTCCACCCATAGCTAAATCAAAGAATATGGAAAAATAAGGCTCAAAGGGGGTGAACTAGGATCATATAAAGATATAGGACAAATAAGGGACAAATAGGCAAGCAAAGATGGCCCTCTATCATCTCAAAGTTATTAAGCACACTATGTGACCTCGAGGGAGAAACCAAGACAAGTTCTAGTGAGAAACATGCGTGCTTGAACAATCACTCAAGAATAAGAAATAAGACTGTAAAATAATGACAGTCAAGGCTCAAATCCTCACAGCTTATTTCATTGATTGCAAACACATAGAGACCACGCTTATCATTCATCACTCATGCTCAATCACAACAATATCAACACAAACGCATGCAATTCCATAAGTTTTAAACAGAAATCATCATGAGCCAGTTATCCAACCAATCTCTACACTACTCACATCATCATCAAGGTAACATCACAGAGAAACTACCAAAGCAAGACTAAAACAAACTCAACGACAAAACAAAAACAACCAAAACAAAAAGTGCACCCACAAAGACACATCCCCCCAAACTTATTCACCACCAAGGAGAATAAGTTTGAAAAGGAATTGTGGGGTACAAAAACAAACAAGCAAACAAAAAGAAACGAACTAACCAAGATTGGGTTGCCTCCCAATAAGCGCTATTATTAACGTCGTTAGCTCGACGATCCAGCAGGTGTAGGTGGTGGCCACTTTTCATCAAATTTGAGTACATCATCTGTTGCGAACCAATGATAAGGTGGTTTTCCAACCTTCAAAATTTCTTGAAAACTATGGCCATCCTGTGAACAATCAAAAGTACTACCACACTCCAAAAAGTGTTCATCAGATGAATCAAAATTAAAATCAAAAGATGGAGTTAGATAAAAGCTAAAGAGACAAGCCTTCAATGATTTCCCTTGGTCGATGCAAGTGTCGACTACATTTAGGACATTGCGCTCTTCAACACTTTTAAAATTTTCATCCTTCAAGCTTATCTCAACTTTCAGAACTTCTTGCTCTTCTTCCATCGCTTGAGGCTCTTCATATGATGTATCACTTTCGAGCTCAATGGTCATACACTGCTCTTTTGGACTTACCACGGTATTGCTTGAGAATTGGCCCGACTGATCTAGATTGCTAATAGCAGTGACTATTTGAGCCATCTGAGTCTCAAACACCTTCATCTGAGTCCCTAAAGCAGCAGTGGTAGACTCAAGCTTCTCCATCCTCTCATCCGACTTGGAGATAAATTTCATCAGCAGCTCTTCCAAATTAGGCTTCTTCTCCTCATTGATGACTCCATTGGTGACAGAAAAGCCTGGTGGAGCCTGAAGCGCGTTATTCGGGCACCCTCCATGATAGAACTATTGCCAACTCTGATTGGTTCCCTGTTGTACTCTTTGAAATCCACCCTGCTGAAAATTCCTGAAATTCCAATTGCTGACAAAATTTGCCTCTTCCATCATCATCGGATTTTTCACAGCTGACTCCATCTTAGCAATACTCAAAGCATTTATCTTGGAAGACAATGCAGCGATTTGAGTGGCTAACAAACTAACTGAATCAGAATTTATGGTGGCAGCAACATTCTCCAAATATACCCTCTTGGCTGGCCATTGATAGCATGTAGTGCCCACGCTATCAAAAATCTCCATCGCTGCTCATGCACTACCTGGAAAAACTCCAGAACCAAAAAATAAGAACCAAAAGAAAAATAGAGAAAATAAATAAAAATAACAAAAAAAAATCCAGATTAGTATCAAATAATCAACAGATAGTACTGATAAAAATCAATCCCCGGCAACGACGCCAAAAACTTGTTCGCTATTTTATTAACACACCGCAAGTGTACGAGTGCAATTGTGTACAGTAGCAAGCAAGGTCGTATTCCACAGAGACTGAATTTACCAATTTCTATCCTAAATTATTCTACTCTATCTGGACAAACGAAAATAAGAGTTTTTTTTGTAAAAAAATAAAATAAATAAACAGTAGGAAAGAAAATAAAACAAGCTGTGAAACAGATAAACAGATAAGAGAAGATTTCCCAAAGTAAAGGTTTCAACAGATTCTCCTAACTAACATGTTCAATTCAATTAATCAGATGATTCCTAAGGCAATCTCTAAACTAGTCCATACCCACTCCCGTGGCATACAAACCGTTGATTACATGCAAGGCTACCATCCCTGGATCGCACTTCTAACACGTAACTCCTAAAAGCTCATAGGATTAACGCCCTCACAAATATCAATTCCCTTTAGAATTAAATATAAGTGTTCTACGTTCTTAGTTCAGGTAATAATTATCATCTCCCGATATCAAATTAAAACCTATGATTATGCTAAATTGGTGGCCAATCAATAAAGCAAACAATTAAACAAGAACATAGAAATGAATAACAATCCAATTAATTGAATCAAACAGTCAGAAATTCAAACCATGTTTACTCCCTAAACCCTGGGAAAAAGGGATTCTAGCCACACATAGACATATGAACTAGAATACAATTCTCAATAAAACAAATAAACATCCACAAGAAAAACCGTAGTAGAATTGAGAATCTTCAGTTCTTGCTCTCGCTCCATTCTCCGTCTCTCTCAGCTCTCAAAAATACCCAAAATCGCTAAAAAAATGAATTTTGGGCTGAAATACGGCGACTCGCGCGGCCACGTCGCGCGGCCGCATGGCTGGCCCGCGTGACGAAACAGAACTCCTGACAGCTTTGCGCAGTGATTTTGTTTTGGCTCGTTCTCTCTCGTCCGAACTCCAATTTATGATCCGTTTGCGCTCACGAACTCCTCTCCAGACGAACTACAACTTGTATTTCAGCTAATTCTTCCAAATTCTGCTTCATTATTTCTGAAAATTCGTTCAAACACAAGCAAATAACAAGTTCTTGACCATAAACGAATATAAGCTCAAATAAACCATCAAACACACAAAATCCTCACAACTAAGCATCAAATATGACACACCAAGAGGTAAAAATGCATGTTTATCAGCATGCCAGAGCAGCGAAATGGGAAGCCAGAGAAATGCGCCAGAGCGGAAGCTCCGCACTGCAGAGCAGAGCAGATGCACTCGCCAGAGAAATCATAAGCGCTAGAGGAATCATAAGCGCCAGAGGAATCATAAGCGCCATGAGATTTAGGTTTTCGAGATGAAGAGTGCAAATTTTGGAGAGTTTGGGCTAAGAATTACGTTTTTGGTGCATACTCTGGCACGTCAGAGAAGCGAAGTCCCGCATGCCAGAGCAGCGAAATGGGAAGCCAGAGAAATGCGCCAGAGCGAAAGCTCCGCACTGCAGAGCAGAGCAGATGCACTCGCCAGAGAAATCATAAGCGCCAGAGGAATCATAAGCGCCAGAGGAATCTTATTTCCCAGAGAAATCATAAGCGCCAGAGGAATCCTATTCGCCAGAGAAATCAAAGCCCAGAGCAGCGAAGTCAACTAGTCAGAGCAGAGGAATCACTAGTCAGAGGGGAGAAAAGCCAGAGCAGAGAAATCAAGAAGCTAGAGGAACCGAATGCCAGAGCAGAGAAATCAAGAAGCCAGAGAAACCGAGAGTCAGAGCAGACAAGTACGCCAGAGCGGAAGCCGTTTCTCTGGCGAGAGCCGCGAATTCGGCCAGAATGGAGATGACTTACAGCGCGCGTCACAGCTGGAGAGTTGCCTTATCTTGCATGATTCTATTGCCTTTAGAATTCTACTTTGCATGGCAACTTCCATGGTGATCTAGAGGGATTTGAAGTCTATAAATAGGGCCATACTTTTCATTGTAAAAATAATCCCTTGCCCTAGTTTTAGACGCCATCTTTGAGATCTGTTGGCATCCGAAGCTTAGGATTTAATTGCTTTCTTAGTTTTCGATTTTAATAGTTAGGTTTTAATTTAGTTTTTAGTTTATTCTTGGCTTGTGATTGAGTGACACAATTACACGTTCAAGACATTTACGGTATTTCGTAATTCAATTCAATTTCTTTCGTTTAATCATGTATATGCTTTTCGTTTATGTTCATGCTTTCTTTTTAATTATGCAATTTAAATTATGCACTTTAGTTTTACGTCTAGATTAGAAGTCTTTAAATTTACAAGTATTTAATTTCATAAGTAGGTTTAATTTAAGTTCTTTAAAATCTTGCCTAGGGTTTAATAGTTCAATTCGCCTAGTTAATTTTAAGTTCGGTTTTTGATTAAGTTTTTTAATTCTAAGTTTCAGTTTTTAAAATCAAACTCTTTACTGCTTTCTTTTATTGTTTTTTCTTACGATACTACTAAAAGCCCTTAAAGACTTTCCTTGAGAGATGACACTGGGTCAACTTACCATCACTAGGATGTCCTTGTTCTATTGCAAGTCAACTTAGAGGTGTTTCTAGTTGAGTCACAAGCCATAGAGCGCTTTCTTCAGCATGTACACCTTTTCTGGTCCTGCAACCTCAGAACCCTGGAGGTTGTTCCCCGTAGACTTCATCGGTGAGCACTCCATTGAGAAATGCACACTTAACATCCATTTGGTGTACCTTGAATCCCTTGTGAGCTGCGAAGGCTAAGAAGAGTCTGACTGCTTCAAATCTGGCAACTGGGGTGATGAGCCCATGTTTGTGCTCGTTTTTCGTGTCTGTTTTAGGTCTAGATAGAATCTTTTTCCTTTGTTTTGTTAGAGTCAGCCGCCTGGGATGGTGTAGTTCCAGGGCAGGCCCGTTCTTTGGGCAGAAGGTGCTTTTAAGGCATAATGCTGCTGCATTCCGCGAAAGAGGCATGAGTTTGAAGCAGAGGAGTTTGGAAAACTCAGAAGCTTGTTTTGAAAACCAAAAGTCCGAGAAGCAGGATGTTGGGCAAACCGACCCTTTGCCCATAAGTACCTCGCGGGATTCAGTTGCATCGGAAGAAGGTTCTGGGCATAATGCGACTTCGGTTCGGGGAAGAAGTATGAGCACAGATACAAAGCCAATCGGAGCTTGAAGCAGTAGGTTACAAAAGCTTTATATGAAGTTTGGAGTTGCTCAAGTCAAAATAGCGTTTTGCCCATAAGCACCACATGGGACCCAGTTGCACCAGAAGATGATCGTGGGCAGAAGGTACAAACGGGGCAGAGAGGAAGAGTGCAGAGGATGTAGATAAGGAAAGAAATCCAAAAACCTTATCCCTTGAGGTTTGGATAAGGAAAGAATCAGCCTCCAGATCTCGATGCAATCTCTGGCAGAAGGAGCCCTAATTCCAGCCCACTCATTTTGGGCCGAGCCCTTCGTAGCCCTAATTCATGCCTATAAATACCACATAGTTGTGAACTATTGAAGAACGAATTTTGGAGGCACCAATTCAGAGACCACTGCTGCAGTTTTACTTTCCATAGTTCGGTAGGAGTAGTCGCCCCTTATGGGCATAGTAGTTTAGTTTTCTGTTCATGTTTTCTGCGGCACTTTTGGCCGTAAGTACCCTTTGCCTTAAGTAAGTTTCTATTTTAGTTTTTACTTTATGTTTTCCTTTATGTCTTTTGCCTTTGTTATTTACTTTATGTTTGGCTAAGTTTTATATTTTGATTTGGGCAAGACGATCTAAGCATGAACACTTAACTCGAGAGGTCTAATTTGGGCATAACAACTGTATGAGCATATTCCCGATACACTAGGTTTGATTCCAATAAGGTTGTAACAACTTGGTTAATTAATTGATCACTAGTTAACTAGGGAGTTTTGGCCACAAGTAAACTTTGGGCAAAAGGCGAGACACCATCGACCTCCAAAATAGTACAACGAGTGTTGAAGCCGTGACTGCAGTGAAATATCTGCGTAAGAGTCAAGTGGGTCTATCTAAATCTTAAAGCATTCTGGGCAAAGCACAACTAGCGATAGGCCATCGCAGAGAGCGTGGATGTTGCCCGGGGTAGTTGATTTCCATTAACTAAACCTTCTAAGGGATCATAAACTGAAAGGATAGATTGGGCAAGGGGTTTTTGCGTGCGTGACGAGTGACAATAGGGGCGCAACAATTCTTATGCCTATAAGCCACTGGTATGCGAGTATACTAATTTATCTTTGCACCAATGATCGAGTGCCTAGTTCATGTTTAGTGATTCGAACCCAAGTCAGGATTGTTTTGTTATTTGATTTATCTACCTTTGTTATTTCAGTTTAGGTTGGAAACCCTGTTCTGCCCATAAGCAAGTTGTGGTCAGAACCCTTCAGAATACAAACCCTTTTTAGTGACACCCTTGCAGGAGGAGTTACTGCTCAGTTCCCTGTGGATTCGACTCTGGACTTACCACTAGCTAGTCTAGTTGTGGGCACAGGATATTTTATTTGCGCGAAGCTCAAATGACGACTTCATCAAATTGGCGCCGTTGTCGGGGAACTGAGTGCGCTAGTAATTTCTTTTGCGAAATTTTGTGTCAGTTTTGCCTTAACGTTTGTGTATGCGTTGTACTAGGAGTGCATGTCACAATGAGCTATTATTGTTTGATCCTGAGATCGAAAGGATAGCACACCGAAACAACGGAGAATGATATCGGGCAGAGCAAGGGACACAGCTGAACAGGAACCAAGAGGGAGATATGGTCGGAGAAGACAATCCAGCCAATAAGACCCTTCGGGATATGATGTTCCCTAACAATCTGAACCTCTGACCTACGGGCATAGTGTTGCCCAACATCACTAGGAATTGGGAGTTGAAGCACGGCCTGATCCATATATTGCCCAAGTACAGTGATATGCCCGGAGAGGACCCTATGCGGTACTTGCAAGATTTCGAGATGGCTTGTGGAACTATCCGCACCGCATCTCCTGCCCTTACTGAGTACATCTGACTCCTTACTTTTCCGTTCTCTCTTCAAGAGGGAGCGAGGGATTGGTTGTATGCTTTGCCCGAAAATAGCATTACGACCTGGCAGCAGTTGCAGCAGAAGTTTCTCGAAAGGTACATCCCAGTTAGCCGGATCCAGAGCCTAAGGACCAGAATAAGCAACATCAAGATGGGGAATGGAGAGATCTTATATGACTACTGGGGAAGATTTAAACAAATGCTAGCCAAATGCCCACAACATCAAATACCATCCCACGATCTTGTTCGATACTTTGTGGGAGGACTTCGAAGGCAAGAAAGGGAATGGCTGCATGCTGCATGTGGAGGATCCATTTTGAACAAATCGGCTGTCGAGGCTTTCAAACTCATAGCTGATATGGCTGAGGAGTCCAGAGATGAAGAAGACACAATAGTGAGAATGTCACCAACAGAACCATCGTCTGCCCAAGACGTTAAGATTGGCAAGCTGTACAGTGCTTTGGAGAAGTTCATGAGCAACCAAATTCCTTTGATCAAGAAGCCGGTGAAAGCATGCCAACTTTGTATGGCATACACCCATGCAACGGATGAATGCCCTCAACTCTTTGAGGTGAAGAAGAAGTCGATGCTTTGGGACAGCTGGGAGGAAACAATGGAGGTAATGGTCAGAAGCTCTTTGAGCCCTACAGACAGCAGTGCCCACAACAACCTTCACAGGCAAGAGGGGCTTCCTTGACAGAGCTTGTGCACCAAATAGCACAGCAGCAAGTAAAATTCTAGCAAGAAATCGAAAGGTTTATAATGGAGTCAAGAGGAGGGATGCAAAACATCAATGCCCAACTTTCGCATCGTGCCCAAGTAGTAGCTCGTTTGGAAAGCAAACAGAGGGAACTTCCTGCCCAGGTGGAGGTTAAGGGGGTGAATGTTGTGATGATGATGAGTGAGGAAGATATCCTGCCCCAGAAAGCACTTCTCGACCAAGTGGATGTTATGATCCAAGAAAGCCTGATAGAGGACTATGCCCAAGATGAGGATATGGAGGAAGCTGCCGGAATGATGGATACCCTAAAGGAGGAAGTAGGATACACAGAAGCCCTTAATATTCCCACCATCGGACCAGAGGACAAGTTGGTGTCGTCACCCGAGAGAGCACCCAAGCTCGAATTGAAGAATTTTCCCAAGCACCTAAAGTACATCTATCTGGGCGAGAATGAGACTATGCCCTTGAGCGTCAGTTCGGAGTTAAGCCCAACAGAGGAGGAGCAAGTCCGAGAGATTTTGAGCACATATGAGGAGACAATCGGTTGGACCCTAGCGAACGTCAAGGGCATAAGCCAGACTGTGTGCATGCATCATATTCTCATGGAGGAGGATGACGTTCCAGTTCGTGACCCACAACGAAAGCTCAATCCAACCGTGAAAGATGTGGTAATGAAGAGACCCCTGAAACCTTCTCTTGAGCATAATCCCCCTATGGTTTTATTTTTATTTTGTTTTGTTTCGAGTCTGTCTGTTTTTGTTTTTATTTTCATAGTGTCTGTGCTTCGACCTCCTCTACGCACCCACTTTGCCCAAAGCAAAGTGTGTGTGTGGGGAGGGTCACCCTTTTTGTTTTTGTTTGTTGTTGGTATTCCTCCTTCTAACACCCTTTGCCTAAGGCAAAGTGTGTGAGTGGGGAGGAATACCTATTTTTTATATGTTTTGTTTATGTTTCAGCATGGTTCTCCTGAAGGACGTGCGCATCAAGGGCAAGAGAGTTAGATTCACCACCCCTGAAGAGGTTACGCCCATAACAATCTTTCAGCCATCTGCCCCAGCAAGTAAGAACAAGGAAAAGTCAAAGAGCCCTACCCCTTTGAGAGCAAGTAATAACGCCCGTATGGGCATAACAGAAGCCATGATGATGGAAATCAGAAAAGCACTCTTTGCCTACTTTCTGAGCACTAGATTCAGGTGTCCACCTGAACTCTGTTCTGGGCATAACCCTCCCTAGGTCTTAGTTTTTTTTGTTTTCGTTTTGAGTCTATTTTTCGACCCCCTCTACACACCTACTTTGCCCAAGGCAAAGTGTGTGTGTGGGGTGGGCCGAGCTTTGTTTCTTTGTCTTGTGGTTAGCCTTTTGATTTGCAATCAAATAAGCATGATTATATTCTGAGTTCGTTGTGCAAGTAGTTTGAGATTCGAATTTCCAAGCATGTCGTATGTAGTTGAGAAAGATAGATAGGGTTGTGAGCATATCACCTTGTGAGGTTTTGAGCTTTGATACATGCTGTCTTATGCCCATAACAACTTTTTCTTTCTTGTGTGAAAATTGACATCTTGACTAGGGTAATGCTAGAACTTGCCTTGATTCTTAGTCCAACCCTGTGTACATAGTCTAGGTGTGTTAAATGATTTAGGCAATTCTTTCTTTAGCCCACAAAGTCAAACTGACCAACCCTACATCTATCACTTGTGAACCCTTTTGAGTTTAATAATTCATTTGAATTCACTGATAAATTTGCCCAAATTTGAGCCGTCCTGGTCAAACTGAACTTAAGGGCAAAAGAAAGGGAGATAGTGTAGTCGATCCTATGGGCAGGACTAATGCAAAAATTACAAAATGGGACATCTAATCCCAAAAAAAGAAAAGTCCAGAATAGAAAAAAAAAGAGAAAAAAAAAGAGTTAATGTCTTGGTTAGTATGTGCTTAAGCCCGCAAGAATAGGCAGGGATCTTAAAAATCTGGGAAGTCTGTTGCCCAGAATGAAGTTCAGAATGACCTTAGCCTCGTACCAAAAATTCTCACCTTATGCCTTAAGCCACGTTACAACCCATAAAAGACCTAATGAGATGCACCTAGAACTTTGACTAAAGGGGAAGACAATAGAAAATAGGCAAGCCTATGGCAGAACCTAGCATGATGTCACGAGCGTAAACACTTCCCAAAAACACTTGAGAGAATGAGCGATGGGGAGGAACATTCTCACGCCCACAGCCCCCTTCTTGACTCAACTAATGGCATTGCATGATATTTTTTGTCTCTGATTGCTTGCATGTTTTTGCTTAGATATTCTCTTGCATTTTTGTATTTCATTTCGGTTGTGCTAACCCTTATTTTGAGTCTTGTCGATTTTTTTGTGTCTGTGTTTTGGGCCTAATTACATGTGCACGCTTGAGGACAATCGTGTTTAAAGTGTGTGCGTGTGATGAGCCCATGTTTGTGCTTATTTTTCATGTCTGTTTTAGGTCTAGATAGAGTCTTTTTCCTTTGTTTTGTTAGAGTCAGTCGCTTGGGAGGGCGTACTTCCAGGGCAGGCCCGTTCTTTGGGCAGAAGGTGCTTTTAAGGCATAATGCTGCTGCATTCCGCGAAAGAGGCATGAGTTTGAAGCAGAGGAGTTTGGGACACTCACAAGCTTGTTTTGAAAACCAAAAGTCCGAGAAGCAGAATGTTGGGCAAACCGACCCTTTGCCCATAAGTACCGTGCGGGATTCAGTTGCATCGGAAGAAGGTTCTGGGCATAATGAGACTTCGATTCGGGGAAAAAGTATAAGCACAGATACAAAGCCAATCGGAGCTTGAAGCAGCAGGTTACAAAAGCTTTAGATGAAGTTTGGAATTGCTCAAGTCAAAATAGCGTTTGGCCCATAAGCACCGCATGGGACCCAGTTGCACCAGAAGATGATCGTGGGCAGAAGGTACAGACGGGGCAGAGAAGAAGAGTGCAGAGGATGTAGATAAGAAAAGAAATCCAAAAACCTTTTCCCTTGAGGTTTGGATAAGGAAATAATTAGCCTCCAGATCTGGATGCAATCTCTGGCAGAAGGAGCCCTAATTCCAACCCACTCCTTTTGGGTCGAGCCCTTCGTAGCCCTAATTCATGCCTATAAATACCACATAGTTGTGAACCATTGAAGAACGGATTTTGGAGGCACCAATTCAGAGACCACTGCTGCAGTTTTACTTTCCATAGTTAGGTAGGAGTAGTCGCCCCTTATGGGCATAGTAGTTTAGTTTTCTGTTCATGTTTTCTGCGGCACTTTTGGCCGTAAGTACCCTTTGCCTTAAGTAAGTTTCTATTTTAGTTTTTATTTTATGTTTTCCTTTATGTCTTTTGCCTTTGTTATTTACTTTATGTTTGGCTAAGTTTTATATTCTGATTTGGGCAAGAGGATCTAAGCATGAACACTTAACTCGAGAGGTCTAATTTGGGCATAACAACTGTATGAGCATATTCCCGATACACTAGGTTTGATTCCAATAAGGTTGTAACAACTTGGTTAATTAATTGATCACTAGTTAACTAAGGAGTTTTGGCCACAAGTAAACTTTGGGCAAAAGGCGAGACACCATCGACCTCCAAAATAGTACAACGAGTGTTGGAGCTGTGACTGCGGTGAAATATCTGCGTAAGAGTCAAGTGGGTCTATCTAAATCTTAAAGCATTCTAGGCAAAGCACAACTAGCGATAGGCCATCACAGAGAGCGTGGATATTGCCCGGAGTAGTTGATTTCCATTAACTAAACCTTCTAAGGGATCATAAACTGAAAGGATAGATTGGGCAAGGGGTTTTTGCATGCGTGACGAGTGACAATAGGGGCGCAACAATTCTTATGGCTATAACCACTAGTATGCGAGTATAGTAATTTATCTTTGCACCAATGATCGAGTGCCTAGTTCATGTTTAGTGATTCAAACCCAAGTCAGTATTGTTTTGTTATTTGATTTATCTACCTTTGTTATTTCAGTTTAGGTTGGAAACCCTGTTCTGCCCATAAGCAAGTTGTGGTCAGAACCCTTCAGAATACAAACCCTTTTTAGTGACACCCTTGCAGGAGGAGTTACTACTCAGTTCCCTGTGGATTCGACTCTAAACTTACCACTAGCTAGTCTAGTTGTGGGCACATGATATTTTATTTGCGCGAAGCTCAAACGACGGCTTCGTCATGGGGCAAACGTCTCATCGTAGTCGATTCCTTCTTCTTGACTGTAACCTTTTGCTTCAAGCCTTGCTTTGTTTCTCACAACATTTCCTTCTTCGTCTTTCTTGTTTTTGAAAATCCATTTCAAACCAATCACCTTTGCATCGTCTGGTATATCCACAAGCTCCCAAACTGAATTCTGATTGAATTAATTGAGTTCTTCTTGCATTGCGATGACCCATTGAGTGGACTTCAGAGCTTCTTCGACATCCTTGGGCTCTGTAGATGATAAGAAACAGCTGAAATTCTTATCTTCATTGATGCAATTCTAATTGATATCAAAGACGATGTTGCACATTGATCTTCGAGTCTTGACACCGTCTGATGGTTCTCCAATGATGTAATCCTTTGAATGGAGTTCAAACCATCTTCGATACTTCTTGATCTCTTCAGGTGATAGTGGAGGTTCTACAGTCAGAATGGTTCTATAACGTTGAGCATCTTCTGGAGCAGGGGAGGGGTTGAACTGGAGCGGTTTCGGCATGTTCAACTCGTTCTTCGGTAACTGGAGTTCCCCCTTTACTGATGCCGTCTGCAATGGCTCCAGTCTGAGCTTCAGACCTTTGACTGATCTTCTGATATTGAAGCTTTTCAGTATCTTCAGCTTTTCCTGGTCCCCACACAAAGACAGTAGAAGGCTCGGTGTTATCGATTTCAGTCCTGAAAACTTCAGTGTTCTCAACACTTCTTCCAGTTTCCTATTTCCTGAAATCATCAGTAGACTCATCAAAAACTACATGTGGTGTTTCTTCAACACAAAGAGTTTGAGAGTTAAACACTCGATAGGCTTTGCTGGATCGTTCAGTTCCAGAGTATCCAAGAAAGATTCCTGGATCAGCCTTGCTATCAAATGTGTTTAACCTCCTCTTATCATTGTTGTGGATGAAACACCTAGAACGAAAAGCATGAAAATATGAGATTGAAGGCTTCCTGTTCTTCCATAGCTCGTATGGAGTTTTCCTATGTGTTTGAGTGAGGTAGGAGCGATTTTGCGTGTAGCATGCGTTCTTGACTGCTTCGGCCCAAAACTTCAAGGGAAGTTTTGATTCGGCTAGCATCGTCCTTGCTGCTTCATTCAAAGACTTGTTTCTTCTTTCTGCTACTCCGTTTTGTTGAGGAGTCCTTGCTGCAGAAGTTTGATGACTGATTCCTTGTTCCTCACAATACTCACGAATGACAGTATTGAGGAATTTAGTCCAACGATCTGATCTGCTGCTGATGATGTTGACTTCCTTTTCAACGCTTAGTCTTCTCAACAGCTTTGGCAATTCCAGCAGTGTCTCTCTCTTGGTGTAGAGAAATATAACCCAAGTGTATCGTGAATAATCATCCACAACAACTAAAGTATACTTCCTACCACTGTAGCTTTTGGGAGAGATTGGGCCAAACAGATCCATGCGAAGTAGTTGGGAAGTCCTTTTAGAGGAGTGTCCTGACTTTGACTTGAATGACGTCCTTGTCTGCTTTCCTCTTTGACATGCTTGACATTCTTGCTTCTTTTGGAACACAATAGAAGGCAAACCTTCTACCAATTGATGTTTAGCAAGCTTGTTGATCGTTTTGAAGTTGAGGTGGTTGAGTCTCCTGTGCCACAGCCAGTTGAGCTCCGAGCTGCTTTTGCTGATGAGACATGTTTCTGGAGGGCTGTCTTCCCATGAGATGATGTAGAGACTTCCTTGTCTGATTCCTCTCAGAACCACCTTTCTTTGGTTGTTTCTAACAGTGAATTCATCCTTTTTTATTTTCACTGCGAAACCGCTGTCACAAAATTGACTCACAGACAACAAATTATGTTTAAGACCAGAAACAAAGCTAACATTACTGATACTGGCGTTACCCATGTCGAGCACACCATAGCCTTTTGTTTCTCCGATTGAGTTGTCTCCGAATGCAACTTTTGATCCAGCTTTCTCAACATATTGAGTAAGATATTCTTTGTAGCCCGTCACGTGCTTCGAGCAGCCGCTATCCAGATACCATGTTCTGATTGAGGCTTTAACTTCTTCCTTCTTTTTATGTTTCCTATTTTTGACCTGCAAGAAAGAGTTAATTTTAGGTACCCAATCAATGTTTGGGTCCTTCAACGTTAGCTCGTGTTCCTTTTGGAACCCATATCTGCTTCAGAGCAGATCTTGGTGATGATCTCTTACGCTTTGTTGGTTGTCTGGTTGGCGCTTCAGTCGGCACATGAGCAATCTTCTGTTGAGCTTTCCTTTTGAAAACCTCACTCTTGTAGAAGCTTTGTCTAATGAGTTGTTGAGGTCTTCTTTACTTTACAAAGTATCTTCCTTGAGATACTTGAGTCATTCTAGATTGATGGAGACTTGACTGATGTCGTGGAACATGAGTCACATGATGTCTAGTCGTTTGTCGTGGTTGGCGTTTGGCTCGTCTGGATCTATCATTGCTTTGTCTCCATGGATGTTGTTCTTTTTGAAACTGAACTGGTTTCAGTTTCTGACTGATGTTGTTGTTCTTCCCCCTGGACTGATGAGGAAGATTCTTCTTGATTCCTGATGTTCCTTGCCCAATCTTTGACTGAAATCTGCTTTCCAGTCTTCTCAGTAGAATGATCTGGGTGGGGGCCTCCTTTGCTCTTCTGTAGCTTTGTGGAGGAGGAACATTTGTCCTTACCATCAATTTGTGTTTCCGAACTTCATCCATATCATGATCTCTTGATTCTTCTGATGTGTTGTTTTTAGAAGTATCGTCCACTGCGTTGATCATGACATTCTTTCATTTTGCAGTTGCAGCAACCTTTCCTCCAATGCTTTCCTACGAGACCTTTTGATGGAAAGTCGCTCATCATGGGAGACTTCATCATGCAGTCCTTGACTGTTTTCTCCAGTTTGTGATTGAGCCTCTTGATTTCATGAGATGCTCGGTCACATTCTGAGTTGGAGATTCTGAGCTTTTTTTCCAGTCGACTGTTCTCCATGATTAGTTGATCAAGATAATTTTCATCCGGAAAGTAGATGATTGTCTGATTCTTGGCACGTTCATCATTGATCTCATTTTCCATCATCTGATTCTGCTTAAGGAGATCTTCGAACATTTTCCTCAATTGACAGTGATCAGTCATGAGCTGATCAAACTCGTCAGTTTCATCGGCTGAGCTTTCTCCAGATTCTGAATGATCTCCTGAAAACACCATGGAATTATCAGTATAAGGAGTGTTTGAGTGAGAGATTACCTCTAAGCCATTCATTCCATTGTCGTAGCTGTTGTCGGCCACGCTTTCAGTTTCGTTGGCCATCAGGGCTTGACTCTCATCATCTGAGCTGGTTGAGTTGAAGTCGGATGATTCTGATGTGTCTTCGGAAGATCCAGCATCGTCAGTAACCATCGCTTTCTTCTTCGCATACTTGCGATCTTTCTTGGCTTTCATCTCTTTGCGCTCAGACTGCGTCAGTTCAGGGCATTCAGTTCGAAAGTGCCCGTTCTTTTTGCATCCAAAGCATTCCATATCTTTCATGTCGAAGGCGGCTGAATTTCTTTCTTCGCTTCGATCAGTGGAATGTCTGGAGTTGCTTTCTCTTTCTTTTCCTTTGTAATGCTGCTTGTGGAATCTTCTATACTTGAGGAATTTGGACTCCATCTTGTTGAATCTTTCAGTCAACAAAGCATATTGACTGAAGAAGTCCTCGGGCTTGAGTTTCGCTGGTTCCTTCGTCTGCTTCTTGCTTTCTCTTGCTGAAGCTTTCAGTACTGCTCCTCTTGAGGTTGATGGACCATCTTCGTCTGATCCTCCAGCCTTTTTGATTCCAAAATTTCTCTGGATGTCGAACTCATTTGCCAAGAGATCAGAGAATAGCTTGTTTGTCGGGAGCTGACTGAATCCAGGCTTGTTCTGATGAGCGGCTGAATAGATCTGCCAATCTCCTCGCGGTAGTACTCGAAGAATCTTCAAGTTGATTTCTCATTGAGGGTACTTGTCCTTCGAGATAGATTGAACTTCATTCAGGATCTGATTGAATATGAGTTCCATCTCGTCGACAGATTCATTCTTGAGCATGAGGAAGGAGTCGAACTTCTGGCAAGCTATGGACAGCTTATTCTCCTTGATTTCCTCGGATCCTACGCACATCTTTCAAGAATGTCCCACATCTCCTTTGCACTTTTGCATTTGATGATCTTGGGGACATGCTTGTCTGGAACTATACCGGAGATGATGCTTTTGGCGAGGTTATCTAGCTCATCTTGCTTTCTTTCTTCTGTGGTGAACTCTGCCTTCTGCTTGATCTGGACCTCATCGTATGGATCCCGATTTGGGTCAACGGGAACTCTTTTGACGATTTTGGTGATGATGATTGGTCCGTTGGTGATGACTTCCCACATTCGGCAGTGTTGGGCGGCAAGGAAGCTTTCAAGTCGAAACTTCCACATGTCGTATTTTTCAATACTAAACATAGGTAGAGAGGATAATCTGCTGTGGTTATTCGCCATCAAAAAAGAGAGAACATGTAACAACAGATAGAGCAAATAGCAAGCACCTTTTAGAAAGAGAAAATTTTTCGAGACCTTTAAGAAAAAGGATCTAGTTCAATTAGAACCTAATCAGAAACAGAATGTTCTTGCGAATAACCTGCTCTGATACCAATTGTTAGGTCTGGAGGTTCTCGAATAGGTGTATGGGGGGGAATACACCTATAGGCTATTTTTCCTCGAAAACAGAGGGATCTCAAGATATAGATTAAAACGAAACTTTACACGCAAACTTAGACGCCTGTTAACTGAAAGGAATTTTGACCAAACAGGGTTGACGACTGATATTGAAATACTCTTCAGTAAAGAGTTATCAGTTAAGTCACTAGAATTTAACTGATTCACGTTAAGGCTTCAGTCGAGTTTGCTAAAACAGAGATGTTACAAGTCTTCCTGACTATCAGAGGATAGATCAGTCAGACTGATAACATACGCAGCGGAAATAACTTTGTTTCGTAACAGCCTTTGTTGAGCACATTGTTAGTCTTAGGTTTCTCTTTGTATTTAGTCAGTGTTCAGTTTATCAAAGAAAAGAGCACAAGTAAGAATGTAAAACTGAAAGCTGTAAATAACACAGAGATTTTTACGTGGTTCGGAAAAACACTTCCTACATCCACGGTCGGTTGATCAGACCAACAACTTCACTCTGCAAGTGCTTAACTGGTGCACTGGAAACCTATCCATGTGCTTAGCCGGGTGCACACAACCGAATCAACTGAAGATCCAATCTTCAGTACCAACACTTCACTCGCGTTGGATTTTCCACTCCTAGCACGAACCTGCACTAGGATCTCACGGAGTCAGAGTACCTTCCTGAACTCCTTTTCAACTCAAACACTCGATTCTGTAACTCGAATGGAGGTTTGAAATCTTGTCAACTAAACTTCAAAGAAAAAGTTCTTTGAAGTTAGTTTTGACCTAGGCTTTGGGTAAACAGAGGTTTGCCTAAGGTCTAAGAGAATGTGTGTAATCAGCAGTGACTGATTTTTGGCTTTGGTATTCTCTTCTTCGATTCAAGCTTTGGAGAGATTAAGCTTTGGTTGAGAAACAATTTTGACAGAGTTTCAACTTATGTCGTTGAATCGGTGAAGATTGAAGTGATCCTCGAGCGCTATTTATAGGAGAAGTCTTGAATAGATCCTGTTAGGTCCCGAGGATCTCGAATAGGTGTTTAGGGGGGGGGAAATACACCTATGGGCGATTTTTACAAATTCCTCAATCAGAGGGATCTCAGTTAGAGATCAAAACGAAACTTTACACGCAAACAAAGACACCTGTTGACTGAAAACAGTTTTGACCAAATAGGGTTGACGACTGATACTGAAAGCTCTTCAGTAAGGAGTTATCAGTTAAGTTACTGGAATTTAACTGATGCACTTATGGGCTTCAGTCGAGTTTGCTAAAACAGAGATGATAACACTCTTCCTGACTATCAAAAGATAGATCAGTCAGATTGATATCATACGCAGTGGAAATTAAACTTAGTTTCACAATAGCCTTGGTTGAGCACGTTGTTGGTCTTAGGTTTCTCTTTGCCGTTAATCAGTATTCAGTTTATCAATTGAAACAACACAAGTAGGAATGTAAAACTGAAAGCTGTAAACAACACACAAACTTTTATGTGGTTCGAAAAAACCCTTTCCTACATCCACGGTCGGTTGATCAGACCAACAATCCACTCCGCAAGTGCTTAACAGGTGCACTACAAACCAAACCGTGTGCTTGCCGGGTGCACACAACCGTACCACTGAAGAAAACCCTTCTTCAGTACCCACGCTTCACTCGCGTCGGATTTCTCTTGCTTAGCACAACCCGCGCTAAGACTCTCAGAGTCAGAAAACCCTTCTGAACTCTGAATCACTCAAAACACTCAAATCTTGGAAAGAAAGTTTGAACGAGGGCCAACTATACTGCAAAGAACAAGTTCTTTGTAGAAAGTTTGACCTTGGTTTCTGGTTAAACAGAGGTTTGCGTAAGGTCTAAGAGAATGTATGTAATCAGCAGTGACTGATTTTGGCTTTGGAATTCTCTTCTTCGATTCAAGCTTTGGGGAGGTTAAGCTTTAGGCTGAGTAGCAATTTCGGCAGAGCTTCAGCTTATGTCGTTGAATCGGTGAAGATTGAAGTTGATCCTCGAGCGCTATTTGTAGGAGAACTCTTGAATAGATCCGTTGGCGTAGAACGTCCTCAAGATTTCTTCCGTTGGAGAGCAATTCGAATTTGGGCTGGGGCTTCAATCTTCGAGGTTCCTTGTCTGGTGGAAACGGCTCTCTTGAGGGACAGGAGATGTGACATCTCTGATAAAGTAACCACCAAATAGGAATGACCTCTTCAGAGATAAGATCCTGAGATCTCTGCATTTAATGCGGTTGTACTTTTGTGAGTGTGTGGCTTCCTTTGAGCGTTGGAAGATCAGTCCGAGGAAGAATGATCAACTGATACTTGTCTTTAGTATCAGTCTGTGGCACGCATTAAGTAATCAGTTCCAAACTGATACTTCAGTCTTCAGTCTTCAGTCCTTCGTCCTTCAGTCTTCAGTCTTCCGAACCGCATACTAAACTAGAAACGAACTCTAACACTTCAGTTCAAAACTGTTCTAGTCTATTACAATTAAGACCTATGAATTTTGGTATCATCAAAATAAGGATTATGATATTCCACAAGGTTCCCAACAGATCCGTTGGCGGAGAACGTCTTCAAGATTTCGTCCGTTGGAGAGCTTTTCGAATTTGAGCTGAGGCTTCAATCTTCGAGGTTCCTTGTTTGGTGAGAATGGCTATATTGAAGAGTAGGAGATTTGACATCTCTGATAAAGTAGCCACCAAATAGGAATGACCTCTGCAGAGAGGGATGATCCTGAGATCTCTACATTTAATGCGGCTATACTTTTGGAGTACGTGGCTTCCTTTGAACGTTGGAGGTTCAGTCCGAGGAAGAATGTTTAACTGATACTTGACTTTAGTATCAGTCCGCTGAATCCACGTGGCACGCATTAAGTAATCAGTTTCGAACTGATTCTTCAACTGATACTTCAGTTGGTAACTCCAGTCTTCAGTCTTCAGTCTTCAGTCCTTCGTCCTTCAGTCTTCAGTCTTCAGAACAGCAAACTAAACTAGAAAAGAACTCTAACACTTGAGTTCGAACAGTTCTAGTCTGCTACAATTAAGGCCTATGGATTTTGATATCATCAAAACAAGGATTAGGAAATTTCAATAATTTCCCAACAAAAACGGCGTCGTGTAATTACACGCAAGCAATACAGTGTCGTTTCCCGTCCACGTTGGATAAATTGTTTGACACGTAAGCGTCACATCAGAATTTTCGGTCATCGAAAATGAAAATTGTGTTAAAATTGGACAACTTATTAAATTAGTGTATTAAAATGTAAAATCCTAACTTCACGTCAAATATAGATTTTTGACAAAATTGGTGTACTTACGTACAATTTTCCCTAAAATAGTGTAAGATCATTTTATATATTATGATTATAAATAATACACAATAATAATTAGGATGTAAAATAATTTTTCGGGGAATTTTGATAAATTACACGCTAGTATATTTATATAAGAAAATAGATTTCGACGCGCTAGTATATTTATATAAGAAAGTAAACGTGGACGAGTGAATTGATTATATCAACATTTTTTTTTTTGAAGCTTTGATTATATCAACATTAAAATGGAAACAAACTTTCTGTAGGTCAGAGGAGTCCCTTGACTTGTCAATAAAGCTTGAACGCGTATATTAATTTTGGAGAGCTCTTATCTTACATAAGAAGTAGTGCGCATAATTTCAAAGTAAAAAAGTGGTGTGAACATCCAAGTCAATCATCGAAAATGTAGAACCTAAGTCAATCATGTCAACATCCAAATCTCTTGATTTTCTTTCACGCTCTATTTATTTTGATGAATAAATTTATCAATGAAAAAAATAAATAATAAAAATTTATACTTTTAAATATTTTTTTCCAATATTTGACCCAAAAGCATTTTTCCTTACTTATTTTCACTTCAAGATTGGATAATATTATCCACTCAAAAATGAAAGAATAATATTATTTATCCTTGAAGTGAAAATAGTGAAAATAAAGAAGGAAAAATAGTGAACTTCACTTTTGTATCAAATGTTGGAAAAGAAATAAGACATTTAAAGGAATAAATTTTTATTATCCATTCTTTTTCATGGATAAATTTATCCATCAAAGTAAACACAACCTCAGAAAAAAAAAATCTCTTAATTTTAAACCTTCAACAACCGCTTAATTAATGTATTTAGGGGTATTAGCCCCTAAAAACCCCTAAAAACTCAATTTTTTTTGTCTTTTTTGGTTTTGCACTTCAATTTTAAAATTTATCTATAAATACTTAAATTTTATATTCTTTCTAATTTTGCACATGTCGAATTTTACCCCTAAATCATTGCTAACATGATAACCGGATTGAGAGGGAAATTTGAAGTGCATAATGAAGCAAATAAGTTTATTGTAAATGTAGAATCTAGAACATGTAATTGTAAGGTTTTGGGATGTCAATTCAACTGTTATATCAGCCAAGATTTCAAAATTATTAATTTTTTTACGATAATTGTTATTTTTACTTACAAGAACTTGTACTTTTATTTTTTTTAGTTATTTAGTCAAGTAATTATTGTCTTTAAAAATTATTGATATGAAGAAATGTAATGCTCTTAGAAAAGTAAAAATAAATAAATAAAATAGGAAAAAGAAGAAGAAGAAAAAAATGCCATAAAAAGAAAAAAAAGAAGAAAAGTAAATATAATAAAATAAAATAAATAAATGCAAGAAAAAACAAAAAGAAAAAAAAGAAGAAGAAGAAAACGCCATCATTTTTAGTTATTTGGTAAAGTAATTATTATCATAAGAAAAAAAAATATTGATATTAAGAAAAGTAATGTTTCACAACATTACATTTTTTTCGAGTTAATTATTATTTTTCATGATAACAATAATTACTTTTCAATACCGCGCACAACTCGTCCAGCCTGCCTGCCCAGCCCGCGCCTAACCTGGGTCCAGTGATCCAACCCGCGCCCTAACCTAGGCCCAACCTATCTTTTTCATACATTTGATTGAACACAAAATCTTGGGTACACCTGGATGTATCGTACAAGCGGGTTGACCCGTACCCAAAATAGTTATTATTTATATGGGTCGGATTAGGATATGGGTTTAAATCAGGGTGCGGGTCAAAGTTTAAGTGAAGGTGTAAGGGACCAACTCTTTTATTAAAGGGCAATTGGTGTAAAAATACATGAACTTCACTCACTTTTGGGTATTTAACATGAACTTTAAATCCTAGTTATTTATATGGGTCGGATTAGGATATGGGTTTAAATCAAGGTGCGGGTCAAAGTTTAAGTGAAGGTGTAAGGGACCAACTCTTTTATTAAAGGGCAATTGGTGTAAAAATACATGAACTTCACTCACTTTTGGGTATTTAACATGAACTTTAAATCCTAGTTATATATACATAAACTTTACTCATTTTTGGTATTTAACATGAACTTCGAAACATAGTTATAAATACATGAACTTTAAACTTATTCAATTTTTGACACGTTTTTCATTTTTCTCAAATTAAAGCTGACTTTGAATGCTTGAATCTTAATGTGGACAATCCGGCGCTAAGATACGGCGTCGTCATTTTTTGTTAGAGGAAAATAACCCAAAACTAAAATATGAAAGTGAACGATAAAAATTTGTCTACAAATTTCACAAATTCAAAAAGCAAATTTCGTCTTTAAGATTTGGGGATTTCATATAAAGCCAATTTCATCATTCAGAAAGCCAAATTCAGAAATTCGGAATATAAAAAATGGATCAAAAATTGAATAGTGAAGATTAATTTTTATAACGAGAAATTGTCCTTGTCAAAATTCAGGCATTCAAGTCAGCTTTAATTTGGGAAAAAAATGAAAAACAAGTCAAAAATTTAATAAGTTTAAAGTTCATGTATTTATAACTATATTTTAAAGTTTATGCTATATATCAAAAGAAAGTAAAGTTCATGTATTCATAACTAGGATTTGAAGTTCATGTTAAATAACAAAAAGTGAATAAAGTTCATTTATTTATACACTAATTATCCTTTGCTAATGAAGCCTTTGCTTTAGGGGTAAAGTTAAAGCACTCAAAAACTCTCCTTTATAAGAGGTCTTAGGTTCAACTCGCATGCGCGCGGTGTTATTTTTCCATTAAATTGGATATTTGATTATATTTACATACACCAATTATCCTTTATTCAAATATTTGGAACTCCCTCAATAACTTATGATTTTCCAATCCGATAAAAATAGAATTCCGAACTCATGCATTTAGGTCAGTATCTCATTCTTATAAAGTCAAATTAATCCCCTTTCTTTTTAGGGTAAATATCATGAAAACCCCTAAACTATACCCACTTTATCAAAAATACCTTGAAATTTTCGAAATGTTCTATAAATCCTCAAACTATCAGGTTTTTATCAAATATATCTTGTATCTATTTTTCGGTTACTAGAAACGTGATGTGGCTCGTCGGATGCCACAATGTAATTTATATTCTATTTTTTTAAAAATGACATGAAAAAAACGACTTTATTTCGTACCATATTCTATCGTGTTTATCCATGATTCTAGGTTATTAGCGTGAATTTCAAACACGATAAGAGTGAATTTTAAATTTCATAGTGGATTTTTTTTTTTAAATAATATGGTACAAAACGACGTCGTTTTTGCCATTGCATTTAAAAAAATAGAATATAAATTACATTGTGGCATCCGGCGAGCCACATCACGTTTTTGGTGACCGAAAAATAGATGCTGGATATATTTGATAAAAACCTGATAGTTTGAGGGTTTAGAGAACATTTTGAAAGTTTCAAGATATTTTTTATAAAGCGGGTATACTTCAGGGGTTTTTATGATATTTATCCTTCTTTTTATTTTGTGTAAGACTTTTCAAAGAAATATGGTCATTCAAGGAACGAGTTTTATTAATGTCTATCAAAACCAAGAGTCAATGAAGATGTTCAAATACAAAAATAGTACTCCATCTGTTTCCTTTTCCTGTATTTATGTATAATTTTTCTTTTTCTACGTCACTTAAATTTATGTACATTCTATTTTTAGGTATTATTTTATACATAATTTTTATAATTTTATATTTGTGACTTACATTATTTATTCACACACATAATAATATCTTTAATGTATGACTATTTTTTTACTATTAATATTTAATTTTTTTTATTAAAACTCGTATCATATGCTATAAATATATTTATAGAGGGGAATGAGAAAGTACAAATTAAGACAAACAATCAAGTCAAACATAACATTTAAAAGTAGAAGGATTCAAATATTAGACATTTTTCGAAGAGCCTTCCTGGATGATTAAAATCTTGCATGAAAAATTGAAAACTCACTTCTCTTACCATTCCAAAATTCTCAAAAAAAAAACAAAAACTCAATCAAGATGAATTTTCAAACGTGTCTCATGGTCATCCTCATCAACCTTTCCGCCGCCGTAACAGCGCAGAACTACGGCTGTTTCGGCGGCAACTATACTTCAAACTCCACATACGCCACCAACCTCAACTCCCTCATTTCTTCTCTCCCACCAAACATCAACGACAACGGCTTCCTCAACGCCACCGCCGGCCAAACACCGGACCGCGCCTACGCCACCGCGCTCTGCCGAACCGACTTCCAGAAAGAGTCGTGCCGCAGCTGCATCCGAGAAGCCGCCGACGAGCTTCTCCGGTCACTCTGCCCCAACCGGAGACAAGGAATCCTTTTCAAACTCATATGCACGCTGCGCTACTCCGACGAGTCCTTATCCGGCGGCGCCGGAGCTGAATCGTACACCATCTATTCTAGGAGCGGCCAGGCACGGTTTCCTGAGCAGTTCAACCAGAAGCTGCGGGCGCTGCTGAGGGGGCTTCGTGAACAGGCGGCCGCGGGCGGCCCGTTGATGAAGATAGCGGCGGGGAATGAGACGGCGCCGGATTATCAGACGGTGTTCGCATTGGTGCAGTGCACGCCTGATCTTTCGGAGATGGGTTGCACCACTTGTTTGATCAGCTCCGAGCAATTTATCTGTTGCGAAAACAACACGGGGGCGGTTGTGTATAGGCCCGGCTGTTATCTTCAATTTGGCGTCGCACCCTTTTACAATTTAAGTCGGATTGAGGAAGTGCGAGCGATGATATTGCCCCTGCCTCCTCCGGTGCCGGCGCCACCGCTACCGTCATCTCCAGGTAATCCGTACTCATCATATGTTGTTTGATTGGATGGACACGGTTTAATAATCTTGTGCTACGAGTGTTATCCTCTCCTTTATTACAATTTTTTTTTTTTTTTTTTGATCGGGAAAGTCATGTTAGATGTTAGTAATTAGTTCTCCATCCACTCCAAGAACCACCTTATCTCTCCATTCACCAAAATCCACCTTATATCTCCAATCTCCAATTCGCTCCCAAGAGGGATCGAACCCGGGTCACTTCACTTAAGTGAGGACCCGGTGGCCAGTGGGCTAAGCCCCCTGGTTAGCTTTATTACAAAATTAATTTCGAAATTGAAGTATCCTAAAATTATCCGAAATTAATTTTGTCATAAAGACGAGGCCAAGACTGATAAGATGAGTGGCGGATCTATACAGGGGCTGCACCGGCCGGGCTCCAGCCCAGTGAACCCAGTGCAACCCCAAAATTTGTCATATGTATATTAAAAATATTTAGCTCAATATCTACATAGTTCAATTTTAGCTCAATCTAAGTTTCAAGAAAAAAATAAAAAATCTTTTAACATAAAAATAAATGCTAATTTATTCTTGTAGAATATAAATTATTTTAAAAAAAAATATATAGATGTAGTTTTTTATATTCTTTCAACTATATATAATGGTACAATTCGCAGGGGTATCGTTAGTATATGTTATTGAATCAATAGAAAGATAATAATTATTTATTATAGTCGGTGATCGAATTTTAATCCTAACTACATTAAAATTCTACTTACACATAAAAATGAATTGTACAGATTGACCGAAAATTTGGCTTGGGGGCTACCGCCCCCGAACCACCCTCGTTCAATACATTAAAGTTCAGCACCCCCTCCTTCCTCAAAAATTTTTGGATCCGCCCCTGATAAGACTGATAAGGCAAGACTAACTATACGTAGCGCTAGCCATAAATTAAGTATTGAATAGAGTTTACTTAACCGAATAACACATATCATAAAACTGGGGGTGTAAACAAACCAAGCCGCTCTCGAACTATTCGGAGCTCGGCTCAAAAAAAGCTCGTTCAAGTTCGTTTAGAGAAGCTCGATAAATAAACAAACCAAACTTGAGCTTAGTAGTATTCGACTCGTTAGCTCGTGAACATGTTCGTCAAGTGATTCAGCTTGAAAAATATAAATTATTAGTATATACAACTTATATTTATCCACTAAAATTAATAATAATTGTATTAAATCTCAAATTAATTTTATTTGCCATAAGAAAATAATTAATATATTTATTATTTTAAATAAATAATTTATTTTTAAAATAAAATAATCAATATTTTGAATATAAATATAAATTTAGAAAGTTCGTATAGGCTCGTGAGCCGCTCGCGAGCCTCAAAGTATTCGGTAAGTAAAGTTCGGGATTCGATTCGATACTAAACAAACCAAACTTGAGCACACCACTATTCGGTTCGGCTCGGTTCGATTACACCCCTACATAAAACTAAATCATATGTGATCTACTAAACCAAAACACCCTCTTATATTGGCTAAAATAATTTATTACTCACTCAATCTCCAAAAAATATTTCTAGAAGGAGTTGACACGAGTTTTAATAAAAATAATTGAGTTTGTTGTGACTCGAGAAAGGATCTCATCTAAAGAGTAGTGTTAATAATGATAATAAATTATATTATGAGTGAAAAAGGATAGAATCGGTAAAGTAAATTTATATATTTACAATAATATGTTGTGAGGTAATATCTATAAATGAAAAATAATTATTTTTTATATACGTACCAAAATTGAGTATTTATTAGATGGATTGGAAACAGAGAATATCTTATTTATTTCTACAATTTGAAATTACTTGTTAATTTGTATTGGACTGAAAGTACTACTTTGTTATGAAAATAAAAATATACAATCAAACATATATCATGAATTAATAGTGAAAGCACATGAATATATCTACAAATAAATAGATCGAATCTATAATATTCTTTAGCGGGATTTTTCTTTGGGTTATGAAACGGATTAATAATATATATATAGACACGATCTCGTGCGTTTATTTCATCAATCATATGACTGATATTGTATCTAAAAGGAGAATTTTTTTTCTCATGGTTCGAATTCTGGATGGAGCGAAATATTTTAAATTTCGTTATTCATCAGTATATACTACATTGTTCATCGGTATATATATATGCCTTGTTCATCAGTTTATATATCTTATTCATTACCAATTTTTTAAATTTCGTTATTCATCAATATATATTGCCTTGTGGCCCTTGTTCATCAGTATATATGTCTTATTTATTGTCTTCAGTGTTTCACGAAAAATAGAGGGTTTCATTGGAGTGCGCCCCTTTATAAAGAACTACATGATCAAACAATCTAGGAATTGTTCAATCTATCGAAGTATGTATATATTAGTCTGTATTATTATTATTATTATTATTATTATTATTATTATTATTCATCTAAATTGTCATCTAAGGAAACCATCCCAAATATTGTTGAGAATTTGGGATGACATGAAGGCCAAGAATTATTATTGAAGTTTTTGATAAATGAGATTATCTATTTTGTAATCTGGATTTTTCAGGCAATGGTGATAGTAATACCACTCGAACTGTGATCATCATTCTTGTTCCAATTGTCGCATCTCTGCTTATAGCTGCTTGTGTTGGCAATTACATCAGAAAGAGATTGAAGACGAAGACAGAGCACATAATATTAGAAAGTAATCCAATTATCCTCATTCATTTTTTAATCACACTGTGATGCATATTAATTTCATATAATCACATTTATGTTAATTAATTGTTTTATATCGAACTAGATGACGAGGAGGATGTAAGCGGAGAAGAATCCCTTATATACAATTTCAAAGAACTTGCAGCTGCCACAGACAATTTCTCCGATAGTAACAAACTTGGACAAGGAGGATTTGGTGCAGTTTATAAGGTAAATATAGGAACGTATTGTTGGAAATTGGTTGTGAGTAACCAATGTTTGATAATTTTCGAGTACCGAAAATATTTAATTTAGCATAATTAAATGGCACATGATCGATCTACGTTCCGAGTAGATGATCGTAGTATATTTATTTACTAAAAACCGATTTCCGGTGAGTGAGAAATAATTAGTTAAAGTTGGGTACTTGAAATATGGAGTTGTGGAAAGAGATAAACATTAAAAAGATGTTAATGCCTATACCACATTGTTTGTGGATGATAATTAAGACATTATATAAGTTATTACATCAGTGCATGTAATTAAAGAGATGTGCACTAGTGATGGGTTGCAAACCCCACACGCGCGCGCCACCGTCGCTCGCTCGGCCTCGGTCCCCGACCTTGGCCGTGAATTTGGATCTTGGCAATCGGTTCTTGGGTTGGTCTTTGGGCCTACCCTTAGCTCCCAAAGGACCAACGATTTCTCGGTCCAAAGAACGAGGCCCAATCGTTTGGGCCCACACGTGCACAAGGGGCTCGACCCGACGGGAGGACCCATTGGTCTCCCAACTAGAAGCTTCCACACCTCCATAACTCCCGTCATTATTGAACGTCATTATTGGACGTGAGGGAGTTACAATGTAACTGCCGCTATTACTGCCGTCATTATTGGACGGGAGGAAGTTACAACGTAACTGCAACGTAACCGCCGTCATTACTGCCGTCATTATTGGACGGGTGGGGGTTACTTGGTAACTGCCGTCATTATTAGACGGGATCCTCCATAAGTGGACTGTGCCTATAAATAGGACAGTCACTCCATGCATCCAAACACACAGAAATCTGCATTCTAGCATCCACATACTCTCTGCACTCATAATAGTCCAGAAGCACTGTTCTCGCCTCGTTTAAGTTCGCCGGAGCTCGTTGGTCTGCGGTGCTGCTACCTACGAGACGAAGCCGTTTTATCTTTGGGGACGACACGCCAAACCGAGAGCACTACCGGGGCGTATCTCGTCTTGCGGAAAGAGGATCCTCCTCGACTCGGCTATTTTCCTGGTTTCGTTACTATTGTAATTTCAATTCAGTTTCTTTTGTAATCTCATCTCCTACTTTCTGTTTCATTGTAACGCCCGTAAGCTTATATTCCAACAATCGCAAGACGAGATAAGCTTGCAACGTGGGAGTTTTGAACTTGTAAACTGAACTTAATATTTTCGAAACCTAATACCTTTGCTGGAGATGTCGACCGGTCCTGCGAACTCCACCGAGGCTGCCAACGCCGCTGCCGCTGCCTCTGCCGCCGCCGCTGCCGCCGCCTCTGCCGTGGCCGCATCAACCGTGGCACCCGCCACCTCTGCCGTTGCTGCCTCCACTTTTAGTGGTGGTCCTTTCGGTGGTTCAACACCACTTCCGTTCATGTTTGGTGCTAACCAAACAACTTTTGGAGGAGAAAGTTCCACGCAAGGAACGGTTGGCCAAACCTCGTTTGGGTCAACATTTGGTTCCACTTCGAGTGGTTCCATGGGGTCCATGTTTGGACAGAACGGTTGGGGCCTTTGGGATCAACGTGGTGAGCTATGACAACATAGCGGGTTCGGTGCCAATGCAGCCCCCCCGAGGGAAAATGCAATAGCCGAAATAGCCGAAATGTGGCAACACAAGATGATGTTCTACATCACGACTTTGGGCTTGGTCGATTTCCTGTGGGAAGAGCCACCTGCGCCGGCAGACAACGAGACCAGTTTCTGGGTGCATGCCGCGTATGACGATTGGCGCTATGGCGACTATCTTTGTAAACATTTCATTTTAGAAGGTTTAGAAGATAGTTTATACAATGTATACGCCAATGTAAAGACCTCCAAACCACTTTGGGAGGCACTAGAGAATAAGTACCGTAGTGATGATGTAATAGCTGAGTTCTTAGACTTTAAGATGATCGATGATAGATCGATCATGGATCAAGTGCAAGAATTCCAACTTATCTTGCATGAGTTGGAATCCGAAGGGATGAAAATGCCCGAAGCTTTCATCACTGCGGCGGTCATCGAGATGCTACCGCCAAGCTGGATGGACTTCAAGAGCTACCTTATGCAAAACAAAGAGGAGATGACTCTTGAAGCTCTCATGGTTAAGCTGCGTCTAGAATTTGACGTGAGGGAATGTATGACCAAGGTCGAAAACTCATCTCAAATCAAAGGCAACTTGTTGGAGAAAGGCGGTCCCTCCAACAACAAGCGTGCTCGCCCAAATGCTAAGGACAAAGGCGAAGCAAGATGCCAACGTTGTCGAGAAGGACTTCGACGATTGGAACGAGGATGACTTAGCGGCGGTTATCACCGAGGAGGTCAACCTTGTTGAAAACCAAGGTGCTTGGTTCATTGACACGGGCGCAACCGTGCATGTGTGCTCCGACAAGAGGCGCTTCTCTACCTACAAAGCTGTTGAAGGGAGAAAGCTAAGCATGGGTAACCAAGCGTCGTCGGAAGTTGCCGGAATGGGTGATGTGGTGCTCAAGCTTTCATCCGGCACAGAGATAACCTTGAAGGATGTGCTGCATGTCCCGGACATCCGCAAGAATCTCATCTCGGGGTCCATACTAGTTAATAAGAGCTTTAGACTAGTTTTTGAGTCCGAGAAAGTTGTTGTAACCAAGTTTGGAAAGTACCTTGGTACGGGTTTTCTCACCAATGGGCTTTTCAAGCTTAATGTTCAGCCTGTCAAGCGTGTAACTGGCAAACCTATCAATGAAAATGCTACTACTTCCTCTTACTTTGTTGAGTGTTGTGATTTATGGCATTGTAGATTAGGACATGTTAATCTAAATGCGATAAAAAGATTAGTAAATATGGATTTACTAAAAATAAACGAGTTTAACACTCAAAACAAATGTCAAATTTGTGTTGAAGCAAAAATGACGAAGTCTCCGTTTCATTCTGTGGAAAGGAGCACTAAACCTTTAGAACTAATCCACACCGACGTGTGTGATCTAAAGTTTGTGCAAACTCGAGATGGTAAGAAGTACTTTATCACTTTTATTGATGACTGCACAAGGTATTGCTATCTTTATCTTCTAAGAAGTAAAGATGAGGCTATTGAAGCTTTCAAGAACTTCAAAACAGAAGCCGAGAATCAACTTGGTAGTCGAATTAAGATGGTTCGAAGTGATAGAGGGGGAGAATATGTTGCTCCGTTTGAGGAATTATGCAACGCTAGTGGTATAATACATCAAACAACTGCTCCATATTCACCTCAATCTAATGGTGTTGCTGAACGCAAGAATCGAACTCTTAAGGAGATGATGAATGCCATGTTGATTAGTTCTGGGTTACCCCAGAACATGTGGGGGGAGGCTGTTCTATCAGCCAACTATATCCTCAATAAAATACCGCTCAAGGGAAGGGACGTCACTTCCTATGAGTTGTGGAAAGGCAGAAAGCCCTCATACAAATACCTTAAAGTGTGTGGGTGTTTAGCCAAGGTACAGGTGCCTCCACCCAAACAAGTTACAATCGGTTCTAAAACAATTGATTGTATCTTTATTGGGTATGCACTAAACAGCAATGCACATCGTTTTTTGGTTCACAAATCAGACATTCCAACAATGACTGTAGGAATGACGATGGAATCAAATAACGCTGTTTACTTTGAGAATATCTTTCCTTGTAAAGACAAGGGAAAAGAAGAAGCTAGTACAAGCAACGATACTAAAGAAGAAGCCACTAGTTCTGAACCTGTTGAGACAGTGCCCGAATCGCGAAAGCGACCAGGCCCTGACCTTGAAGTGTCAGAACCAAGACGTAGTAAACGAGGCATGATTGCCAAGGACTTTGGTCCAGAATATATCACCTTCATGCTAGATGAAGAACCTTCATCTATCAAAGTGGCGTTCTCTAGACCAGACGGACTACTCTGGAGGGAAGCAGTCCAGAGTGAAATTGATTCAATCATGCAAAACCACACTTGGGTGTTGGTTGATTTACCTGAAGGTTGTAAACCCTTAGGATGTAAATGGATCCTAAAAAGGAAATATAAAGCTGATGGATCAATAGACAAGTATAAGGCGCGCTTAGTCGTTAAAGGATTTAAGCAGCGTGAGGGGTACGATTTTTTCGATACCTATTCACCGGTGACGAGGATTACATCCATTCGAGTGCTTCTCGCGATTGCTGCTCTGCACAATCTTGAGATTCATCAAATAGATGTCAAAACTGCGTTCTTAAACGGTGATCTGGAAGAAGAAGTCTACATGGAGCAACCTGAAGGGTTTGTAGTACCTGGACAAGAGAAAAAGGTATGCAAACTAGTAAAGTCTCTTTATGGACTAAAACAAGCGCCGCTGCAATGGCACTTGAAATTTGACAATGTCATGTTGTCAAATGGTTTCAAAATCAACGAATGTGACAAATGTGTCTACATCAAGAACACCAATAACGGGTACGTTATGATGTGTCTCTATGTAGACGACATGTTGATTATGGGAAGCAACAATCGTATCATTGTTGATACAAAGAACATGTTAAAAATGAATTTTGACATGAAAGACATGGGGTTAGCTGACGTGATCCTTGGAATGAAAATTCTCAGGACCACTGATGGAATAACTTTGACACAATCTCATTACATTGAGAAAGTGTTCAAAAGGTTTAATGCGTTTGACAAATCGCCTGTAAAAACCCCATTAGAACTCAACGTTCACATGAAGAAGAACATGGGTGAACCTGTCGCACAGGAATAATATGCAAGGATCATTGGGTGCCTTATGTATATTACAAATTGCACTCGACCTGACCTTGCATGCCCAGTGAACAAATTGAGTCGTTATACAAGCAATCCAAGTAAAGAACACTGGAAAGCACTTGAGAGAGTTTTGAGATACTTAAAGTATACTCTAAATTTTGGAATACACTACACGAGATACCCCCTGGTACTTGAAGGGTACTGTGATGCTAACTGGATATCCGACGCGAAGGACTCGTTATCAACGAGTGGTTACATGTTCACTATAGGGGGAGGAGCAATCTCGTGGAGGTCTACAAAACAGACATGTATAGCTAGATCCACCATGGAATCAGAGTTCATCGCTTTAGACAAAGCAGTTGAAGAAGCCGAATGGCTACGAAACTTTTTGGAAGATATTCCATGTTGGTCAAAACCCGTGCCGCCCGTCATGATAAACCGCGACAACCAAGCAGCTATTGGTAGGGCGCAAAGTGGGTTGTACAATGGTAAGTCTCGACACATACGTCGACGACATAATACCGTAAGACATTTGATCGAAAGTGGAGTTATCTCAATTGACTACATAAAGTCAATAGATAATTTGGCCGATCCACTCACTAAAGCTTTGAATCGAGATCAAATGTATAAATTGCTAGAGGGAATGGGTGTAAAATCCACAAAATAAGGATGATTATAGTGGTAACCCAACCATGATGACTGGAGATCCCAAGAACGTGGTTCAATGGGAAAACTAAGCTATAAGATTCCAAGTAGAACACTCAACTACTTGTATTCCCTAGAGAGCAACTGAGTGTTGAAACCTGCTCAGTGGTAAGGTTAAGTCTTTGACTTTTAATGATTCCTAAACACCTCAGGGAGGTTGAGTATAGCAGGATACTCGGGAAAGAATCACCTATATAAGTGAGATGTGGGGGCCGCATCGACCTAACACTTATGAATCCAAAGAGCTGTCCAAGGCCCGCAAAGGACAAAAACGTGAGAACGAAATGAGGTTGAGGCGTTAGTGTGTTAATATTGTTGTCTCGGTATACACTAAGGAGAAATGGTTCAAAGACATCAAGTTCTACCAATTCACCAGTATATCCGATAGTATTAACTAAGGATGGTTCAAGGCCGCAAACCACCTATTCTAATGCACTAAGGTCTCTTGAGAACAGAGCTTGTGTCTGCATTTGCATTTGGCTATTTCCACTCATGTGGGGGATTGTTGGAAATTGGTTGTGAGTAACCAATGTTTGATAATTTTCGAGTACCGAAAACATTTAATTTAGCATAATTAAATGGCACAGGATCGATCTACGTTCCGAGTAGATGATCGTAGTATATTTATTTACTCAAAACCGATTTCCGGTGAGTGAGAAATAATTAATTAAAGTTGGGTACTTGAAATATGGAGTTGTGGAAAGAGATAAACATTAAAAAGATGTTAATGCCTATACCACATTGTTTGTGGATGATAATTAAAACATTATATAAGTTATTACATCAGTGCATGCAATTAAAGAGATGTGCACTAGTGATGGGTTGCAAAGCCCACACGCGCGCGCCACCGTCGCTCGCTCGGCCTCGGTCCCCGACCTCGGCCGTGAATTTGGATCTTGGCAATCGGTTCTTGGGTTGGTCTTTGGGCCTACCCTTAGCTCCCAAAGGACCAACGATTTCTCGGTCCAAAGAACGAGGCCCAATCGTTTGGGCCCACACGTGCACAAGGGGCTCGACCCGACGGGAGGACCCATTGGTCTCCCAACTAGAAGCTTCCACACCTCCATAACTCCCGTCATTATTGAACGTCATTATTGGACGTGAGGGAGTTACAATGTAACTGCCGCTATTACTGCCGTCATTATTGGACGGGAGGAAGTTACAACGTAACTGCAACGTAACCGCCGTCATTACTGCCGTCATTATTGGACGGGTGGGGGTTACTTGGTAACTGCCGTCATTATTAGACGGGATCCTCCATAAGTGGACTGTGCCTATAAATAGGACAGTCACTCCATGCATCCAAACACACAGAAATCTGCATTCTAGCATCCACATACTCTCTGCACTCATATAGTCCAGAAGCACTGTTCTCGCCTCGTTTAAGTTCGCCGGAGCTCGTTGGTCTGCGGTGCTGCTACCTACGAGACGAAGCCGTTTTATCTTTGGGGACGACACGCCAAACCGAGAGCACTACCGGGGTGTATCTCGTCTTGCGGAAAGAGGATCCTCCTCGACTCGGCTATTTTCCTGGTTTCGTTACTATTGTAATTTCAATACAGTTTCTTTTGTAATCTCATCTCCTACTTTCTGTTTCATTGTAACGCCCGCAAGCTTATATTCCAACACGTATATTAGAGTAGCTTTATTGATTGAATTATTTGATTTATGCATTAATTATTTTAGGGAGAACTTCAAAGTGGACAACAAATTGCAGTGAAAAGATTGTCAAGGAATTCAGGGCAAGGAGAATTGGAGTTTAAGAACGAAGTGGTGTTAATGGCGAAGCTTCAACACAGAAATTTGGTAAGGTTGTTGGGATTCTCACTACAAGGAACAGAGAGGCTTCTCGTATATGAATTTGTCCATAATGGGAGCCTAGATTGCTTTATTTTTGGTAAAATTTTCTTCCTCTATTACGTCGTGTGAGTATTTATTTCGCTATTATAAAGATAAAAATAATAACAAAAAAATTAGTAATAATAATAATAATAATAATAATAGCTACTCCCTCCGTCCGCCAAAAGTAGACCACTTTGGTTGGGCACGAGATTTAATAAAATTGGTGATGATTTTGATGTAGTGGAGAAAGGGTCCCACCACTTTATGAGATGTGTGGTTGAGATTGAATTTGGGGTGAGTTTTTTTTGTAAATAAAGAGTGTTTGTAAGGATAAAAAATTAAAGAGGGCGGTGGGACCATTTCCATAAGAGGAAAGTGGTCTACTCTTTGCGGACGCCCAATATAGTAAAAGTGGTCTACTTTTGGCGGATAGAGGGAGTATTTCATTAATTGAAAGTGAATTTTTGGTCGTGTGAATTATTTTTAATATTCACAACTAAAATTTTGATGGTTATCGATTGTACATAAACTTGGCTCAATTCAACTAATAAATTTTGCGGTGAACTGATCAATTCAAGACTAAAAAAATTTGTGGTTGTTCATTACTTCTTCTGTTTCATTATTTTTAGGCAAAAAAATTAAGAAAAATATAGTTAATTTATAAAGTGATTTCAACGAAGATATTTAAGAGTTATTATGAGTGAGGTTGTGTATAAATTCAGCTGAGCCCAGAGTTAACAATATTTTACATAGTTAATTTTTATACTAAAAAAATATGAGATATTACTAGTGGGACGTTCCAATATAGTAATTGGGACATTAATAGTAGAACATAGAGAGTATTATAATAATAAGGGTAAAATTGGAATTACGATTATTGCTATCTTTTTTTACTTTATTGGTAATTTTTTATCTTACAATAAAATATTTTATTAGTTTACATCCTTATGCTATTACCTAGAAATTAATCAGCATGGTTGTATACATGTGTTGCTGAGAAATAGATCCCGTGAAACGTTTGCTTATTGATTGGGAGAGTCGGTACAAAATCATAAAGGGCATCGCCAAGGGACTTGTTTATCTTCACGAAGATTCTCCTCAACGTATAATTCATCGTGATCTCAAGGCTAGCAACATACTCTTAGACACAGACAACAACCCTAAAATCTCCGATTTCGGTATGGCAAGATTGTTTGAACAAGATGAAACAGGAGGAAATACAGGCAGAATTGTTGGAACCTAGTAAGTGAATTTATCAAATCAAATTATCTAACTTAATTTGTAAAATCAAATATCTGAGCAAAAAATGATCATGTGCATGAAATGGCAGTGGATACATGGCACCTGAATATGCACAGAACGGGAATTTCTCGATTAAATCAGACGTCTTTAGCTTTGGAGTGTTGATGCTGGAGATTATCAGCGGACAGAGTAACAACTCTTTCAAGAATGTGGAAAATGGAGAGAACGTAGAATACATGCTTAGTTTCGTAAGTTCAAAACTCTCATCACTTAGATTCCATCTTTCATCTAATTTTGATTTTGTATGTCAACTAAAAGTTTACCTTCAAATACACATACTTTCAATTAACTTGATTTTTAGCATGGTTGTTAATTTGCGGTAAATTAATGCCATCGTGGCTAGCTGAAGTGGCAAATGAATGTAGTTTAGCTGAAATGATATAGAAATCCAACTACATCGTTTAATACATCAGACCATGTAGAGATTTCAGATATGTTTACCTCTGTATTAATTTGAGGGTAAATAATAACGGTGTGAAAAATCGAAACAATTGAAAGCTTGTATATTTGAAGATAGAATTTTAAATTCATGTGCAGAAATAAATTTTACGAAAATTCATGTATTTAGGGGCAATTACTCTTATTGTTAAAGACATATTTATCCCACATCAACTTGGTAAAAATATGCAGGCATGGAGGAATTGGTGCGCGGGAAGAGGGAAGAAGATGATTGATCCTGCGTTGATGTCTACTTCGGGCTCGTTGCGTGATATGCTGAAATGCATTCATATCGGTTTGATGTGCGTTCAACAAAATACAAGTGATAGGCCAACAATGGCTTCGGTTGTGGTCATGCTTCATAGCTTCTCTGTCACTTTTCCGGTGCCTTCGCAGCCAGCATATTTCGTACCTGGGGGCGTAGAGGAGATGAGTAGATCTTTAGCGATTAAACCTACTGAGATTTCCAAAAATGAAGCTTCCATCACTGAGTTATATCCACGTTAAACATGCGCTTTGATGTTTTATTTATACAACACATACTTGTATATGCATTAATCACCGTGTTCGCAATTGTTTCACATATCTTACAACTTTCATGCATTTACTAGTTTGTAACTTCGTGCAATTTCGACGAAATATCACACTACATTATAATTTATTAGTAGATAATATAAAAATCAATTTAAACATGGTTAGTCTTCTACCATCTATAGCATTAGTCGTGGTGAAACATGAATCAAAATGATGGTACCCGTACTGGGTTGCCACCAGTTCATGAACTGCCGGTTCTGAGCCCGAACCAGCGGTTCAGGGTCGAAAAAAAGTTGAACCTTAACCGGCCTGTCTGTTCTATTGAAGGGCAAGTTTTCGGGCCCTAAACCGCCGATTCCGGGCGAGGCCAAAAACCAGCGGTTTTCGGGCCGAAAATCGGAGGTTTTCGGGCTTTTTCTATTTTGTTTTTAAATATTTTTTTGTATTCTATTTTATGAAATTAAAAGATTTGTGTTGAAATTTCAAAATTTTTTACTTTACAAGTGTTGAATTTTTTTAAAATTACTTAACTTAATAACTTATAATTTATAAATATATGTTGTGTTTTTAAAATTTTGTAATTACTCAACTTAAATAATTTTGAAATTACTCAACTTAAAAATCTTAAATAATATAATAACTTACAAGTGACAATCAAAATAATTCTTATTCTTTATGTGTGGAAATTAATTTATAATAAGCTATAAACTTGTAATACTTTTTAGGGTTAAGGTACAGATACCCCCCTAAACATGACCCCTCTAGAACGTATACCCCCCATTCTCCAACTTGGTACAAATTGCCCCCCAAACTCGACGGATAGTATACAATTAACTCCAGCCCACAGACGGACGTTAGACGCCGTCCAGAAAATAATTTTTTTTATTAAATGCGGGGCCCACCGAGCAATGGCTATCAATGGTTTTCAAATTAGAAATTGTGGTTGAAATACTAAGAACCCTAATTTACGATCTCATTTCAGATTCTTGGCGAGAAATTGAAGGAAATTTCTCGAATTTGCGCAGGGTTTAACATGGTTTATTGAAATCGAGCAAGTACACATGAGTGTTAACTCTGGATTCGGGTGTAGCTCATCGCGAGCTCGACGACAGATGTGAACTGAGAATGGGAGTGATTACGTTTGTTGTCTTTGCGAATTTGAAGGCAAGCGACTTAAAGCTCCAAGAATGACCTCGTGGACAGAAGACAACCCAGGGAGAAGGTTCTATGGGTGTATAAATTGGAAGGTATTTCACTAAATTTTGAACTTTGTATTGGCGACACTCTTTTTGAAATTTCTATACATTTTTTATTCCCTTGTAGACGAAGAACTGTGGTTTTTTCGATTGGGACGACGAGCCAATGTGTGAGAGGGCAAGAGATGTTATAAACATGTTGAAGAATGAAAATATGAAGCTCTTGAAGATCCATCAAAGTTTGGCCCCATCTATGGACGTGAAAACTGAAATTGATTATCTTTGGAGTGTATTGGAAGTGTTGAAGGAAGAATGCAGTAGGGTTAGAAGGAAAAATACACTTGTGATTTTGATTTTGATTTTCTCTTGGTTGTTGCTAGTGTATGTAGTTGTAGCATGAAGAAAAACCTTTTTGTGTTGCTCTTTTTTATGCTCATTGATGTTGTATCATCCATTGAGCAATGAAGGAAATTAGCAACCTTCAAGTTCTTGTATTTGTGTTTGTTACAATGATTTGATGGAATGAATTTGCAAATTTTAGTGTAATCTCTATTTGTGCAGTTTATACACATGTGCAATTTATCCAAACTAAAAGATAACTTCAAATGTAAATCACAACTGAAATTCAAACAAATTGAACTAGTATTGTACCAACTGAATTCATAACACAAGCTCCCAAAAACATCACAAAATTCATAACAATTGAGGCTCCCAAAAAACTTCACAAATTGTTTCCAAATTCACAAGTTTGTACCAACTGAAATCATAACACCCTGTTCTATCACAAGACCAAAAGTTTGTAACACCTTGTTCTATCACATCACAAGTTTGTTATGTTCTATCACAACACCAAAAGATGAATATTATGTCAACCCGTAGTGGTGAATCCAAGTGTTGAGATGATATTCTTCCACCTAGGTGATCTCCTTAGTATCTGTGCTTGCTGGTCATCTGCCTTCTTCCATTTGGGTGCCTTGAATGGCTTGATTTTTTCCTTCTTCACTTGTGTTGGGCCAGGTTCTTCAGTGCTTTGTCTCTGCCTTTTTTCTTTTCTTATCTTAGATTCATTTGGTATAGGGAATCTGGTCTGTGGATCAGTTTCTCTTGGGTTCCCTTCATCTATGACAATAGATGAGGATCTTCCACTCTGTGTTAACATGCAATAGCTTTACATTTTAGCCAATTGAACTAGTATGGAGATAGACAATAAATTACATATACTTACCAATAGAAGTTGTTTTCCAGTCTTCTCATTCACATACAAACCTACTCCTGAGTTTGATCTTTTTCTGCCACTCTTCTTTGTTGGCTTGGATGATGTTGAAGCTTGTGATTCCTTGATCAGCTGCAAAAGAATCACAGAATGTTAGTTAATTCACAAATAAATATTGGAATGCAGTTTAGATTGATACATGTGAAGGCCTTTGAGGGCAGCTATCTTTCTTGTGTGACATACTCCCACAGACACTGCAGTGTTGCACTTTACCCTTTCTTGAGAGCTTGTGCTTCAGTTTAGGCTCATTTGTAGCTCTAACCCTGTTTTTCTTGGGCCTTCCAACCTTCTTCTCCACAGGTGGAGGCTCAATTGCATCATCCTCATTCATATTCCAAAATTTAACTCTAAGTATAGGTTGTATGGTATGTTTACAACACTTCAAATAGGTATCCCTAGTATACCAGTGACTCATCACAGAGAGTGGGTCCATGGAGCCTGAATAGAAAGCTGCTATTGCATGAGGGCATGGAATACCTGTTAATTCCCATACCCTGCATGTACACATCCTCCTATCAACAAATACAATGTGTTTGTCCTCTCCATCACTGACCTCATACCCACTGTCTCCATTCAAGAGCACATTGCATTCAATTGAAAGTTGTTTGTTTTCTTCATATTGCTTCATTGCATTTGGACACCAAATACTTTTCCAACCATTAACAACTGACCTCCTATCTCTAATCCTAGACATAACCATCACTCTAATATTTTCAAGCATAGAGATTATGGGTTTGTGCCTAGCTTCAGATATGTTTGCATTAAAGGATTCAGAAATATTGTTATCAACCATAAAAGTAGAGCACCTGGGGGATTGGAAGGCTCTGCACCAGTTTTCAACTGGATAGTGCATGAGATCATATGTTGCTTTTTTGTTGATAGCACTGATAGTGCATGAGATCATATGTTGCTTTTTTGTTGATAGCACTGATTTTAGCAAGGTTCAGTTTGAACTCTTGATGGTAAGAGCTCCACGCAGCTATCCAGAATCTCTTCTTGAGCTCTTCCCCCCTCCACTTCTTGCTCCAGTTTGCATAAATATGGCGAGCACACCATCGATGCTCGGTTTGTGGAGTAATTTCTTTGATAGCTTCCATCAGCCCCTGTGAGAAAGTATGAAGTTAAATTACACACAATCAAAGAATCACCAATATGATACTGTAACCTCATCTCCCTCACCTAATTCCAGCCCCTGCTTCAACCAATTCATGAACCATCTCCAATTATTTTTGTTTTCCTTGTTCACCACTGCCCATGCAATGGGAACAATTCCCTCATTGCCATCTTTTCCAACTGTTGTTAAAAGACAGCCAAAGGTGGCTCCTTTCAAATGGCAACCATCCAATGATATCAGTTTTCTACAACCTCCCAACCAGTTCAATCTACACGGCTCAAGCATGACAAAGAGTCTTTTAAAAACTCTCTTTCCAGCTTGCAATTGTTCTGTAGATAACTGGAGCTCTAACCTACTTCCTGGCATACACTCATTGACCTTCTCAATGTAGGCACAAAGCCTACTGAACTCTTCCTTGTAGCTCCCCTCCAGATTGCATATGATTTCATTCTTTGCCCTCTTGCATTTGGCTAAACTAACATGCAATTTCAGATGGTCTTTCACATGACCTTGCATGTCCTTGGAGGTGTATTTTGGGTTCCTATAAACTGCTTGCTTGAAATACTTAGCCAAGTATCCCTGACTAGCACTAGGTACCTCCCTATGCTTGCAACATGTATGCTCTAGAATAAGAGTCTTAATCACCAAACCCTCAGCATCACCATCCTTGGACACATGCATGAGAAAGGGACACTCTTTCTCATTCATACATATGACCCTTATCCTAGTTTTCTCATTTTTTACAAATTTTATTTTGTAACCAAACTTCACACCATATGAATTGATGGCCTCTCTAGCTTCCTTTGCCCCAGCAAAGGTCAGCCCCAACTGAAATCTACCCTCCTCCCCATCCTCTACAGTAACTATCACTTGCTACTTCTTGCTCATCAACCTCACTCTCACTTAAATGACCAATGTAAACTGATCACTAATTTCTTAGCAACTAAACAGTGTAATCGTAGCACAGAAACAACAAGTCGAGTATCGTATCCACAGGGACTATTATAACGAATCACTCTAAGTAATCCCAAGTAAACTCTAGTAGTATTCAGGCAAACTCCAATAAGAATGAAGAATAAAACTAAAATCAAAATAAAGCAAATAAAATAGGATAAAAACTCAAATAATTAAAGACTCTGACCCTAGGGATGTACTTTTACTAATCAATTACATGCATTTAATCTATTGATTCAATTACCAATTTAATCCAACCCTGATAAAAGATCACAGAACTATTCACAAGCTTCTCTAACGAACACCTATGAACGTAGATTAATTTACCCCTTTTCACATTCAAGACTCCAAGGAATAAATTAACTCCAAAATGCACACAAAGAATAGCTTCATATAGCTTCACCTGTCGCATTCAAGACTCAAGGCTAACACTATATCATGCATTCCTGAATCGGCTGAACAATTATCGCATTCAAGACTCAAACTGAATAGCTAGACATGTAAATTACTGATCAGATAATTCACAAGAAAATAGGCACCAGGAATCATGAATCACAAGTTGGAAGGCAAATTGATAGCAATAAATCATACACACATAATTAATCAGCTATGTACAAACCTTAGATTCAGATTAACGAATTAGCCAGACATCGTAAAATAAAACATAAACATAGTAAATAAAAGAACAATTGCAAAAACTAAATTATATAAAATCGTAGTAATTGAATGTAACAGCTCGAATCTTCACTCTCGCCGAGATTAAAATCTAGTGCTCTAGGAATTAAAAAGCAATGAAAACTAAAGCTATGAAACTCAAAAATAAAAGTTGGGAACCCTAGATAGGTTAAAAGAGGACCTATTTATAGTCTTAGGGTAAAAAAATAGTTTAAAAATCAAAAATAACAAAGAAGAACGTAAAAACGCGGAAGGCTAAAAACACGCGGCCAAAACGGCGGCCCGTTCGGCGATCGCCGAACAGGTCGCCGAATTTGGTCTTAAAACCGCCCAAAAACGGCGGTCGCCGTTTTTTCTCCATCAAGTATAAATCCGATCCAGGGATTTCGGCGGCCAACTCCTTTGACCGTCGAATTGCCTCTTTTCGTCCTGACTTCAGAATCTTCGTATTTTCTCGATTTTTGGGCTTGATTCTCTCAAAACTCTTCTCTTTAACATGTTCCTTACACTCCATGCTCCAGTACCACTCATTTCTGCATCAAAACAGTCAAAACTACACCTGACCGTGAAATCATGAAATAATAGCCAATGAACTCCAAATGATAATAAAACGGGCGTAAAATCGACTTAAACCGCAGAATATAAACCATAAAAACCATGCAAAATGAGTGTTTATCAACCCCCCAAACTTAAGATGCTGCTCGTCCTCGAACAACGAGAAGAACAAAATAATAAACACGAATGGGTAAGATGATTGGATCTTCGATGCCTCAGAAAAATAAAACTTTTGAATTCCCTCAAATCCTCAACACATGAACACAATAATTACCAACAAGCACAATCAATGGCAAATTCAACCTTGACATTCCAACAATTGACTCTCAAGATAAAAGTGTTTCACTCAACTCACAATTGATGGAAAAGGACGTGTATCTCTCATCGACACTCATGCAATGTAGATTACTTACCATAGGCTTGCCAATCGTCTCAAGTCTCCATTGCTAAAAGTGTGCCAAGGATAAGATCAAATAGGTCTTTATATCGGGTTCTAATGTAGGGACATTGGATTAGGTGGGGAAATTTGGCTAAGTGACTCAAATTAAATTGATTACACCAACCTTATGACTTCACCATTCAAGCATGGAATAAATTCCATCTTCCACCTAACAACATCTCCATAATCACCACAAACCAAGGGATATAATCATCATAAATCAAAACTAGACATTCTTTTATGCTCTCACTTTTCTAGTAACACACAAAGTCGACTATCCATGAGATTTTCAATTATACACTCGACTTTCTCAACCAACTTTCATCAATTTTTTTTAAGAGCTTATAAGAATGACTAGTATCATGTTTCACCCCTTATTTCAATCAACCCACAGCCACTACCACACAACGATCCCCATATACTCCATCGCCCCCTATCATCCGGTTAAAGAATCAAAGCTTAAGAAGGCTCAAACACGGTTAACAAGGAAATAATGTTTTCAGGAAAGTGTTTGGGATATACGTGGCTCATGAACGATGGCCTAAAATCATCTCAAACTCTTGGGCACAACAAGCAATCTCAACCAAGACCCTATGGCAAGTTCTAAAAGTGCACTACATGCATGACAACACTAAAAAACAAAGAACAAACTGCAAATATGGGCAGTTAAGGCTCAATTCCTCACAAGCTTGTTCAACGTCAAAAGTCAAGGTAAAAATATACTCATCAATTACACACGTCAGTTCAAATCATGTCACAATATCAAGAAAAATTGGAAATTGCCTTCTTTTTCGTAGAAATCCTCATAGACACCTTACCAACAACTAACTGGAGCACTAAACATTCAAAAAGCAACGAAACTATGGAATATGTATGAGAATATTCAATTTAGTTACAGGCCCAAAAATAAAAGACTATGAATACCTCTTCAAAACAGCAAAAAGAACAAAAATATACTAGGCTAAAAATGCAAACCATAACCAATCTCCATCCCCCTCCCCCAAACTTATTAAGGAGCGAATGCTCAAAAATAAGTTTGGAGGGAAAAATAGATAAAGGTTATGGTGAGCATACTTACAAAGCACTCAAGATGGCGGTCCTCTCTGTCTCCTCCGGAACTCCTGAAACTGTCGTAGGAGTTCCTCCTGCATCGCCATCTGCCTAGCATACTCCTGTTGCTGCCTCTCCATCTCTGCTCGCTGCCAAGCCTCAAAAGTCGCCTGCTGACCAAACTCCACCCGTGCATATGTCTCAAAAGCGCCAAAATGAGCAAACTGCTCACGCTGATAAGCATCCATAGCTTGCTGCTACAGGTGAACCGCCGTGACGTCTGTGCGCATAACAGTGAGCTGCGCCTCTTGTTGCTCGGCAAAGGCTTGCAACTGCTGCATCCTCTCGGTGAGCTCAGTAACATCAAAATGAGCTCCCTGTCTCCATTGTGCTCCTGTTGCTGCCGCTGCGGGCTCCTCTTGCTCTTCTTCCTCCTCATTCACATGCTGAGGGACCTGCTCATCGGCCTGCTCACCCGCTATAGCCCTCACATGAGCGCCTGTATTCATCAGCCAATTTTGGGTCTCAAAGCGTCCGCCCACGCGGGTGAGAGTCGGGTTCAGCAGCGGGAAGTGGTCACCTTCACTTTGCACCAACTTAAATGGTGGTTGGGCCCTCGACAAAAATCTCATTCGAACCATTCGGTGACCATTGAGCAGATTATCACCCGCTAAAGATTCCAAATCAGCAACTGCGGGACAAACGTGGCGTGCGAGGGGTGTAAGCATCCCTCTAATCGTGATCACTCCTGCATTGGCCTTTGATGCCTTGAACAACTGCTTGAGGCGGATTTGGGTTAAATTCATTGGTGTGCGTGTGAGCATCCCCTAAATGATAAACAGCTCGTGCTGCGTCACGTGGCTGTTGTCCTTCCTAGCAAGCACCGTATAAGCCAGAATGCGGTGCGTCATCCTTAAGACAGGATTCCGAATGTCCGCTGCATTTGATGTCCCCGACACAAATGGACCGGCGCTTGGCAGAGCTATTTCTCTCCAGAAAGATGCAGCGTTGAACTCTGTACCAATCGAATGCATGGTGTAGCCTCCCACTCTGCAATTAAGCGTCGTGGTGATCTCAGTCACCGGGATATCACCCTCCCAAATATTGTTAAGCTGGAATAAGATCCTGCTTGGTCTGGATTGATTGAAGACCGACTGATCCAACGTGCTTAGGATCTCCAAAGTTGCTTGTTCATAGGTGGGCCATCCACCATTGAAGATGTAGGTCCACCCAACATGGTAGAATAGATAACGGACGTCATTATAGATTCCCATTGCCCTTAGAAGGTCATGATCGGCATAGCGTGTTATCTCGATCCCCTTCCTTGCAAGCTTTTGAAACCGAATCCGGTCATCGTCAGAAATGAGGGATACCCCATGAAACTCGGGGTCCTCACGTGTGTACTCGGCCGGTTGGCGGGAGCTTGAAGCACCGGTAGCTCTACGTTTCTTGGGCGCCATTGTACCTATAATTAACTGCTAGTTAGCAACCATTTATCACTCTATATGATTTTAAAACAGGTTAAACTAGCACCACCTATCCATCCCCCTTGACAATCTCAACTTCCTTTATGCTCATAATCCCCCATATCATGCTTAATCTTCCCAAAAATACAAAGTCTCATGGATTTTATCAATGCCACAGTCAACATCACATATAATCATCAAACAAAGACCAAGCAAAAGCAAAGCAAAGATAAGAACCCCTTCAGACTTAACAATTCTAGCACTAGCATGCTCTTTTGGATTCAACCAACTTCATCATCACCAACAAGTATATATCAATAAGCTCAAACACCAACACTAAGCATACGACTCAAACTCCTTAAATAATTAAGTTCACAACATTGTTCTAGCATAAACCTTAGCTCTACTAAACCATCAAAATTCCACATTCAAACCAAAGAAATCGTAGTAGTAGCATAGGAATAACACTAAATCAAGAGTTAGAAACACATACCTTGAAGATTTAGGAGCAAAATTCGAAAATTCTAAATTTCTTGAGCAAAACCCCCAAAATCGTGAATCTCCCAATGTGGTGGATGAAAACTTCGAAGTAATCGGATGGAATGGAAGCTAATGATGTGGGTAGTAAATGTATGGAAGGGATTGAGAAGATTCAAAGCCGTTTGGGAGTAATCTGAAGATGAAAATTCGAAATTTTCGCCACTATATGTGCTGAGTGTGTGTTTTGGGTGTAAAGTATGAAAAATGGGGTAAAAATCAGCAATTAAAACATACCTGGACAACTCGGCGATCGCCGAGTTGGTTGCCGTTTTTCAAAAAAATTTAGAACAAATTCGGCGGTCGCCGAATTCCAACCACCAGGCGTAATTTCTGTTCAGGGAATTCGGCGCCCAACTCGGTGATCGCCGAGTTGGTCGCCGAATTTGACGGCCATAATTCTGCATTCGGCGACCTACTGGAGCTTGGTCGCCGTTTTTTGATTTTTACCCCCTTTTTTTTAACTGCAAAAATGAAAAACACTAGGGAAAACATCAAAAACGAAAATAAATTAACAAGGCAAAATTAACAAAAACGAGAAGAAAACAACGACAAAAAGAAAACAAAGAAAAACAAGCAAAAACTAACAAAGCAATTAAAATTGGGTTACCTCCCAACAAGTGCTAAAATTAACGTCTATAGCTTGACGATACCTCACAATTATGGATCAATGAAGTTAACCACTTCCACGTTGTGGTCTATCTCTGCCTTGTAATACGGTTTAAGATGATGGCCATTAACAGTGAAAGTGGATCCATTCGACGCAAGCAATTCATAAGTCCCATTCCGATTGCTCTTGTGAACCACATATGGACCTCTCCATTTAGACTGCAGCTTGCTAGGAAATAACCGAAGCTTAGAATCATACAAGAGTACCTCATGTCCCAGCTTGAATTCCTTAGTACGGATGCTCAAATCATGGAACTTCTTTTCTCTTTCCTTGTAGATACGAGAACTCTCATAAGCTTTATTCCTCCACTCATCCAACTCCGTCAACAAATCTCGCATTGTATGACCGGCCTCCTTAAACTCCAAATTGATTCTCCTCGTCGCCCAATATGCCTTGTGCTCAATCTCAACAGGTAAATGACAAGATTTGCCAAAAACAAGTTGATAGGGAGACATACCAATTGGAGTCTTGTAAGCAGTGCGATACGCCCAAAGAGCATCATCCAAGTGCTTTGCCCAATCTTTCCTGTTTGCAACGCTCTTCTCCAAAATCTGCTTGATCTCTCGATTGGCCAACTCCGCCTGCCCATTAGCTTGAGGATGATATGGAGTCGTCACCTTGTGCTTTACTCCATACTTCGCCAAAACGCTTGCTAGCAACTTGTTGTTGAAATGCGACCCCCCATCACTAAGCAACGCTCTCGGTGCTCCGAACCGAGTCAAAATATTATTTTGCAAGAATTTAATGACTACCTTGGAATCATTGGTGATAGTTGGGATCGCCTCCACCCATCTAGACACATACTCCACAGCAAGCAAAATATAGGAAAAAGCACATGAAGGAGGAAAAGGACCCATGAAGTCAATTCCCCAAACATCAAACAGCTCCACCTCTACAATAATATTTTGTGGCATCTCATCCCGCTTGGTAATATTGCCCATGCGCTGGCATCGATCACAAGACTTCACAAAAGCATGGCAATCTTGAAAAATTGAAGGCCAATAAAATCCACTATGGTTTACCTTCATGGCAGTGCGGTTGTATCACAGCCCGCTACCCTTAATGACAATTTAGCCGGAATTATGACTTGGGATGAGGATTAATGAGTGGGAACGGATATGGACAATTACTTAACATTAGAGTATATGGAAATGTCACTTATAGATAAAATTCTAGGATCATATATGATCATTTGGATACTTATAAAACATACACATAAAGGAGAACTGGTTAAGGTGGGTTACCCAATAACACGTGTCACAACTTCATAACATAGAGTTATCCTAATCAAAGTGTTTTGCAGCGGAAAACGTGTGAGATATACATATGAAGATGTATACTCAAGGTTACATTTCTTGAAATGTCAAAGGAACACCCGCTCAACACCATTCCATTTCATCAGCTGCTCAACCTGCACATTTAGAAATACATGCAGGGCTGAGTATAAAAATACTCAGTGGACATATGCCGAAAATACATTCATGCATAACATATATATAAATTGAACTGCCAACAGTAACACACAGGGGTTTTCTTGAAAGTACTGTGCTTACTAAAACATTTCTTTCATTTTCATAAAGTCGATCGGCCGATCATTTTCCTTCATATGATCCATATCTGTTCCTTTCTGTCACGCGCCGGGAAGGAGGCCTCTTTAGCACGGACACCAAGACCGGTCGCAAGCGACTCGCGGTCTCCATGAGTGTACACGTTAACCCTAGCTAGCGACCTTTGTCTAGCATAGGATCCCAATTGGATTTCCTTTAAAGTTGGCGAACCAACACAAATAGGATACATACGTAAAATATAAACATTTTTGGCAGTCAGTCATTTCATTTCATAAATATTTTCATTTTCATAAATATTTCATTTATCATTTTGGGCATAATAATAAACTTAAATTAACAGTTAAAATCATCTCATGCATATATTCGTATAAGAGGCCTACGACACGCAGGGGATCTCTATATACGTATAGTAAAAGTAATTCCCACCTCAAACGTTCTTAAGCTAGCGTGGAGTCGCTTCTTCTTCGGCATCACTTCCTGTCGCCCGGACCTTTATTGATGAAGAGTCGGTAAGTTCGTGAAGAAAATTGTCACAAGACAAAGTCTAATTCTACGTGCTTAGGGTATCTTTTAGTGTTTTAGGGTTCTAGCATCCATAAGTCGTTTCGATTAAAACAATCAAAAACCAACATAACATCGACTAACCACATAATATCACGTAACCACATAACAAACGAAATAAAAGAATTCAACATCCTTAAACTTAATATCATTTAGAAATTCACATGTTCACATAAGAGATAATAATCATGCACCATCTTATAACATTCTATACATTTCATTTCCATAGTAAATAAATACGAAATTCCATTATTCATTTATAAATGACTTGAATAAGCATTTTAAACTCCATTAAAATGGAATTAATTAAAACATTTTAATCCTTTTAAAAAAAATCCATACTCATAAAGCCTTAACTCATGCTCTATCTCATATTCTATCTCCTTACTCAACTCTATATAAACTCTCCACTCATCTCAAATCCTTTAGTTCAAGGATTGGTTTCAAGAAAATCATGGTTCTAAGTCTCGATTTATCTCTCATATAAGGCTCGTCTAATCTCATTCAAACACATAGGCAACACAATCACATAAGGCACATAAGAATCACAATCAAACATCATTAAAACATGCTCTGTTTTTACACTGATTTCAAAATTTAATTTGTTCTGACTCCAACATCTCCTGGACTCGAGAATCATACCGAAAGAAAGATATTCGAGTCTAGTTTCATATAAAAAAAAGTAGAGTCAAAAACTCCAAGTGGTTTGAGAGATATGATGTTTTCACCACGATCTACCATATTCGGCAGTTTTGAGCAATCGAAAACTTGGATTTTTGAAAAATAGTAAACATTGTCAAACTGGGCTCAACTTTGGTGGATACCTAGTTAATACAATAAGGTTAATACCATTAAAATTTGGAAAGCTAGATCACACAGGAAGCTACTGAAATAAATGACTCTTTCCCATGTTCTCTGAAATTCTCGGTAGTAATGTGCAGTTTGGGTTTTGTATTTTAAAGAAATATCAAACGAAGTTGTAATGGCTTGATATTTTACCAGGGTACTCAAGACTCATGTAGAGACTTTCTATAAAATGTTTAAAGCTATTAGACATCGACAAACCATCGATCACAGTAGGTCAGTAGGCCTACGAGATTCACCAAAATCTCATCTCAAACTCTTTAAATGCTCAAGATTATATACTTAACTGATTTCACACAATTAACACATAGATTTATTAATAACCCTAGTTTTTATTAAACTAAATCTGTTGAAAATATCACTAATCATGTATAACCTATTGATCAAATCATAGATCTAACATCCTAGGTTACCAATTAGCACAAATCAACGTCATAAAACAAGATCACATATAGATACACATGTATGTCATCTTCTTCCTCAAACTAACACTTTTCATTTTTTCACTTCTCAACCTCAAGCTTCAATCTCATACATCATTAGTCATCTAGATCATCTCATAAACTCAAATCCATCATCAATACATCAATTGATCCATAGGATCTCAACATCCCAATTTTAGGTAAACTAACCTAATAGAAAATCTATATCTCATGGCTAATCATCAAGATATTCATATATATATCATCCCAATAATCATCAATCATCATATAACTCAAGTCAATTCAAGAAAATAAACAACAAAATTTCGTAGGGTCTCAAGCCCCAAATTTTCGAAAATTTCATAGAAATAAGTTGGGTGATTTTCTTGCTCAATCATGATCATATACTCACATATAACATCATACAATCTAGATCTATGAAAATAAGAATCACTTACCCAAGATTAAACAAAGATCAAAGTTTTCGTTTCTCACTCTTCAAACCAAACCCCACGGTCCTCTTGAAATCTTCAAAAATTGAAAGGTGTTCATGTTGATTTGGTGGAGGATTTGATCTTGATGTGAACTTGGAAGCTTTGGTGATTCATCTATGGTGATCTTTGGAGAAGAAAATCGGAAGAGAGAGAGAGATTTGGAGAGTGCCAAGAGTGAAGAGTGAAGAAGTGAAGTGATGAGCTTTGTCTTGCAATGGAAGATTTACTAAGGACAAAGCACTATTCACTAATTAAAGCTTGGTTCCCTTCCACCTTAGCACACTAATCCTATCTAACTCCATCCATGCCACACGTCCCTTTTTCATGCAAGGCTAGGAAATTAGCACATGTCTAAAAGATTAAAATAATCTAGTGAGAGTGTAATATTGTGTGGTGGAGAATAAACCATGTGTTAAACCATTTTAATAAAATCATGAAAGACTAATCACTAATTAATTAAATGCTATAACACAAAACTCTTGTGACCAAAATTTAAAATAAATATGGCACTAATATTAGTGCACTCACTCAATTATAATATTCCTCATCGTAGGAAAAATAATTTGAAAATATTTTGTTTGGAAAAATTTCCATAAACCGGCATTCTTTGATTTCTCGGTAAAAATAAACTGCACTTGCTTTGGAAACTTAATTAAAATTCCAAGTGCTATAATCCTCAAATAAAAATCATAATAACTTGCTCATAAAGACACAAGTAACGAAAATCACATAATCAATCAGTCACGTAATTTCACATAATATTACATCAAAGTAGTCGGCAAACACAGACAAACTAGACGTCTCTCCGATCGACTTTTTTTTTTATCAAGGTTTTTCACTCTTTCTTTCTCAACTCTATTTCCAACTCATTATTCCTATTTTCTTAATAGGACAGTCAATCTCTCTGACATCTCAGTACTCTCAGTAGTGTTAAGACACTATCTCACAACATAGGGAAAAGTACGGGGTGTTACATGTACTATCAAATTTAAATAAAATTCATGACTCCATGCATAATTTAAAATTCATGTGGCTAATATAAATACACTTAACTCACCAATTAAAACTTATGTTCCGCATTTATAAAAATTTTCTTTAACTAAACACATATATAACGATTAAATCATATCAGATAAATCAAACCAGTTTTATTATTAATGGATGCCGAACCCTAATTATTAATAATTAAGCCCTTAATCAGGGATTAAAAGTCGAGGTATGACAGGTTGGCAGCAAAGTGACCTCCACTAGGTGAGCTATGACACTTCTCAATGATTTTTGGCCATTCATGCTCTCTAACACATCGCCGAATAAAGCCATCGGCGCACCTCCGCTATAAGTAAGGATCCTCCCAATAATAAAACTTGACATCATGGAGGAACTTCTTCTTTTGATAGTGCGACATCCCCTCAGGAAGAGCTCCAATAACCAAGTAATTGACATAATCAGCATACCAAGGATCCTTAAATAACACCGCCCAAATCTGCTCATCGGGAAAAGACTCATTGATGGCCATCTTCGGATCATCTCCCTAGATCGGATTCTCCAAACGAGACAAGTGGTCGGTGGTGGACGTCGCCAACCACCAAATAATTCCTGCGGAATTACCAAAATAAATTAGTATAATGGTAAGCAGGGTCGATCCCACAGAGAGCAGATAAAACTATTCAATTCCCTAAATCTATAAAATTTTAGTGTAGCCACCACGCCTTAACTTTGGAGAAAATATTAATTAAATAAGAAACGCAAATTAAATCAAATAAAATACGCCTGAAGTAAATCAATAAAAAGGGTAATTCGGCTCAAATAAATCCACTCTAATTCAACTCTGATCCTCGACGCAATAATTAATCAATCCCTATCAACCAACCAGTTATAGGATACTGTGAAACGCAACGGACGTACCCTAATTCCTACTTACGGTGTCGATAAACAGCTGGAGACGTCAGACCTATCTATTTCCCTTATTAAAATATAACCTAGCTGGAGACGCCAGACCTAGATTTAATATTCTAACAGCATTACGATGAAGGAACCCAATTTATATCAATTATCCTAGAGACGCTAGTAATAATTAATATACCAATTAATTCCTACTACGAACATGGTAGTTGTATCACTAATTAGTCCAATTCCAACAATTACGGATTGGCAGGAACTAATTGACTGTAATATAATTAAACTTAAGTTGATCAGGCTTCTTCGTCTTCAATTTCCCGGGCATCAATCGTAGCTTTGACTGGAACAACAACACTCTTTGGCCGACTTCAAATATCTTTCCTCGTAGATTCTTGTCGTGCCACATCTTGGTGCGATCCTTGTACCACGCCGCTGCGTCATAAGCTTCAAGACGAAGCTCTTCCAACTCTTGAAGTTGAAATCTCCTCTCCTCTTCACACTTGGGCGATTGCATGTTCACCTTCTTGATTGCCCAATATGCTCTATGCTCCAATCCTACAGGTAAGTGACACATCTTCCCAAAAATCAAGCGATAAGGTGACATGCCAATGGGAGTTTTGTAGGCCGTTCGATAAGCCCACAATGCATCGTTTAGCCTTGAACTCCAATCCTTCCTTGATGGATTCACCGTCTTCTCCAAGATTTGCTTTATCTCCCGATTAGAAACTTCGGCTTGCCCATTTGTTTGAGGATGATAGGGAGTAGCCAATCTATGTTGAACTCCATACTTCCGCATCAAAGCTTCAATCGTGCGGTTGCAAAAATGAGTCCCTTGATCGCTTACCACTGCTCGCGGCACTCCATACCTTGTGAAAATATGAGACTTCAAGAACGCAGCGACCACCTTGGAGTCATTTGTTCTGGTGGCTTTCGCTTCTACCCATTTTGAGACATAGTCGACGACGAGCAATATGTAGAGATTTCCGAATGAACTCAGAAACGGCCCCACAAAATCCATCCCCCACACATCGAATACCTCACAAAAAATCAACGGAACTTGAGGCATCTCATCTCGTTAGGAAATACTCCCGGTCAGTTGACATCTCCCACAGCTTTTGCAAAACAAGTAAGCACTTCTATTCAATGTAGGCCAGAAGAATCCTGAATCGAGCACCTTCCGAGCTGTCCTCTTTGGGCCAAAATGTCCTCCACACGCGAGAGAATGGCAGTGCAAGAGAATTTCCTGTTGTTCTGCCTCGGGAATGCATCGGCGTATAACTTGATCGGCTCAAACCTTCCACAAGTATGGCTCATCCCAGAAATAGTACTTACATTCACTCCTTAGCTTCATCCGCTGTGCTTTCACTACTAGAAAAACGTTCATAGATAACGGATTTTATCCGTTATCTATGAGCAAAAAAACCGTTGTGTATAGTGGTGTTATCTATTCTATACGTCATACACAACGGTTTCAAAACCGTTATGTATAGTAGCATAGATAACGGTACGATGCGTCATACATAACAGTACGCATCCGTTATCTATAAAGGTTATACATAACGGTTTTTCACCGTTATGTATTAAGATTTTTCCGTTATGTATTAATTTTTTTTTTATTTTTTTTTATCATAGTTAACAGTTTTTTGCACTTTTTATAACGGTTTTAACCGTTATCTTTGATAGAATACATAACGGTTTTTCACCGTCATGTATTAAGATTTTTCCGTTATGTATTAATTTTTTTTTATTTTTTTTTATCATAGTTAACAGTTTTTTGCACTTTTTATAACGGTTTTAACCGTTATCTTTGATAGAATACATAACAGTTTTTCACCGTTATGTATTAAGATTTTTCCGTTATGTATTAATTTTTTTATCATAGTTTACAGTTTTTTGCACTTTTTATAACGGTTTTAACCGTTATCTTTGATAGAATACATAACGATTTTTTGTACTTTTTATAACTGTAATATATTTTTTAAAATTTTCCTGTTATGTATCTCGAAAATTAAATTAATAATTCTAAAACAACAAAATGACATTGCCATCGATAACATATATTATATAGCATCCAAAATATTCATACATTATCATCCAAATATAATAAATATCACATAAATTTATGTCTGCATTGCGAAGATGCTAATTGCAATTGCGGAAATGGGAATGATAACAGATTTATATCCCAAGGCAAGGCCAAATATAACATTCTCGGCAGCACCCGTTCTGCAGGAATCAGCAACATCTTGTACAGGGCTGTATAGGGAAATCCCAAAATCAAAGGAGCAAACATTAACCAAAAGGAAAGAACAAAGCAAGCTTCACAAGTATAAGGGAACTCCATCAGAGTAAAAAAAATTGCACCTGTAAGCTATGCTGGTGTAATATTCAGTGACAAATCCAATGATAAGTCCAGCCCATAGCCCAACGCATACACAGAGGAAGAGTTGCCTGCAATACATAATTAAATTGATAAGTAAAGCTGATTACTATTGTGCTCTGCTTAGTTTTATGCCAGATATGGATCCAAAAAGCAAATAAAACAGAGTAAGAAGAACCACATGTCAAAGAGTTATCAAAGTCAAACAAGGATATTCCCAAAGCAGTTAAACTCATCACCAATTGAAGATGTCATCCATCACAATATGATCAATTAAGTTAATGATAAAGGCAATAACAGCTAAGAGTAGTATCAAGAAGATGACCTGTGTTCCACGTAAGTACATATGTATGCAACATTTGTAGTTGAAAACATGTAAATATTAATAAATAAATAAAATAGAATGGGTCAAGTATATACCGAATGCATGAGGTACGCATCCATGACGTTTGAATCTTCTTCCAATCCTTTGAGGTAAAAAGGCTTCTTGTTACAGTGCATAATATCATAATAGCTGCTGCCTATTAAAGTAAACCGTTGAATCACAAGTGGCATTAGGAACACATTCACATTTAGCATATAAAGTGTTAATACAAAGAAGTAAGAAAACATGTAATTTTAAATGGAATATGTATGGAAGACAAAGGAAATTGTCCAGCCAACCACAATGACATCTGCCTCCCACAAACACACTCACCAATAAAGCAAGAGTGAAAATTAAAAGACATGAGATAATGAAAAAGAATACATTTTCAGAACATCCACATGAAACCAAGCTTTAAGGTATTCTATGACAATCTGATATGAAAAATTTGCACAATTCAAGAAACACATTTTCCCCTAAATAGGATGCACTGAGTCAGAGAAACAACTGATGTGTAAATTTTGCAAAAGTTTTCAGTTCACATATGTCAACGAACATACTACCAAATCACTCAGAGCCACGCCTCAAATACTGCAAAAACTCAGTTGCATTATGTATTTAACATCGATATTGGATTAGCTCTAAACTTTGAAGCGTGGACAGAATATCCTCGGCTTTGATGGCTGTCATGTCACTGAGCTCCTGGAGAAGGCAATCATACAAAGAAAAGTAACTATGAAATGAGAAGCATTGAGAATCAACGGGGAGAGAGTCAAAATAAAACAAGGGGTACAGGGGAAGAGAAAGTTATGACTTATTGGAGCTAAGACAAGAAGTTTCAATTCGAGCAGCTATATTATCAGAAAATGAAAAGAGGTCTTCTATCTTAAGTTATGATGATACAGCCCAATCCATTTGAAAGCTTCAAGAATTAGGCACTCCGTTGCCCGCTGCAACGTGGAATATCATACTTCAATATTTTATTGTCAGAATTTTTTGAAAATATCTTGCCACTACTAATTGTTCCATCCACCTTTGTTTACAATATCTCAGAGCCAATATAAGTTATAGTGGAGATTACTAGATTATGAATGCATAGAGCAAATACAAATATTATGAGTATCATCATGTATGAGCTCTACCAGCGACCATAGTTTTAAATTTGATAGAACTAGTTTAAATGCGAACCTTGATAGAGATGTTGCCCTTGTGTTTTTTCAGTATATCTAGAAGTACACGTGTCCAGTATCCTCGGTAGCTTAAGAGTCCTAGGTCTGATAGTGGCCGTTCGGGTGTCCCCACTTTACCTTCCTTCTTTGAAAGCTCATATGCTGTACAGATGGTCAGAGTTATCACATGCAATTTTTATAGAAAAATAAATCCAAATGGCAATAAATATTTCCCATTCCTACAGTTCATCATGCTAGTATAAAAGATCATGCCAAACGGTAGTATATACAGTGATTATAATACGTGTCCAACGCCAATGTATTTACTGCAATCAGAATAATGGCATGCAACGAACTGGACTGATGATGATAAACGAGAAGCTTACAGAAGGCAATCAGGAATTTTCCATAGCCCTTTCTCTGATAAGGAGGAAGAGTGAGAATGCAAGCTAAATTGTAAGACTCCTCCGAGTGCTTTTCCTGCATATCATGTGAATCCAAGAGAAGTTAGGGGAATAATGAGAACTTTTCTTGGGCTACTATTAAGAGTATGGCATCCTCGAGTTTAGAAATGTCAAGCTGGCACATCCCTAACAACCGATCATGCATCATGTGTTAAAAAGTTTCATTGCACCTATGTCAAAAGTAGGAAGAGACAACAGCTCTTCTTCTCAATGATAAATTTAAACAACAGCACAGGAAGAAAAGTGATGGGAAATGTCAAATGAGTATCAAGCTTGTATCCAAAAATATTAATTAGTTCAAAAGGCTTATATGTAAAAGTGGACTTGCAATATGTTAATAACTTAATAGTTAACTAGAAAAATGCCAGTAGTAATATATAGCTAAAGATCAGGCAAACCCTGAACACTAAAAAGTAAAAAGATTACCTTTGAGAAGTAGCCCACCATATGGCATCCTCTATCATCACATTCACACAGCACATAGAACAGAAACAGATCGACATCGTAGTATAGGGTCTTGTGATCAAGAAACAATTTAGCCAGATAGCAAAGATTTTGCCCGTACACCTTGTTCTTTTTTCCATCAACCTGTTTCCATGCATTTCAAAGTTAGACAACACCTTTTCCTAATAAGATCCCAGAGAAATGTCAGGCTAACGGTTACAGCCCAGCCAACAAACCTGACAAAGTCATGAAGATTTGAGTAAATGCAAGGACAATAATACATATGAAGAACTAAAAGATGCTGGATTTTTCTTATTGGCCTCATTCCAAAAATACAAAGGTTAGGGAAATCCAAATCAAATACGACCAAAAAAGTGTACAAAATGACTCACCCCCTTGTGGTTAGCAAGTTCCAAAAAGAAATATGTGGGTAAACTTCAAGTACATAAAAATATTTAGCAGCCATCATCATGCATAAAATTGTTTCAGAATGCAGAATATTTAGCAGCCATCATCATGCATAAAGTCATTTCACTCTTTAAATGCAGAATTATTTTCATTTCATGTCTACTGATGGAAAAACAAAAGCAAAAGTTCAATAGCCATTTAGAGCTAGCTCAGCCACATCTCACCACAGAAAACCCCAATATTTCACAAAATCAGACCAATATTTCACAAAATCAGCCAGAGAAAGAAAGACTGCCCTAAATGGTTCACGAGCTTCTTAACCTGATTGCTCTGCACAGAAATGATGCGCTTGTTGCCGCCGTGCTGGCCATCCTCAGCCTCGAAGACGATGCTCGGAACGAGGCCGGCCTTCCTCTCCTTAGCAGAGATGCTCTTACCGGAGGCGTTGCTGGGGTAAAGCAAGGCAAACCAGCAACTGGAAATAGGGGCGAAGAACAACGCTAGGGAAACTGGAAAAATTCTCACAGCAGCGTCGATGTTCGTTGCTTGCTGACCGGCGGAGATCGGGTTGGCGGCGGCGACGGGGACACCTAGGGTTTTAAGATTGGAGGCCAAAAGGAATGTGGTTTGTGCCTGCCTCCACGGTTGAGACAACGGGGAATAGAGATCGACGCCGGGGTGAGTCGGCGCCGGAGCCTTTAGGGCACTGAATCGGGGTAGAAGATGGGTTTGGGAACTGAATCGCGGATTCGGGGGAGAAGATGGAAGTGGGAAATGGAGAATTCTTCTAGTGATAATTAGGGTTTTAATTTATAATATTATTAAATTTAAAAATAAATACTATAAAAAATAATACATAACAGTATTGAAGTGCTCATATATAACGGTTAGAAAAACCGTTATAAAAAGACGCACATAGATAACGGTCGGCTTAACGGTTTGTAATACCGTTATGTATGTAACTAATAGATAACGCAAAAACATAACGAATTAATTGAAACCGTTATCTATGCATATAGACAACACTACATAGATAACGGATTTTTGCAAAACCGTTATCTATTCCTAAAAGTGCGCTCATAGATAACGGTTTTTGAAAAAAACCGTTATCTATGCACTGTTATGTATGTAAACTTCTGTAGTAGTGTTTTGTGAACAGAGGTGGAAATTGTCCAGATGTCAAATAATTGACAATATCGGCAAACCAAGGTTCGGGATCGCCCTTGACGACGACTGAACGTGCTGCTGGCTCGGATAGAAGTCTCTGTTTGGGCAAACAGACAGCCGAACAGGTCTGGATAGCATAAAGATGCTCTTCTGGGAAGGCTTCGTTGATAGGTATCTCATCTTCCTCTTGCTGGACTAAACGACTTAAATGATCAGCCACATGATTCTCCGCTCCCTTCTTGTCCCGAATCTCCCAATCAAACTCCTGCAACAAAAGAATCCATCTAATCAAGCGTGGTTTTGACTCCTTCTTTGATAGTAGAAACTTCAATGCGGCATGGTCCGTGTAGACAATTATTTTCGCCCCCAAAAGATATGAACGGAATTTTTCAAAGGCAAAAATAATTACCAACATCTCCTTTTCTGTTGTTGCATAGTTGCATTGGGCGGGATTCAACGTCTTTGAAGCATAATAAATTACGTGGCTCTCCTTCCCCATCTTTTGTCCAAGCACCGCGCCCACAGCATGGTCACTAGCGTCGCACATGAGCTCAAAAGGAAGGCTCCAGTCAGGTGGTTGCATAATCAGAGCCGTGGTTAACTTGGTTTTCAACAAGTCAAACGCCTGCTTGCAGTCGTCTGTTAGGACAAACGGAACATCATTCTGCAGCAGATGTGTCAATGGTTGCGCGATCTTTGCGAAATCCTTGATGAATCGTCTGTAAAACCCAGCGTGGCCAAGAAAACCTTGAATCTCCTTCACATTTGTAGGGTACGGCAGCTTCGCTATCAAATCCACCTTTGCCTTGTCCACTTGAATCCCTCTTTCTGAGACAACATGGCCTAAACGATGCCCTCCTTGACCATAAAATGACACTTTTCGAAATTCAAAATCAGATTCTTCTCCACACAACGTGTCAATACCTTCTCCAAGTTGTCAAGGCAGCCCTCAAACGATGCTCCATAAACTGTAAAATCGTCCATAAAGATCTCGATGCTCTTCTCGATCAAATCAGAAAAAATACGCATCATACATCTTTGGAAAGTGCCGGGTGCATTGCACAATCCAAACGGCATCCTCTTGCAAGCATATGTTCCAAACGGGCAGGTGAAGGTAGTCTTCTCTTGATATTCTTGGTTGACATGAATTTGAAAATAGCCACTATACCCATCCAAGAAGCAAAAGAATGATTGTCCAGCCAGGCGCTCCAACATCTGATCAATGAATGGTAAAGAAAAATGGTCCTTGCGAGTGGCTGCATTTAATTTTCGGTAATCGATGCACATTCGCCATCCAGTCACAAGACGCATCGGCACCAACTCATTCTTCTCGTTCTCAACCACTTGCAACCCCGACTTCTTTGGAACCATGTGAATCGGGCTCACCCACTTGCTGTTAGAGATAGGATAAATGATTCCCAAAGCGAGAAGCTTTAGAATCTCCTTAAGCACGATCTCCCTCATGTTCGGATTCAACTTCCTCTGTGGATCTCTAACAGGCTTAGCATCCGGCTCCATCAAGATGTAATGTTGACATACGTCAGGACTTATACCAGTGATGTCCGCCAATGTCCACCCAATAGCCTTCTTGTGCTTCTTAAGCACGGTGATCAACTGCTGCTCCTGGCTTGCGGTCAGATCGTTGCTAATGATGACTGGAAGAGACTGGAAGAGTATCGGCATCCCCCAAGTAGACATACTTCAGATTCTGAGGTAGAGGCTTGAGCTCCAGTTCAGGTGGCTTCTCATCGGATCTCAGTGGTCTGTCGTATGGTGTCTGTTTGGGCAAACAGACCTGGCTTCCCGAACTGACCACCTCCGGTTGTGCATGAAGAGACATGATGGCCTCCTTGACCTCTGCATCGTTCATCCCTTGAGCATCAAAATCTGTCCAACTCTTGATCATAGTGAGCTCCAACTTATCCTGCATGAATTCGGTCTCAAGAAATTCTTGGACAAGAGGGTCAATCATATCAATAGAATAAGCATTTTCAGCATCATTAGGAGTTTTCATGGCATCATCCATACTAAAAGTGTATTTCTCCCCATGATAATCCAGACAAATCGTGCCATTACTAACATCTATGATCGACTTTGCAGTTCTTAAGAACGGACGACCTAAAAGGACTCCCGTTCAACCCTTAGATTGCATTCCACTCATCCTCACCACATAGAAATCGGCAGGATAAACAAAATTATTCACACTCACAAGAACATTCTCAAGCAAACCCTCGGGATAAACACAAGACCTACCGGCTAACTGAATGACTACTCTAGTATCTACCAATTCTACACCCGACAATCTATTGTAAACAGTGAGAGGCATAACATTGATAGACGCTCCTAAGTCACACATAGCATGCTCGATCCTAGTATCACCAATGTAAATGGGAAGAGAAAACATACCAGGATCTTTGCACTTGGCGGGTAACTCCTTCTTGAGTGCAGCTGAGACGTTCTCGCCCATCACAATCTTACCAGTTGCCTTGGACTTTCCAGCTATGAAGTCCTTCACAAATTTCCCAAAAGGAGGGATTTTCAACGCTTGCAAGAATGGAAGATTCACTTCAAGTTTGCCAAAGATCTTCACAAAATCAATGAGTTCCTCTTCCGAATTTTTCCTCGCCAATCTTCCTGGAAAGGGGACTGATGTTGCTACCTTGGAATCATGTAAGCTCAAAGGTTTAGGGACCTTGGTCTGTTCCTCTTCATTGGATTCAAGTGCTGCTCCTTTCCCCTTCTGCTCAGCTGTCGGCCCCTTGCTCTGTTTGGCCAAACGAGGCTGTTCTGCCTGCTGAACGACTGAATCCTTTGTGCCAACAGAACGCTCGAATTCCTCCACATGAAATTCGACTCCAGAATCTACCCGCGGTCCATCTTGAGAGTTCTGGGGTGTCGGTCCGTCCAACTCTGTACCGCTCCTCAAGGTGATCTTGTTGACATTCTCCTTAGGATTCACATGAACTTGAGATGGCAAAGCTCCATTATTTCCCTTAAGCTGATTCATGGATGTGGCGAGCTGAGACATCTGACGGGATAGTCCTTCGATTTGCACTTTCTGCTCGGCTTGAGATTGTTGAAGCTGTTGCACATTATTTTGCAGAAATTGCTAGTTGCCAATCAAATCCGCCATCATCACCTCTAGTGACTTGCCTTGCTTCTTGGAAGGATGTTGCTGAGCTTGTGGAGCTTGATACCCCGTCCTTTGATGTGGAGGACGGTAGTTTTGCTGCTGTGGCTGCTGCATTGTTGGTGGTTGCTTTGGCTCGGGATCTCTCCATCAGAAATTGGGATGGTTTCTCCATGAAGCATTGTGATTGTTCGCGTACTGGTCCCGTTTGGGCAAATGGGGCAGTGGCGCGTCACAGCTGTAAAAATTGTGGGAAGAATTTGCATGGGCTTGATACTCTTCCTCATCCCCTGTGCATTGTAAACTCGTGTGGCCTGAATTACCGCATGCTCCACATGGCTTTTCTGTCGGTTGTCCAGCGGTTGCAACCTTCTCCACCACAGTACTCAACATTCTCTCCAATTTCTCCATCCTTGCTTCGAACTTCTCCTCAAAATCTGATGAACTAGCTTGAGCAGCTTTCTTGAGCAGTTGGATGCGCGGCTCCTCATATTCCCTCGTAGCTTCCACCAAGTGTTGAATTAATCTTTTGGCTTCACTCACCGTGTTTTGGGAAAATCCCCCTCCACTTGCTGAGTTCACCAAATTCTTAGTGTCAACGGTCATCCCTTGGTAGAAATACTGCAACAAGTCACCCTCAGAAAACTTGTGGTTTGGACAACTATCTACCAATCTCCTAAATCTGGTCCAGTAGGCGCTTAACGATTCATCATACTCCTGCTTTGCACCACTGATCTCCTTCTTTAGCGCGTTCGTCTTGGTGGGAGGGAAAAAGTGCTCCAGGAATAGCCTTTTCATCTCCGCCCATGTAGTGATAGAATACGGTGGGAGACTCGCGAACCAAGAGTTCGCCTCTGCTGTCATGGTGAAGGGAAAAGCAGCTAATCTGAAGTGTTCCTCCGTTACATCAGTGGGGCGCTTCTGTACCTTACAGATCTTGATGAATTCGCTCAGGAAATTATATGGATCTTCTCCTTTCTTCCCGTAGTACTTCGGGAGAACATTAAGCAATCCAAGCTTAATCTCAATACCGGTAGCAGCTGCCGGCATTTGAATTGGGGTGGGCGGGTCATCGGCCTCGTGGCTGGAGAGGTCGCACAGCCTAGGATCGTTGACGACCATGTCATCTCCGGTGCCTTCGTCAGAACTCGAATAAACTGCCTCCTCATAAACTATTTCTGCCTCTGATTCTGGTTCTGTTTGGGCAAACAGAGCCTCGTTAGCAGCGACAGCACTGGGTTTCGCCTCGACGAACTGTTTTGTTCGAACGAATAGGTCAGGTTGCGAATCCAGCAGCTCCAGTAGCTTCCTTGCCTTAGCCTCTTTCCTTAGTTTCTTTGCGGTTTTCTCGATCTCACAATCGTAGAAGAGGTTCGGCTTTGAAGATATGCTCATAAACAAAAGAAAAATAGATTAAAAGGGAAAAGAATTCAATTAACACTACTCCCCGACAACGGCGCCAATTTGGTGGACGTCGCCAACCACCAAATAATTCCTGCGGAATTACCAAAATAAATTAGTATAATGGTAAGCAGGGTCGATCCCACAGAGAGCAGATAAAACCATTCAATTCCCTAAATCTATAAAATTTTAGTGTAGCCATCACGCCTTAACTTTGGAGAAAATACTAATTAACTAAGAAACGCAAATTAAATCAAATAAAATACGCCTGAAGTAAATCAATAAAAAGGGTAATTCGGCTCAAATAAATCAACTCTAAATCAACTCTGATCCTCGACGGAATAATTAATCAATCCCTATCAACCAACCAGTTATAGGATACCGTGAAACGCAACGGACGTACCCCAATTCCTACTTACGGTGTCGATAAACAGCTGGAGACGCCAGATCTGTCTATTTTCCTTATTAAAATATAACCTAGCTGGAGACGCTAGACCTAGATTTAATATTCTAACAGCATTACGATGAAGGAACCCAATTTATATCAATTATCCTAGAGGCGCTAGTAATAATTATTATACCAATTAATTCCTACTACGAACATGGTAGTTGTATCACTAATTAGTCCAATTCCAACAATTACGGATTGGCAGGAACTAATTGACTGTAATCTAATTAAACTTAAGTTGATCAGGCTTAAATAAAATCAGAATTATCTTGGAACCTAGGAATTAATCGGAATCAATAGGAATCAATTTTAAACCAATTAGGTCTCACAGATCATTAAATTAGAGTTCCATTATTCTCGCCGAATTAAAAGAATTAGCTACTCATGCTTAAACTAAGAACAATCAAATAAATAAAAATAAACATAAATAAAATAACGAACAATACATAAGGAAATAAATTGCAGGAATTTAAATTAAACTTGAACCAATTGAAGAAGAAATCGTCTGCCTCCTTTGAACCAATCCAGCCGCAATTCAATAAAATAAAAGCAAGAATTAAATCTAAAGCTAAACTAAGAAATCAAATACGAAAAGGTTGGAATCGAAATTGCATGAAAAACAAAGTTGCATGGTATTTAAAAGTCAACTCTCAAAAACTTGAATCAACTATTGCGGCTGTCAAAGTATGTAAAAGTGAATGTATCTAAAGTTAAACCTAAACTAATATATATATGAGGCCATGCATGCGGCCTTAACAAAACTAAGGGAATTAAATCCCTTCTAAAGTGCCGCCTAACCTTAATAACATGGGCTTCGGCCTTAAACTTAATTAATACCCAAAATAAAATAAAACTAAGAGTTTTGAGCTTCATAAAAATATAACAAGTAATTAAAAGCCCAATCTCTACTTTCTTTCATCTTCACGTCGAATCCCATCACAAACTCGTCTTTCTCCACTTTCTTCCAATTAGCAGCTCCATCTCCAATTCTTCTCATTCCTGCGCCAAAACATAGCAGAACATGTAATATCACATGAAACCACGGCGAAACGCACACTGAACTAGGTAGCTAAAATACACACATTAGTCGGCTACCACATTCTCACATCCCTTTCTATCACGGATCTCCATATCAAACTCTTGAAGCAACAAGTTCCAACGAATCAAGCGGGGCTTGGAGTCCTTCTTCGTGAACAAGTAGCGGATGGCGGCATGATCAGTGTAGACAATTGAATGAGTTCCAAGCAAATAAGAACAAAACTTATCAAAAGCATACACCACAACTAGCAGCTCCTTTTCCGTGGTAGTGTAATTCATCTGAGCAGAATCCAAAGTTTTACTAGTGTAGTAAATTACCTTGAATAACTTATCTCTCTTTTGCCCCAACACAGCTCCCACGGTCCAATCACTAGCATCGCACATCAACTCAAACGGGGCACTCCAATCCGGCGTAATCAACACTGGCGTAGAAATCAGCGCTGCTTTCAACTTCTCAAAGGAGACGCGGCACTCATCGGTGAAGACAAATTTCACATCTTTCTCAAGCAAAGCACAGAGCGGCTTGGACAGCTTGGAGAAATCTTTGATGAAGCGCCTATAAAATCCTACATGCCCAAGAAAGCTCCGCTCAAATTTCACAGAAGTAGGGGGCGACAACTTTTCAATAGCCACGATCTTAGCACGATCCACCTCCAAACCTTGGGCAGAAACCCTATGCCCCAAAACAATGCCCTCACGAACCATGAAGTGGCACTTTTCCCAATTGAGCACGAGCGCCGTCTCCTCACAACGCTGCAACACTTGAGCAAGATTGTCCAAACAATTATCAAAGGAGGAGCCAAAAATAGAAAAGTCATCCATGAATACCTCCATAATGTTTTCAATAAAACCATGGAAAATCGCCATCATGCAGCGTTGGAAAGTGGCAGGAGCATTGCAAAGACCAAAAGAAATCCTCCTAAAAGCAAATATGCCATAGGGACAAGTAAATGCGGTCTTATGCTGATCCTCCGGGGCTATCATAATCTGGTTGTAGCCCGAGTACCCATCCAAGAAACAGTAGTACTCATATCCTGCCAAACAGTCAAGCATCTGATCAATAAATGGCAATGGAAAGTGATCTTTACGTGTGGCTGCATTCAAAGATCGATAATCAATGCACACGAGCCATCCTGTGACCAGCCTCATAGCTATGAGCTCATCTCTCTCATCCTTAACCACAGTCATGCCTCCCTTCTTAGAGATAACTTGCGTCGGACTCACCCACTCACTATCAGAGATGGCATAAATGATACCTGCATCCAACCACTTGAGCACCTCCTTTCTCACCACCTCTTGCATAGTCGGATTTAAACGTCTTTGCGGCTGCACCTTAGGTTTGTATTCCTGCTCCAACAAAATACGATGCATGTAAATAGAAGGACTAATTCCTTTGATGTCAGAAATAGACCATTCTATAGCAGACTTGTACTTCCTCAAAACTCGCATCAACTTCTCCAACTCCAACGGAGATAAATAAGCAGACACAATAACAGGAAATGTCTCATTCTCACCCAAAAATTGATACCTCAAATGCTCGGGAAGTGGCTTCAGCTCAAGTTTGGGTGCAGCTGCAGCTGCAGCTGGTGTAGGTAAATCAGCTACCTTTTCCACCGATTTGCTTCCCCCATCAACAGGTTTGTGAATATCCATGTAAGGCATAGGATCGATGGGATAGCTCTCTACGGCTTCCAGCTCTGCAATATAATCCAAAATCTCATCACACGCCTCATCAAGCTCGGAGTAAGGATATAATGACTGTGTGATGCACTCCTCAAAAGGATCCTCTACAGATGCAGGAAAATCCACTACAGCCTCAATTAAATTGCATTCCTCAAGTTGTGTTTCAACGGGCTTCTTCATCGCATCATAAATGGACAGCGTCATCTTTTCATTATTGACGCGGAAAGTCAGATCTCCCTCTTGCACGTCTATCAATGCATGGCCCGTAGCTAGAAACGGACGCCCCAAGATCAATGGAGTATTTTTGTCCTCCGGCATGTCCCAAAACTACGAAATCTGCAGGAAAAATAAACTACTCCACCTGCACTAGAACATCCTCCGCAATTCCCTTGGGATAAGTAAGGGAACGATCTGCCATCTGTAAAGCAATGGAAGTAGGCTTGATTTCTCCATTCTCCAATCGGTTGAAAATAGAGAAAGGCATCAAATTGATGCTTGCCCCTAAATCACAAAGAACGCGGGGAAATTCTGCCCTCCAATCACACAAGCGATAGTAAAGCTGTCGGGATCCTTCTGCTTCAATGGCAGCTTTCTTTGTAGCACAACACTGCATTCCTCGAAAAGATTAATCGTCTCATACTTCCCCAACTTCTTCTTGTTGGAGACTGCATCCTTGAGGAACTTGGCATAGCCTGGCATATCTCTCAAAGCGTCAAGTAAAGGAATGTTTATGTGAAGATTTGAAAACATCTCCATAAACTTGGCTAACTTCTCATCCATCTTTGGCTTTGCCAGGCGACGCGGGAAAGGCGCTACAAGGCTTGTACTCTGATCTGGGAAACGTAGGAGTAGGAATAGGCTCCTTAACAGGCAGAAGTACTTGGCGATGCCCTAGAAGTAGGCAGCGAATCGTACACAGTTGTCTCCAAGTCATCCTCCTCCACAATCTCTACACATTTTTCCTTGCCATCCTGCAGCTCTGGATGATTCTGATACTGAGTCCCGCTCCTTAAATGAATCGCATTACACTGATTTTTTTGGATTGACCTCAGTGTTGCTAGGGAATTTTCCTGGTGTGTGTTGTGCAGCTGCTTGGTTGGCCATCTGACCAACTTGAGTCTCCAATATCTGCACTTGCTTGGACAGTGCTGAAAAATTATTTCCAATATGACCCACTTGAGACTCCAAATTGGTCATCCTTGTATTAACAGTTGTCTTCATACTAGACACCTCTGTTAACCACCTGTTGCATCATATCCTCAAGCGATCCCTTCTTCGGCTCATTTATAACTCCTCCACTAGACACAGAAAATCTAGGTGGAGGCTGCACAATATTGTTGGGATTTGAATAGGAAAAATTTGGATGATTCCTATTATTGGGATGATACGGTGGATTTCCGCCCTGATGTCCCTGATAGTTTGGTCTATTGAATTGGTACTGCCGCTGGACATAATTAGCATCTTCAAACTGTGACACATCAGATAAAATCGGCTGCTGAGGAATTTTTGGCTAGCAGTGCTTTTCTCTCCAACTCATACTACTTTTGAAGAGCTTCATATTTCTCCTTAAAATCATCTCTCTCCTCATGCACAACTGCAATTCTTCTCGTAGAATTTCTGTCATTCGGCCATTAATAACTATTGGAGGCCATCTCTTCTATCACACGATAAGCCTCCTTTGTATTTTTATGGAGAAGACATCCACCTGCAGTAGCATCCACCATACTTTTTGTTAGACCAGTCAAACCATTATAAAAATGAATGATCTGCTGATCCTCCGTGAAACCATGTTGTGGACAGTTCCTGAGCAGCTCACGAAATCTTTCCCAGGCATCATGAATGGTCTCATCTCCTAGCTGAGAAAAGTGAGAAATCTCTGCAATGATTTTCTGAGCTTTAGAAGCAGGAAAGTATTTTGCCAGGAAAGCTCTACACAAATCCTCCCATCCAGTAATAGCACCTCTGTCCAAACTCTTGAACCACTCATTCGCTCTGTCCCTGATAGAGAATCCAAACATCTTCATTCTGATGGCATGTGGTGGCACTCCATTCTGCTTAATAGTGTCACAGATATCTAGAAACTAAGTAATGTGAACATGTGGGTTTTCAGAAGCCGTTCCACTAAACTGTTCTGCTTGCACCATGTTTATCAATCCCGGCTTCAGCTCGAACGTAGTAGCCTGCACAGTTGGTCCCCATCTGCCTCCTTGAAATTGATCAACCCGAGGCTGATACATGTGATTCAGCGGTGGCTTTGGTGGAGGAGCCCGGTTGCGCCTGCTCTCCTCTCTCTCTTCATCTAGCTGCCTCTGAAGGTCTGTCACTGTTCGCATAAGGGTTTCAAGATCCAAGTTATTACGTTGCTCTGTCATTGCTTGCTTGTTCTTTTCACGGTTGTCTTTTTTATATTGCTTTTCGATTTCCAAATTCAAAGGTACAAGATGTTCCTTTCCTTTGGATCTCGTGATCATACACTCCTGAAACAACAAACAAAAATCAGAAACAGAAATTAAAAGCTAAAATAAAAATAAAATTAAAACTTATAACGCCTGAAATAATGCTTAAGTCTAGTCAGAAATATTAAAGTAAATTCTAAATAGTCCCCGGCAACGGCGCCAAAAAGTTGATCACTAATTTCTTAGCAACAAAAACTGCAACTGAACAGTGTAATCGTAGCACAGAAAACAGCAAGTCGAGTATCATATCCACAGGGACTATTATAATGAATCACTCTAAGTAATCCCAAGTAAACTCTAGTAGTATTCAGGCGAACTCAAATAAGAATGAAGAATAAAACTAAAATCAAAATAAAGCAAATAAAATAGGATAAAAACTCAAATAATTAAAGACTCTGACCCTAGGGATGTACTTTTACTAATCAATTACATGCATTTAATCTATTGATTCAATTACCAATTTAATCCAACCCTGATGAAAGATCATAGAACTATTCACAAGCTTCTCTA